>NC_138191.1:25815530-26415530 GCF_964194105.1 Spermophilus citellus | reverse complement strand
TGTTAAATCCCCCTCGGAAATTTCCTCTGATTCATGCTGGGAGAGCAGGCCCCGTGAAGGGGCTGGTTAGGCTACAAATGATGGTTCCTCAGGTCAAATGGCCTCTCCTCGGCTGCCCTGATCGTCAGTTTGAAAGAAGACAAAAATCTTTGATCTATTTGATTTGGGATCCAAGATCCAGCTCCATTCAAAATATCATTCAACATCAAGGCCTGGGAAGGTTCAGATCTATACAAAGCGGACTGGTAAAGCTCTGGTACCAATTATATTCTCATACCCTCTTCCCCATAACCTCTAATCACTAGAGCCTGGGCAAGGGGTAGGTGGGTACCTGTGGTCACAGTGACAGGAAAGGGTGGGAATTCTGGGTGACACAGGATGGCTTCGTCCCTATGAGTCAGTACTCATTAAGTGCTTGAAGTGTTCATGGCATGGCCAGGCACCGGGTAAAAGAAGACCCAGAGTAAATATGAAAGAAATGTGTGTTTGGGGGTTGGGGGCAGGGGTAAGGCAAGGGAGTCCTACCTGCTGACACCTAAAATAAAACACTCTGCAAAAATAGCAAGCACTGAGCACCTGTAAAGAGTAAATATGTCAGGTACTTTCATAATAAAGTGCTCAACTTTAATAATGACAGGCTTCTGGAGTACACATCATGAGTCCACGAAGCATTTAGACATTTGTCACCACACAGGGATGAAATGGTGAGACATTTTCAACAACAGAAACAGCACTTGCTTTCGATGCAATTAATAAATTGCAGGCGCTTAACAAATAAGGAAGGTAGAAGGGCAGTTTCTACGTTTTATGTCTCTGTGTCACATTCAAACTCAATGCACTTGAGTCAGTTGGAAGATTTAGTTTTATTAATCCAGAATTAAATGATTTATGGTCAGTGCTAGCTATAGTTTGGGGGGACAGGAAAATCAGAAGTCCAAGGGAATCCTCTAAGCCCCCAGGTCAGCACTTAGTCCAACACCACGCAGATCCTTTGACATTGTGGATGGCTTAAAGATGAGGTAGCTTATAATTGAACATCCTGGGCAGAGCCGGGCAGTGATCTGGCCCATAACCTTTTTTTTTGGAGGGCAGGCTCCTAGAGACTCACCCTCCACTGACCGCTGAAATAAAGGGTGTGGGGAGCCATTCTGACACGTGATTGGGTGACTCCCGTTAAGGGCCTGAGGCACTCTGGCTGTGTCGGAGTTATCCCAACCCTTTCCTGATGAGAGAGCCCATCCGTGTGGGGGTGTGCGTAACCACTGACCCTGGAGACCCAATCACTGACCCTGACCTTGGAGTGCAGCCCCCCCTCAACCTTCATTGGATGGAATTCTCCCCTGAATCTCTTGTTTCCCCCAAATAAAAGGCTGATCCCCGGCGTGTTCTCTCTCTCTCTCTCCTGCTAGCCCAGAGTAATCCTCGCTGCTCTGCTGAGCGGCTGGAGGCAGGGAAACAGGGAGACCGAGCCGTCTCGGACCTAGCATTAAAATAAGGTACTGTCTGTGTGTTTTATTTTGATCTCTTCTAACTAACTGAATGCCAGAACCTCATTAATGAAACCACTGCGCAGGCCGCGTGGTAGAAAAGGGAACTAATTAAAGAAAATTACAGAGTCCCATAGCTAATAGTCTCCACCCAGGGATGGAACCTAATAGGTTCATCTCTCAAACCACATACAAGAACCATGGAGATTCAGGTTGACCTCAGGGGCTGGGGTGGGGGGTGGGCAAACCAGCAAAGGTCAATTTCTCTCCCTGCTAAGGCCAATTGCTACATTCTAGAAGACATAGTACAAATCAGATGATTTACAAACTCTGCCCCTAAGGAGAACTTATTTTTCCTTTTGAAATCCTATTAATCTGCTTCTCCATCTCATAGACTCGACACCTGGGGATGGCACCAAAGAACGCAATGACGCCAGGCACAGTGGCACATGCCTGTTGTAATCCCAGCGGCTTGGGAGGCTGAAACAGGAGGATCATGAGTTGAAAGCCAGCCTCAGCAAAAGCAAGATGCTGAGCAACTCAGTGAGACCCTGTATCTAAATAAAAGACAAAATAGGGTGGGGATGTGGCTCAGCCGTCGAGTGGCCCCTGAGTTCAATCCTCCGTAATAACAACAAAAGAGAACGCAGTGGTTCCAGCTCCACAGCCTTCACCTTCCTCCTGGGGTTTCTGAGGAAGCCACAGAACTGTGTTGGCCAGGATCTTAGCCTGAGGCCCAGCTGGGATGTCACAGCTACTTATGCACTGACTGGTGTGTGCACCTGGAACAACCCATCAGTGGAAATGCAGTGTGCTTTCCTGAGCCTGACTCGGCAATAGGCACCGATGCGAAGCATTATGTGGGAAACATTATTGTCTGCTGCTGTCACCTCCATGTTGACCCCCAGACACTGGGCTGTGGACAGAGGTTCACATCCAGAAGGTTCACAATTGTGGTAATTTACAAAGTGGCACTGGCTTAGCCTGAGAATGTAGTAACCTCAATACCTCCCAATCTTAGAATATTTTTGTAAGCACTCTACCTGGCTTTAAAAAATATACTTTTATTTAATTTTATTTGAAATTGACAAATACTACGTGTATCCTAATCACTTTTTGTTGGTAGAGTATCCTGTGCTGAATTATTCTCAGCCAGTCATGCAGTTAATATGCAGGCAGGTGATTTTTCCATTTTCCTTATAGATCGCTTCTGTGCCCATCTCAGGTACTGGGGCAGGCAGACTCTCTATAATTAAAAAGCCAGACTCTGAGTCCCATTTTCCTTTCCTGCATCCCCAACTACCACAGGCTAGGCTTCCAGCTCTGGGCCTGGGATGGTACCAGACCCACTGCCATAAGCTGCCCTGCTGGAAGTGCCTACCTGCCCCACCTTGGCTGTGGACACAGCCAGAAGTCTTTCTGGATTCACCAGGGAAGGAAGAAACTTTGAGTGCCTTAGGCACCAAGGACACACTCTAAGAGTAGGCTTTATGGAATCCTGACTGATGATATATGCTCCAGGATTCTGCTATTATTAACATGAAACACTTATTGTACAAGTTATCTGCCTTATATGATCTCCTACATATGCACAGTGACAAGCCACAAACTAGTCATTGCATCCAGCCCCTAATCCTCTCCCTATCATGTCCACAGTCCCATGGTGCATGTGAGTGTGGGATACTGAAGGCACAGGGAGCCACGGTGGAGAATGGAAGTCCAGATGCCCAGATAAAAGACACTGAAGATCTTGTGCCTCTTGTCTCTCCTTGAGGCCAGAGCAAAGGGCGTCTCTCTGTCTTGTGATAAATATGTCCAAGGAGGCTTGAAAGTCAGTGCCTGTTGCCCAGAGAGCCCTGCATACCCTCAGGCCTACCTGGTAAAGCGAGGGATCTCATCATTGATGTTCACAATGGTCAGCCGGAGCATCGTGGAGGCTTTGAGGCCTCCGCTATCCCTCACTTCCACAATGAGGTGGCAGCTGTGGGGGAAACCGTGCAAGTAAGAGAGTCAAGTTTTTCTGACATTACAACAAAGAGGGGTGGGAGAGAATGGAATGGGAGGAGTGAGGCAAGAATCTGTCCCCTTTCTGGCCACCCCCTCTTTATGCCCTTGCAGCCATTAGACCTGCCATGCTGGCCCTCTCTACCCGGCTCTGAAAGCCCACTCCCCCATTTCTCCTTCTGTGGTTGTTCTTCACAGCCACCACCTCTAGGATGGACATCTGCTCAAGCCAGCCAAGCTGGGCCCTCAGTCTCCTGGTTCCTCTCACTGTCCCTGCCAAGTGTCTATCCTGCTTGAGAGGAACCAGGCCCCATGGCATGAGTAATACCTTAGCTCTCACGATAGGTGCAAGGCCAGGAGCCTTACCTGGCTCACCCAAGGCCATGGTTATCATTCTGAAGCCCAGCCTCTCCTGTGAGCCTGCTCCTCCCACCCTGTGGTCCTCCCGCTGTCCAGCCCCTTCCTGGACAGCTGCCTCTCAAATGAGACTGGATTCTGAGCATCCTCCTGATGTGTGGGCGCCCATACTGTCATTCTTCCTGTCTGGAGAGGATGGTTCTGGACAGGCAAGACACCTTCCAGGCAATCTCCTCATCTGCTCTTCCTTGGGTTCAAGGTCCACGGAACTCACAGTGAAGCAGCAGCCTGCTCAGGGCCCCGGCTGCCTTTAGGTAGCACATGGCTGCTTCCTCACTTTTTCTTTGCCCCTCAGCTAAACCCCACTTGAAGGAAGGTCTTTGGCGTGCTACCTGTTGGGTCCTGCTTCGAAGTCCAATTCCGTCGTGGAGAAGATGGTGCCGTTAGCAGACATTCCAAAGTTATTTGAGGAAGACATCAAGAAATACTAAAAAATGAGGGGGAAAGTAGAATTAAACCAGCACATGGGTACACCTTTCTTCGGATGGGTTTGTTTGGTTCCCATTTTATATTCTTGGCCCCTGGAGCATTTTTGATGAGTCAGGATGAGCCCAAACAGGCAGTTCTCACACTTAGCTGCTGAACACAGATTTGCTGGCCTGAGCCTCTGGCTCTAACTGACCACACCCTGAGAGGCTGGTCATTGGAACCTGCAAGGATACAAAGGGCCCTGGCTGGGCAGGCTCTGCTGAGTCCAGTCCCCTTATCCCCATGATTATATTCTCACTTCTGCTTCCAGACAATGCCTGGCTTTGATTCTGTCTTTAACCAACACTGTCTAAGAACACCTACCATCCACTAAATAACAGGACTATGCCAAAGTAAATAAGACCTTCTCTCCTAAAAGACCTTGTGGTATAAAAGGGTACAAAAATGAACACAAGCAGCAGTCGTTGAAATGATGACGGAGTCAGGGAAAAGACAAGTGTGACCTGAGAAACAAATTGAGCACTGCTTAGAGCCCAGGTTGGAGCCCGGGTTGGGGCTATAAAAGAACTATTTTTAAATCTCATTCTGGTGGTCTTGTGACTTCATTCTGGTGAAGTCCTTGTCACATCTATAGGTAGTAAGAACCTTTGTCAACCATGGCCCCCAGAGTTCAGGCAGCTCTCCTGATAATTCCCTGCTCAGAACCCTTCCCTGCTCAGAACCCTTCCCTGCTCAGAACCCTGCTCAGAACACGAGCTCATATGCACAAGAGCAATCCCAAATCCCACAGGAGGACCATGGCTGTGCTACCCTTGGGTGCTCATCGAGACTGCTTCCTTGCCCAGACAGTGGAGTCAAGGAAAGAGGGAAAGGGCCGGACCAGAAGAGCTGGGTGCAAATTCTGGGACAAGTCCCTTCCTTACTGTAACTCAAGGATGATACCACCAATTGCTCCTCTGTGTTCCTGGCAGGATTAAATGAGGTTGTGCACTATAAAATATGAAGGGCTGCAGCAACATTTGAGACTTACATGTTTATATCCATTTGTTCCAAAGGGCTTTAGGGTTAGAAAGGTTCATTAATTCCTGCTAGGATGAGGAATGATCTATCCTCAAGGCCTTAGATCTCTGGAACAGATAATCAGGGGAGGTTTTGTAACCAGAGCCATAGCCCCTGAAGTCTAGAATCAAAGGAAATACTGGCCAAGGTTTCCAACCCAATGTTTTCTGTGTGATTGCGCTGAGCTCCCAGTATGAGAAGAGAGAACACAGAAAATAGATTAAAAGTCTCCTTTGGGGCCAGTATAAGGCTTTTAAACCATCTTTTAAAAGTATTTACTTTCTGTTTATTATTTCATAATCTCTTTCTAGTTATAATGAAGATACTTTTTAATACAAAGATTGGGAAAGATGGAAAAATATCTAAAAGACTAAATATAAGTCATTTATAAAATCTCATCATTTTGATGAATAATCTTTCATTCTTTTCTGTGCAAACATAGTCACTTCAAAATCTTGAGGTGATGTTCTAATCAAAATGGTAATATCTTTCTATTTGCATTGATGTATCAAGCATCTCCTCCTATGCCTGAGACTTATTTTATAACTTAATGATGGCATAGAAATGTCCTATAAGGGTTTATTTTACTAAGACTTTCTAGCTGGTCATTTAGATGTTTCCTGCCTGTTTTTATGAGGAAACATTTGGGCAATACCAAGGAGAATTCATTTCCCCCAAACTCTCAGATAATATAAACCCCTTGGCTGCCCTCTGTTGCAGCCCAAGGTCCCCACCAACTGCCCAGTTCTCTCTCTGGGCAGCTATTCCTGGGTCTGGCAGCTGTCCACATGCAGAACAGTTCTGTGTCTTTGACCTGAGCCTTCTCTGCAGAGAATCCTCACATATTCACAAATTAGAGGCTCCAGTTCATTGTGATTGAAGGACAAAGTTTTAGAGGCCAGTTACTATAGGGGTAGCATTTACTATATGCACCTGAATCAGATGTCTTTCCACATATATTTTGCATGCTCTAAAAGATGAGTTGGCGCCAGCAGGAACGGTCTTGGGATACAGAGATGACAGATGGGCCCCTATGGTCAACTGAGGGAATAGAATAGATGTGGGAGAGGGACTCCAAGATGGATAAATATAGGATATGATGGGAATAGAGGAAAAGGTCTCAGAGTCATCTGAAGTAAGGGTCACAAATTGGGGCAGTGAAGCCAGATTTAAAGATAGGCAGTTAGTGTAGTTAGGGTCAGATATCGAGTCCAATAAAGAAAATAGAGACCATATAGGAAAATGGAGTCTGATCTGAGCCTGGGAAAACCAGAACAACAACTGGGGAAATTGAAATGTTAATGTCCCCAAGGCCCCCTGGACTGTCCTAAAGAACTATTTAATGAAGTAGCTCCCAGCAAAACAGGGAGATTCTAATCAAACCACCCTAGGCCCTTCCTGCCCAGAGCACTCCTCCCAGCCCCATTGGTCCACCTGTTTCCCACCTTTTGGCCCTCCCACCTGCATCCCCACCACATGTAGGATAGAGGGAAATAAAGGACAGGAATGTGGGAGGACAAAAGAAAACCTTAGATATAAAAAGGGAAGACCTCCCCTTTCTAAGGATTTCACCTTTCGGGTCCCCTTCTTCCTCCTGGGGGATGTCTGTTCTGCTGTCCTATAATAAAGCCTTTCCCTTTCCACTCTACACTTGCCTCCGGGTGCTTCTCTGGTGTTATACTTCAGCATTTGGGGAAGCAAGGACTCTTCACGGTAAACAGCGGTGATAGTAGTAAGGTAAATTCAGTGATTCTGGAGCCAGACTTCCTGGATGGGTTTGTGCTAAGAGTCATGTCCTAGGGCCTGCCCCAGGTAAAGTGCTAGAACAGTGCTTGGCAAGTGGTACCCACAGCAAACATTAACTACAGCTGTCCCAGGTGAGGTGAAGTTCTCTGCAGAAGCTGCCTCTGCACTGAAGAGCCTGAAGACTGACCTCGGTGCACCAGGACTTCATGACTGGAGACAGAATGTTGCAGACCAAGAGCCAAAGGCCAAAGTTATCTTGGGTTACCTTTAGTCCCCTTTTTTTTTGGTAGTGGGGATTGAACCTGGGGTGTTTATCCCCTAAACCAAATCCTCAGCCCCTTTTCATTTTTTTTCTATTGAGACAGGTTTTCACTATGTTGCTTGGGTCTCGCTACGTTGCTGAGGCTGGCCTCAAACTTGCTATCCTCCTGCCTCAGTTTCCTAAGTCAGTGGGATTCCAGGCCTGTGCCACCACATTCAACCTTTAGTCCCTTTTAATAGCCATTCCCTATCAACCTCTATATCTGAGTTAGCATTCTTGTGACTACTTGATAAAACTCCTGGGATATAAGTTTGGTAGACCTCTGGCCTCCACCAACCCTAAAGCTAAGAATGCCATAACATCCGAATCCTGTAAAGATTTTCCCACCTCTTTAAAGAGGACATCTGAATCTTATGAAAGATCTCCCTGCCTCTTTGTAGTCCCTTGATGATCCCACCTACTTTCTTTTGTGATTATAAGTTGAGTAACTTCTTCTGCAGAAGAACCATATCCTTCTGGCTAGATTGAATCTGTGTCCCTGAATCGGTGTTCCTGGTCCAAGGTCACTCCTATATGACTCAGAATAAATTCTTATTTCCTTAAAGCAGAGTTATTTTCTGTTAACACTCATTAGAAGGTTAAAATCTTGGGTTGGGGATGTAGCTTAGTGGTAGAGCCCTTGAGAGGCCCATATATTTGATCCCCATATTGCAAAAAAAGGAGACCCTGAGTGAAAGGGCTTCATTGGATTCATAGCTATATTCCCTGCATTATGATGGTGGCTGGCACATAACAGATGCTTAATAAGTATTTACTAAGTGTTCAATATTGGGGTTTTCTTTTACAGGACACCTTAGAAACTCTTAAAATAACAATGAAAAACCATCCTGCCAAACACTACTTAAAAATCTGTTCCAATGTGGTAATGCTAGATTTGGCTATGAAATCTTTCCCAGCTTGGCCTACAATTTCTTTATTTTTTTTTTTTTAAGAAAGAGTGAGAGAGAGGGAGAGAGAGAGAGAATTTTAATATTTATTTTTTAGTATTTGGCGGACATAACATCTTTGTTTGTATGTGGTGCTGAGGATCAAACCCGGGCCACACGCATGCCAGGCGAGCGCACTACCACTTGAGCCACATCCCCAGCCCTTGGCCTACAATTTCAACAACTTCTGTGGAAAGGAAAGAGAGAAAGCAGAAAAGAAACAGCAACTGATAGAAAGGGTATGGAGAACCATAGAGCCAGAGGCAAGAGAATATTCTTCTTAATTTCTGTTAAGAGGCTGATTTCTCGGAATCTTGATATATTTTTTTCCTTTTTTGTATTAGTGCCAGGCTAATTTCTTTTCTCCCTGAACCTTCACGCTTTGTTCGTGGGAATAGCACTTTTGTACTTAGAAAGGAGATAATATCCATAGACTAAAAATACTGTGTCATGTGGCCATTTGCCAGGAACTTGGTAAGGCTTTCTGCAAAACCTGGCATTCTCTCCCCCTTTTTAAAGGCTTGTTTAATCAAAGTTGCTCCCTTGATATTCATTCTTGGAAAACAGAAATTAAATAGAATGTAAAGCCAATGCAGCCCCTCTCTACCCATACTGGCTAAGAAAAGTCCTGAGTAATCCCATCAATTCAGTTAACAAATGCTTGTCAGAGGGGCTCTCTGGTCTCCCCGCTGGGACTATTCCTTTCCCACCTCCCAGGTTCCTTTATTTGCAGTCCCTCTGCAGCTATGGATTTCTCTCGGACACAAAAGCTTCTGTTGAGAAGACAGAGAGCCCGTCCTTCCTTCCCTATTCTGTCTTCAGCATGGCTTTGGTATAGGAAGAGAGGAAGGTGAGAGGGAGTGGGCACAGTTTCCTGGAATGTCAGCTCCCCAGGGGGCAGGCCACCTCCAGGCTCCCTGACTACAGTTGGAGTCACAAGTCAGTGATTCAACCTGGGCCTGGTTTACAAGCCATCCGTTGCTTTGGGGGGCAGTAGTGCAAACAAATGAGAATTCAGCCTCCTGTCTTCCAGAGAACAGAGCTATCTATTTACAGGCCACCTGAGGCCAAGTTTCCAGTGGGAAGGAAGGACCTTCATTTTTCCCAAGTCCAGGGAGTACCGATGACGGCAAACTGTTGAGTGCATGGCCCCAAACACACCCAAGAGGGTCAACAGCACCTGGCTTAATCTTGCAGCTGGCCTGTGGCAAATCACAAACACGAAGCCACAATCCCGGTACATTTCTCAGTTTAAGCTGAATATTTTTTGTAAAATCCTCAATTGCTCTCTTTCTCTCCTCCTATTCTATCCCCATCCCTGCTCAGAGGTGGCAGGTGGGGGAGGAGAGAGGGGAGGAAGCCTTGGAGGAAGGAAAACAACCATTAAAAAACTCCCGCTGCCAGCCCTTGGCCAGGCTCCTGCCTGCGTTGTGATGTTCTAAGGGTGAGCTTGGTGGGTTGTAAAGATGTACTTGTTTTTAAGGAATGTTTTTAAGAGACCCCGTGGCCAGAGGAAAATGCTTTTAATATGTGATCCTTTACTGACAAATCTGCAGGCCCTCACCCCTCACATTCTGTCACTCCTTTGCCTTAGGCTGCTGGGTCCTGTGCTACCTGCAGGCTCCCCTGATGTTAAGGACAGTGAATGAATCTGAGAGGGTCTCTCTCAAAGTAGGCACAACCCGCAGTGGCCATGTTTTTGGAGTGGGAATTGTCTAATACCACTGCTTTTTCCTTTTATGAGCATTTTACGAGAACCTGGTGTAGAATGTCTTTTTTTTTTAAAGAGAGAGAGAGAGAGAGAGAGAGAGAGAGAGAGAGAGAGAGAGAGACAGAGAGAGAATTTATTAACATTTATTTTTTAGTTCTCGGCGGACAAAACATCTTTGTATGTGGTGCTGAGGATCGAACCCGGGCCACACGCATGCCAGGCGAGTGCGCTACCGCTTGAGCCACATCCCCAGCCCCTAGAATGTCTTTTGCTAAGACTCCTGGTTGTGACTTGAGACTTTGCAGGCAGACACCTGGGAGCTGAATGAGTGTGGTGTGTGGGTGTGTGTGGTGAGGGTGCTGTCACTCAAGAAAGAAAGGGGTGGGACACCCATGGCAGAACTGCCAGAAGAGGAGAAAACCGGGTGAGTAGGAGTGGGGTCAGAAGACCTCGGTTCTCATTGCAGTTACCTGGCCCCTGGCAAAAGCCCCAGGTTCCTTCCTTATCCAGATATATGGAGGCAGTCCTATCCAGCCAGGACCTTGAGGGGGCTGTCACTTCTCAGAGCCTGGAGCAAGATGGAAGTGGGGAATAACTTCCTCTGTGGCCCTCCCAGTAGCCCAGCTAATATCAAGGTTATTGCTCTTTTAATTTAATCCTTTGTCTGCCTTGGTGAAGACAAAGCACACTTCATTTTATGCAAAAGTCCTTCCTTAATGGAAGGGCCAGGAGAAAGCCCCTTAATGGAGGGACTGCTGCACTAGATCACTTTGCCTCCAGCTGCAAAACCGATTAACCTCCTCAGAGTCTCCAAGGAGGCTCTGTGGAGTCACGCAGGCAGTCACGGGGCCATTTCCAAGGAGAGGGGTGGGGGTGTGTGTGTGAGAGTCCAGTGGGAGGGGGCCGGCCTCAAGGAGCCTCCTTCAGGAGGTGGAGAAGGAGTTGGGCTGGGCACCCCAAGAAGAAATGGCAGGAAATTCACATGCAGCTCATCCTTCTCTATATTTTGCTGCATACCTCTGAGCCCTATGCTACCTGCATTCTCATGACCCCACAAAGAGGGAACAACAAATGACAGGTCTAAGCCTGTGTGTCCTGTACAAGCTACTAGCCTCACGAACATGTGACCACTGAGCATTTGAAATGTGGCCACTGTGAATGGAGATGAGCTGTTAAGTGCAAAATGCATAGCAGGCTGTAAGACGCTATGGAAAAAGAACGTAAAATATCTCATTAATCATTTTATATTGAGTTAAATAAACTATATTATAATTAATGTCACCCATTTTCTTGTACTTTTAATATACCTACTAGAACACTTAAAAGTCCCTATGCAGCCCTCATTTCTGGTTCACATCCTAGCTCAGGGGAACAGTGCTGGTCCCCGGTGAATAGCATACACGCTTTTCAAATTTCTTTTAAAGGGAGGGAGCAGATACCAGTGATTTTTGGACACATCTCTGTTTCCCACATTATCTATGACACAATTTCACTTCATTAAGCTGGATAAGGGTTGTTAAGATTGGTCATTTTAAAGGAGTTGGGGGCTTCAGGATGTATCCAAGAGCTGTTTTTAAAATTTATCCTTCATTCATTATATGCTGCCACCAGCAAGGGGACCCGTGGAGGCCACCAGGCAAGATGACAGGCATGAACTAAGCCTTAGATGCTTCAGGCACATGCTTTGGTGTTTTATTAAAGCCTGTTCTTGCTTGCTCAGGTCAGTGGTCCGGGTAGTATACATCAGAATCCCCAGGGGAAGTTTGCATTCTAAAGTTCTCCCGCAGGGTCCAGGAATCTGCATTTTAAAAAGCAGCCCAGATAGATTTGCATGCCCGAACACACTCTAAGAAATACTCATAAACCAGCTTTCCAGCCTTTCTGATCAGAGGAGACTCCGGGGTGTTTGGCAACTATGCAAATTCCCAGAGTCAACCCAGACCCGCAGAATCCAAAACCCCAAAACAGGGACTCTGAAAATCTGGGAGACAGTGTCTTAAAGTAGAGGTTCTCAGTCCTTGTGAGGCAGGACTATAGGTTAAAGGATAAACTGGTGTCAGAAAAGCACTATGTGCTTTATGATTATGATAGTAAAAAGACTTCCCTCAACTGCATGCATTGCTCAAGATAAATAACAAGAAAACACAAAACTGATACAGGCAAATCTGACCACTACCCCTTGACTGGAAGTAACTCTTATTTCAGTGCATTTCTACATTAAAAGATAAGCCTGGGGTGGAGGTGGGGGACCTAAAACAATTTTAGACACATTTTTGACCATGTGCAAAATGGTGCAGGTGCAGAAGAGGTTGCACCGTCATTGTGAATATTGCTTCACAACCGTACAAATGTTGTTCACCCTTTGACTTTCTTGCCACTCTAAGGAGGGATCACTTTGCTGCCTGACTTCTCTGCCTATGGGACAGCCATCTTACTATACACAATAAATCTATGCAATAATAATTTTTTTTCCTAACCCATTTTTTGTTAGCCATATTTGATTTCTATCCTGCATGAGTTAGAGGGCCCACTGACCTGGTGACCCTGCTATGCATTATATCACCTGAGGCTTTATGTTCCAGAGGCCTCGGCCACACCCCAGGTCAATCACATCAGACTTTCGGGGGTGAGGAGGGAGACCCAGACATCTGTGTGTGTTTGAAGTTTCCTGGCAGCAACAATTTATGGCCAAGGTTGAGAATCACAGGTTTGGTCAATAGCAAATTAACCCATCTCCTTTCAACTTTTTACCGAGAGCAAACTATGTCGTTTAGTACCCCCAAGGGCCCAGAATAAAATGTATGAGTACAAAGGCCATATGTGTTACTTCCTGAACTGATATTACCTTGCTCTAGTCTCAGAATTTTCCTTCCAGATCATTGCTGTTCCTGCAGGCTGGCTGTCAACTTCGTGTGCAGCTGTTAGTTCCAGCTCAGGTGCTAAACACTAGAGGCCTCTCTCCAGACAACCCCACCTCACCGAAGGAGCCACCTTGACACCACCAGCTCCAGGCCCCACAGCTGCTCTCAGAAACCTTTTGCCAGCCACACGTTTTAAAACCACCATATCACCGAAGTTGCCTCCCACCTGTGCGGCTTCCCCTCATCTGGAAAGGTAACAACCTACCTGTGGGGTGCTCCCACAGGGGACAGGACCTTATGCTGCCTACATAATTTGGAGATATATTAAAATGGAGATTTAAAAATAAATATTTGTCTTCACAATTGATATTGCTTCTGTCTGCCTCCTCCCTGCCGTTCGACCTTATAAAAACTTCACGGTAATTATATTGAATTAGAATCATTTGGTATATGCATGTGTCAGGTCTCAGAACACGATACCCCCAAATATGGCAGCTTGGCAATTGAACACCCTGTATACGCAGGAAGGTCACTGGGACCTTCTCTCTGCTTGCCTCTGAAGCAAGGTCATAAAGGAGTTCTCTGGCCTACCTGAAGTAGGTTCTAAGACCCTTATTCCAGAGGGATCCTGCATTATCCTCAGAGGCCAAGAAGAATCTGAACAAACAGCGCTACTAAGGTCTCCCTAATTTATTATCAGTAGATCATACCCCCTCACCCTGACCCTTTCTTACTTCCTTCTTTCTTCTTCCTACATGGAATTCAGAGGTAAAGATTGGAGATGCAACAGTCATTTTGTAATCAGGAGGTGAGAAAATTAGGACTAAGCCAACCAACTGCTCTGGGTGGAAGAGCAGTAGCATCAGGCTCCTGATGGCAGCAGTTGTACCAGCCCTCGGCGGCCTGCCTGCCTGCCACTAGGCTTATTGTCACAGGATTGAAAGCAAAAAAAAAAAAAAAGCCCTATTTTCCATTATGGTTAAGTTTTCCCTTATTTGTTGACAAACATATTCCTACTTGACATAACTAGCATGTCATTGTCATAGTATGTCATGAAAGCACCTAATATCACTTTTAGCACAGAGTAGAGATCCCATTCAGTGTTTGCACATTTATTCACTAATCCATGCAAATGTTGACAAGAATGAGTCTTGAATGAGTGAATTAATGGATGAGCCTTTTTTGTTGTTGTTTGGACAGAAGCATCTTCTAATAAAAACAGATTATCCCCTAACTTTAAGTTATGTCTTATAATCTTTTAACAGCTTTGTTTCAGATCCTGTGGACTATATTATATGGGTCCTGGAGTTTGTTCCCAACAGACTTTTTTTTTGTATTAGAAATTGAACTCAGGGGTGCTTAACCCCAGAGCCCCTTCCCACACCCCCCTTCTTTAAAAAAAATATTTTATTTAAAAACAGGGTCTCGCTAAGTTGCTTAGGGCCTTCCTAAGTGGCCGAGGCTGGCTTTGAATTTGAGATCCTCCTGCCTCAGCCTCCCTGGCCTCTGGGATTACAGATGTGTGCCTCCACAGCTGGCTGGCATGTATTCCCAAGGCTCACTTCCATCCTGTGAGCAAAATTGGTGCAGCTGCTACAAATCATGCAGAGAACAGTGGAAGCAGCTTCCTGGTGTCACCAATTCCCTGAGAGCCATATTTCAAGGATGCTCTTCTCTGCAAGGCCAGGTGGCAGGAGTGTGGCCTGTGCAGAGGTTGGTCAGGTGGAATTAGCTCCGTTTTTTTTTTTCTCTCCGACTTGGGCTGCCGGGCTGCGGTGTACACACAGGGCACGTTAGTGGGCAGAGTTAAGAACTGAGGCACGGAACTGAAAAAAGAGAGGAGAGACTTCAGCCATCTCAGACTGAACTGTGAGGCAGCTCTCCAGGCCCAGTCTCCTGTCCCACACCCAAGAATTCCTGGTACTCTAAGAAAAAAGTGTTCTTTTTAATTTAGTTCCAAGCAGCTTGGCTTTATCTCTTGAAAACGGTTATGTTAATACCTGGCTTTGGGGGATACATTTTATGCTTACTTTTAAAACAGTATAGGTAGATTTTTAACAGCTTAGATTTTAAAAATATAGAGAGCAGTTTTGACATGTCAGGCACTGCTAAGTGGCTTTGCATGCATTGTCTAATATACACCATCCTCCGTCTGTGGTAGGTGCTATTATTTTCCTTGGGTTAAACACAAAGAAACTGAAGCTCAGAGAGGTTAAGAACTTGTCCAAGATCACACAGCGCCCTGAATCCAGGCTGGGGTAATTGTCTCCAGAGCCCCCTATCCATTCCAACCATCCCCATATTCTGTGATTTGGAAGTGGACAACATATTCCCCCGACGGCCACTGTCCTGACCCTCCCTGCCCTGCCAAGGCTCAGGACGTCAGGCTCCTGGCCAAAACCCATGGGCACAAGAGCCTCTTAGTTTGACAAGGAGACTTACACTGAGGGGAATGTTTCGTCCGGTGTCTTCTGGATCGAAGGCCTCGACCTGATAAATAAATCCAGGTGTTTGTCTTTCTGCTATGAAGAGGTCTAAACCTGTACCAGTGTGCAAAGTGGAAGAAGAAACATTTTATTAGACAAAGCAAGTGGTGGAACCAGGTGTGTTGGCATCATGGGACAGAGGGCAGCAATAGCCCAGGCCACGAGGAAGACCACCGGCCATGGAGCATGTGCCGAGCCATCTATGGGAACTGACAAAATGCTATGGTGTCAAGCCATCACCGATCTCCTCCACGGAGAGTGACGAGGTGCTGCTTGCTGAGCAGGGCTGGGAAGAACCACAGGTAGGAGCCTTTAGTGTGGGACTGCTCCAGGTCCCCATCCACTGCAATGTGCATAGAGTTCCTCAGCTGTGCTCAGGGACCCCTTGACGTGCACTTGGCATCTCAGCAGAAGTGAGCTTCTCAACGAGGGGTCACCGGTGGGACTGAGAAGAGTTGAAGGGTGCAGAGGCTTAGGGAAAAGGCCAAGTACCTTATCTAGTTTCTCTCAGAGATCGTCTTGGCTAATGGACGCAGGGCCACATTGCCTGGCCCTGCCTGAGGGGCCCCATAACCCTGCTCTAAGAAGTGACTGATATTATTAAAAGCAACACTCTTTTGAGGTGCACTGTGCTGAGGACCTGACATAAATTTTATCTTCATAACAGCCCTGTGAAGAAGATATTGTAACTATTCTTTCCATGCTATTGACACTTTACAAATGAGGCTCAGACAAGCGATGACGTCACCTCAGCCAATCAGTGGTAGCATCAAAATTCAAACCCAGAGGAGAGGGATAGGGGCAGCGCTTTCCTTCACTTTCATCACTGTTCATACTTTTGTAAAAAATAAAATAAAATAGACGGTGCTCCGTATGTCCCAAAGGCTGATCTAGATGCTGGAAAGACAAGAGTTCACAGACAAATCAAACCCCGCTTTCATGGAGCTTGCATTCCAGTGGGAAGATATGGATAATAAAATCTGGCGGAAAAAATAGGTGTATGTTAGGGAGCAATGGTATGGAGCAAAGTCAGGGAAGGGAGTGCTCAGAGGTGCCTTGCAATTTCAAATAGAGCAGCTGTGGCAGGGTCCAGCTGGGGAGGGGGAGGAAGAGGAGGGAAGAGGCTGATGGGCGGTGTTGGGGTGTCAGGGGGCTTGCCAGTTTGGAGGGGCCTTGAGACTCTGGCTGTCAGTTTGAATGAGGTGAGAAGTTCTCACAGTGTTTTCAGATTTGCTTTAACTGATATTTTAACAGGACCCCTCTGGCTGCTGTCTGGAGAATCCACTGGGGTGAGTGCAGGGAGAGGGATGGGGCAGAAGCCAGGAGGCCAGCTGGGGGACCCTGGCAATCATCCAGGTGAGACACAACTGTGACTTGGACCGTGTTGTTGGTGGGGTGCAGATGCTGGTTGGATCTGGATATATTTGGAAGTTGGGAAGATTTCCTGGTGGATTGGATGTTGGGTGTGAAAGCCAGGGAGGGGTGACTGAAGATATTGGCCCAAGCAACCAGAAGGACAGAGTGGCTATTAACTAAGCTGGAAAAGACACAGGAGAAGCAGACTCGGGTGAGGCGGGGTGGAGTGGGAGTCAGGAACTTGGTTTAGGGGTACATTAAGTTGGGGAAGTGCATTAGACATCTGGGTGATGACAGGTAAGACAGGCAGACATTTCAGTGAGAAGTTCGGCCAAGAACCTTAACTCAAATTAGAGATTTGGGGGTGTTGGAGTTCAGGTGGTGATCAAAGCCAGGAGATTGGCGAGATCAGGTAGGAGGTTCCCCTGTTCCAACGTAAGTGGAGACTCTTACGTTGTCCCCACTCTGTGGCAGACCCTAAACACTCAGTGCCCTCTAGGAGAAGAGTCCACGGGAAGAAGGGGCAAGTCAGTCTCCGACTGCAGCACAGTGACAAGCCTATGATGGGCCAGCCTAGGGTCCTCTAGAATTACCCTCTTGAGGTCCCTGAGCCCCAGTTTCCTCCATAGGACAGGGAAGGGGCCAAGAGAAACAGTGGCTGTGGAGGGCTTGGTAAACGGCTGGATACTGTGACTGGGCGTGCTGAGCCGGAGGACATTTCATCTATTCCCTGCTCGTTAAGCAGCTGCCTCTTCCAAGGAAACAGCTGCTTGCTTATTTATTTATTTTTTCTGTTTTTCTCTGTCCTCCAGGGTCCTCCCTGATGCCACCGTCTGGGCTGCATTGCACACTCTGGTGTATCTTACCTTCTGCCAACCTTCCTAGAAACCGAGGAGGCTCATTCACATCTGTTACCTGAACAGTCAGGATCTGCAGGTCTGTGACACCCACGTCATCCTTAACATAAATCTGCAAGTCATATGTTTGGGCCTGTTTCAAAATCTAGCTGTTCCTCTCCAGTGGTGACAACCTAAAACAAAATGAAAAATTCTTAGTGAAAGAAGGTCTGTTTTTTCACACGCACATTTGCAAAGGGTCCTTACTAGCAAGGAAGCAACCAGCATCCTGAAGACCATTTTTCACTTGCTGCCAGAGGAAACGGTTGTTTTGTCTTAGTGCTCTCAATGTAAGTCCCATGACACTCCACACAGAAGGCTCCTGTGTGTGCGGCTGCTTTTCACAGGAAAGAAAAATATCCAGGAGACATCCTGGTGCAATTCACCAGAGACGGAAAGCCTGAGAATTAAACACCTACCACACTTTGGGAGCAGGCTTCTAGAAAAGTCCTGTAGGTACCCCGAATATAGTCAGATTGTCTCTCATCTTTAAGAAAGGATGCTGCCCTTTCCTGGGGTTGCCGCCCAGCTGAGGCTCAACTTGTCACTCCACTCTAATTGTCCTAAGTCCACAAGCCAAAAAGAGCAAGAGGAGAAGGATACATCTGCACACACAAGGAATATTTCCTTAATCAACAGACTGTTCCCTCTTCTTGTGACTTCCCCCACTTCCTTCCAAACTGAAGGGGCTGGGGTTGTGGCTCAGCAGTAGAGTGCTTGCCTCACATGTGTGGGGACCCACTATGCGCAGAAGATGTGGACATTTTGAGAAAGCCTCCATGGGTTTGATCCTCAGCACCACATAAAAATGGATAAACAAAATTAAGGTATTGTGTCCATCTACAACTAAAAAAAAATTTAAATGCCAATATGAAGCTGGCAGAAAAATAAATCTAAAACTCTGCATTTGGTGAGGGGGTAATCAGTAAATGGGGAAAAAAAATCAACCCACACTAGATTCAGAAGGCATGGTGGTTGATGAAATGACAAACATTTATTGGGTCTCCTCTGTGTGGCGCTCGGGACCTACAAGGTAATAGGAAACATTAAACCTGATATGGCAGCGATGGCAGTGTGGTTGAAGAGCCGGGACAGGCGCATATCAGATGCATTACAGAATGACAGCTCCTGCTAACTTTGCTGAGTGCCATTGAGTGTGTGGGGCACTGTGCCAAGCAGTTGGCACGCAACAGTCATGCAGGCAAGAGGAGCTCCGGGGTGCAGTGGGAAGAGGGCTCTTCCCAAGCTGAAGCAGCTCCACAGGGAGGTGGGGCTTGAACTGGTCCTTGGAAGAAGCACAGGGCCCAAGGAAAGGGAAGAGAAGCCTGTGAGGATGTTATTTGAGACTGTACGGTGATGCCTACTTCCTGCATGCTGAAGGCAGGTGCTGATGTGTCTGCCCTTGCCCCCAGAATCCCCTGTCACCCCAGTGTTCAAGCACTAGAAATAGCCATGATCAGAATGCGCCATATCACCAGGTGGGGTGGTGCATGTCTATAATCCCAGTGGCTCAGGAGGCTGAGGCAGGAAGAGCTCAAAGCCAGCCTCAGCAAAAGGAAGGCACTAAGCAACTCAGTGAGACCCTGTCTCTAAATAAAATACAAAATAGGGCTGGGGATGTGGCTCAGTGGTTGAGTGCCCCTGAGGTCAATCCCCAGTAGCCTCCCCCCGAAAAAAATGTGCAATATCAGGAGTGTCATGATCAGGTACTTGGACTCACAAAAGTTGAGAGATGGAGAGTTTGCATTCCGATAGCCCTTCCAAACTAGGATTTGAACTGTGGAAGTAAAAGCATGCTAAAATCCATGGTCTTTGGGGACCCACTATGTGCAAAAGATGTGGACATTTTGAGAAAGCCTCCAGGGAATTATCTTTTTGTGATATATATATATATATATATATATATATATATATATATATATATAAAATATTCGTTGCATACCTTTGTGATCTGCTCCTCTCACACATCTGATGATAAAAATCCAAATGGTAGTGTTCAAGTAGGAGGCACTGGGTTCTTCCTAACCTTACTCTTCTCCCCCCTCCAGTGACAATAAATGTCACCTCTTAACTCAAATGATTATGGTCTAAAAGCCCATATTTCTTGGGAAACTGCAAATGTTTACTTCAAGCAAGAGGCTGGGCTGCTCAAGGACTGCTTCTTTGCACAGTTCCTCCTGTTCCATGCAGGGTCTGAAAGCCCAAGTTGAAGGAAGCCTCCACTTTAGGAAACCCAGGTATTTATTTGGTTAGCAGATCAAAGAGGAAAATCAAATGGTCATTTCCATAGATCATTAAAAAAGCATTTGACTTAAAAATCCATTTTTATTTAGAAAAACTCCCAATAAAACAAGAACAAAGGCTAACCCCTTAGTATGTCAAACATTTCGCTGTGAAAGCTAGCATCATGTTTAGTGTGGAACAGGACAGAAATGCACACTCTGATTATTTAACAATGGTCTGCAGGCATAGGCCTGGCAATTAGATAAGAGGGAGAAATAGAGGGTATAAAAATAGGAGAGGAAGAGTAGAAATGTTCATTCTTTTCAAACCTGGAAAATGCATGTGAATCAACTAAGAAGAGCATAAATGGTGAGATAATGCACTAATAGATTTCCTATATCATACAATAATAAGTTAAAAGACAAGGGAAGAAAAGATTCCATCTTCACATGTAAAAATAGACAAAGGAAAGCACTAGAAATAGCCATGATTAGAATGTGCAATATCTATATGAAGGAAACCTTAAAATACTCCTGAGGAAAACAAAGGAAGACTTGAACAAGTATCTAGAACACTGCTCCTCAGTCAGGAAGACTCAGCTGCACAAATAATAATCACTAACATTTAGTAAGCATTTACTATGTTCCAGACACTCCCCTAAGTATTTGACTACACAACTCATCCAAGATGTAAATGATCCCTAAATTAATCTGCAAATTAACATGATTGAATTCCATACATTATGCATAAATGACCTACTCAAAAATAAAAGAATTTAAAAATCTCAAGTTCAATAATCCAAACTGACAACATCAAAAAAGATCATCTAGTTCTTAAAGCTCTTGATTAAAAAAGAGGAGGATATAAGAAGGATTAGGCTGAATTTTTGGTTCTTTCTATCAGAAGGTGTTTTCTCTGCTCCGTACAAAGACAGTAGCCTCTCAGGACCTCAGTTTCCCCAGACTTGCCAACCTCAGGTTGTCCCCCAAGGCTCCAGAGAGGAGCCATAAACTCCATAAAGCCTGACTTGACATGGGCACAGAGCGCTGCTATGAAAGTTCCAGCACGAGCCAGTCAGAGCATGGGGGAGAGTGAAGTCTGTACGAACAGACTAGATGGTGGTTCTCAGAGCACCTCTCTCTTGCACCCCTGCGCCAGCCCCCAGGCCTCCTGAAGCTGCTGCGTCTGATTCGTCATTGCAGATAAGCCCACCATGGAAGACATTATCACACCATGGTATCCTGCGAACCAAGTAGGCCCTGCAAGGTTCCAAAGCCAAATGGAGCTCCCACCTGAGGTGGCACCCAGGAGGACCAGGAGGATGACGGCTTCCCGCATGCTTGATGACGGCTCCCGCCTGTGTGCGCCTCCAGCACGGATCCAGGACTGACTCCAGACTCACACCCAAGGTCTATCTCAGACTCGGCTCATCTTCCCCTCCTGCCTTTGTTGCCATGCAAGGAATCAAACAGAGGCTTTGGTGGTAACTTAGGGAGACTCTAAACAGCACAGGACTGTTCGTTCTTTGATCACCTGCTTCTCTGATGGCATGGTACCCACGGGGCCCAGCAACCAGGCCTCGGCAGCCTCCAGCCAGTCCATCCTAAAAGTCCTCATGCACCCTGTGGCTCTGCAGAGAGCCAACGTGCTCCTGTAACCAGGCTTGTCATTCCCACAGCAGGTGTCCTCAGAGGTGGGGATGTTTCTGCTGTCCTGAATTGAGAGGAGCCCAGAGCTGGCTTCTCTTCAAGGCAGACGTGTGTTGGTAGAGCTGCCCTTGACTACAGCCATCACCCCGCCCCTCCAGACCCTAAAGAAGAATGCGGATAAAGATTGCTAGGGTCATGAGGCTTCGGCCCCCTAGGGAATGGTGGGGCCTGTCCCTCAGGGGTCGTTTTGTCCCTTTACCATGTTTTTATGCACCAAGCAGCCCTGCTCCAGGGCACAAGGAGTGACAATTGAGTGGACTTAGTTTGGGTTCCAGCCTCCACTTAGAAGAGGGGCAACGCAGGACAGAGGAAGGATGGTGGAGGGCAGCAAGAATAGTTGTGGACTGTGGAAGGAACCGTCTCTCTGTTTCTTTCATGGTCTGGCTGCCCCCTGGGAGGGGGGATCCAGCAGATCAAGGCTGGCATCAGGAGTGGAGTGGGGGTGTTGAGACAGAACCTCTCTGTCCCCGACAGGTGCTTTCAAGAACCTCACACACGCCCCACTGGCAACCAGCACAGAACACCTGCCAGTTAGCCCTTGTGAGCAAGAGGAGCCGCCACAGTAACAGAGAGACAAGAGCCAGGGCCAGCTGAGTAGGCTGTCCCTTTCCCCCTCCCCTCCCCATCTTCCACCCCAAGGCAGAGAGGGAGAAGGGAGCTTGGAGTCATGCCACACTTGGAGAGTCTCAGCCCCAGCTGGGCCAGCCTGGGGACAGGACAGTGGCAGGAAGTGAAATTTAAGTCCAGTCTGAGATGCAAGCTTTAAACTGTAGTGGGCTATGAATAACTGATGGTGACCAGAAAGCCAGAGGTATTTATTTATTTATTTTCATGGTCCCAGGAATTGAACCCAGGGGCACTCTACCACTGGGCCACATCCCTAGCCCTTTTGTTTTATTTATTTATTTTTTAATTGAGATAGGGTCTCACTGTATTGCTGAGGGTTTGCTAAGTTTACTGAGGCTGGCCTCAAACTTGTGATCCTCCTGCCTCAGCCTCCTGAGTAGCTGGGCTATCACAAAAGTAAGATGTTAAAAGAGACAAGAAAGGGATATTTAACAGAGGTCCATTGAAAAAGTGAAAAAGGAAAAATAAAGCCGTTGTGGTTTGCATGTCCTGAATTAGGGTTGGCGATAGCCTAAAGGGAATCTAAGGCTCAGGGGGTGGGCCACCTGCCCCAGAGGCACTGCCAGCCAGTGCTCCCTGCTAGCCAAACCCCAGGGCAGCAAGGCTGTCCTCCTCCCCTCCCACAAAGTCCAAGAGTCATCAGGCCCCTTCTAACATCCCGAAGCCACCACCCTGGTTTAAGGTCCTTGCCTCTGACCTGAATTGTCTCCATAGCCACCAGTGCAACCCACCAGGTCTGTCAGGTTAATTTTCCAAAAGTACAATTTTGATCACTCTCTTTCTTGCTTAAAATAACAGACAACATTTTTCCCCTTAGGAAAAGTTGTATAAAGCAGGAAGGGTAGTAAGATTTGGAATGTTAGACTACAGGCTTCTGTCTGAAGTAGGTAGATGGCAAAAAAAAAAAAAAAAAAAAAAAAAAAAAAAAAAAAAAAAAAAAACCACAGGTTTTACTGTGTGACCTTGGGCAAATTACCAAACCTTTCTGAATCTCAGGTCTGTTCACGTCCATAAATCAGGAGAAATAAGGCCAGCTCTGTTGAACAATGGCAAGCAGTGGATGAGATAACAAAGTGAAAGATACTGGCCCACATTTTGTCCTCTAACGATACTATTTTTCCCAGAAGGATGTCTGTAGTACCTTGCAAGAGCTGAAACATAGTAGGTGTTCAATATGCACCAGCTCAATAAAAAAGCGGAGTAGACACCGGTTGCCAAGTTACCAATTCTCACCCCTCCGTTTTTCCTGTCGTATTAGTTACTGTAAATCATCCATTTCATTATGCATAATTAGAGCTGAAGTGATGGCGCAGATTAAGTTATGGAAAACGTCAGAATAGTTAAGGCTTTGAATTAAAGAAACTCACATCTGTTTCATTTTCAGCCTGACTACACAGCATTTTTCATGCTACCCTGTTCCCACCAGGATCTTGTGAGTCTCTCCTCCTTTGCCCTCCCTGGTTCCAGGGAGCAGGAAGGTCATATTTTGATGTGTGTGTGTGTGTGTGTGTGTGTGTGTGTGTGTGTGTGTTCTCTAGTAATTGCAGCTTCTGTTTCCAGCCCAGAGGGTGTGATCCTCACTAGGGTAGGCCTTTGCCTTGTGTCAGTTCCCATCTCCTTTTGATCCCATGGTCCTGGGTCAGGATCACAAAGAGACTGAGGGATCCCTGGGGCCCCTTGCTTTCCTGGCCCCTGACTTCAGCACATGGAGCTGTCCCAATCCACCTGCTCTCCGCTGGTAGATGGGGCTGCTCACACCCAGGGCCAGAACCTTTGGGGCAGAGCCCCCCTCCAGCTTCCATGAAGGACTGGGGAGTCTTCTCCTAAGTCTCCTGCCTGGCCCAGCAGGGGTCAGCCCTGAAAGTATTTCAGGGGACCCCCCTGGGAACCAGCAAGTGCCTAGTGTGCCGGCAAAGGAGTGGTGTTTTATTATGAATACTTGTTGACTTTAGAACTGGGAACACACTTTCCAGTGGATGGATTGTTTGCAGCCCACACACCTTACGCAGTCTCCAGTGCACTTGACACCACACAGACTGACCATGACCACAGAAGCTTTGCTGAGAATGTTCAACCGTTCAGCTCCTCGAGTTGGTCCTCGGGCACTGGCCAGCTGGCCAGAGGCCCGTACCGCCTTTGTGTCTGTGGGGAAGTTCTATCCCTGGTTCCTCTTCATCCAGCCAGAGGCTTGCAGGAACCTAAACCCTAGGGAGGCTCCACCACTGCAGCACCCCGACATCCCGCATCCCCCCTGAAGACAGGCCCACACTCAGAGCAATGAGAGCCAAGCTAAGGGCACCACGCTTCTCAGAGGAGCGGAAATGCTTCCCTCTCCCTTAGGAGGGTACTAGTGTCCATGCCACTTGGCTGGGAGCCCCATGGTCCTCTCCCTCATATGTGTCCAGCCAGTGGCCTTCATTGGCTTTCCCAGAACCCCTGCTCCAAGCAACAGGCATCCTACTTAACCTCTCTGCCTCCTTGCTCAAATATCTTTATTCCACCTACTCACTTCTTCCTTCTCCCTCTGTGGGGCACTTGTTTATTCATTCAGCAAATATTGACTGCGGTCTGTGTGCCAAGCCCTGCTGTCCACGCTAAGTTTACAGCAAGGAACAAGACAGACAAAAGCTCCCTGGCCTCCTGCCTGACACTCTGGAGGCACCACTTCTTCCATCCATCCAGTTGGCCAGCCGTCACTCCCGGGGCAGCCCACCATGTGCCAGGCCCTGGGCTGGGGACTAGGATCCTCAGGTCTATCCTAACACCGTTGTCCCACCAGAGACCTTGAACCTGTCCAGAGACAAAGAGGTAAGCCCACAGTCACAACCAAGTGGGCCAGGGGCTGTGTTGGAGGCCCGCTCAGGGGCTGTGAGAGCAGGCTTCAGTCAGCTGCAGCCTGGGAGTGGAGCCCTCTGAGAAGTTTGCAAGTGGCAGAGTGAGCCAGAGAAAGGCAGGACAAAGCCCCTGGGCTAAGGAAGAAATAGCATCAAGGTCTGTAATAACGTGGTTCCCCCCTAGGTATTCCGCCAGTTGACGGATCCCTGGGGGAGCTCAGTGTTTAAGAAAACACATTTTTTTTCCAACTAGGTAAAATATGTACCCAATACCAAATTCCAAGTGTTCAAAGAGTAAACAAGGAAAAGTAAGTCTTCCTGTTCTACCCTGTTCCCAAAGAGACCACCATTACTGTGGTCCTCCTAGAGACAGTCTATGCAAACCAAGCACATACCATCTGCATCGCCATTGCTTCAGTGCAAATGGCTGCTTCTCATAGACTCTACTTCACCCAGGTTTTTTGTCTTAATAGATCTTGGAAATTCTAACATATCAGTACATTAAAGCAGCTCGTTCTTTTTTATAATGGCATAGTATCCTTTCTATAGTTGCATCACTATTTATACAGTCCCTGTTGATGGATGTTTTCTTTGTTTCCAAACTTTTTCTGTTACAAATAATGTTGCAATAAATATCACTGAACATATGCAATCAACATATGTAATGAGCTTACAAGCATATATTTATGAATTAAATTTCTAAAAATGAATTCTCAGATATATTCTTAAGTAAAAAGGAAAAAAATATGAAAAATACTGTAAGAAAAAGAGGTTGTTCCAATTTATACACCTATCTTCTTCTAGTATTGTTACACTTTTATTTTCAATTATCGGCCTCTGGTTTCTTTGGAATAGTTCCTTCAGATGTGAGGTAGTTTCCAGAGGGAACTTCCCTTCCCATCAGCTGTCTTGGAGTTAGTTCTCTTTAAACTAAAGTAGCCAGAGCCCTCATGATCTGCTTAAAGAATTGGGGACATTGGAATACTTTTTTTTTCATATTCAAAAAGTGATTAACTATTAGAATTGAACTATTACAATGAAAAAAAAATCTACCTCTTGCCACAGTATACCTGGAAGAAAAGAGAAGGAAACTCCCTTCAGGCCAGAGCAGGCCACTCACAGGAGAACAGGGCCTCTCCCCCTGCGGGAAGGAATCAAGCTAGGACTTGCCTTTCCAGGCCTGGGGCCCCTTATTTGCATGGACGTGGGCCCATGGATGTTCTGGACAGGTCAGTCTGCTGCCTTGTACACAGTAATCCCATCCATCACAAAGCCCCAGACTGAGTAGATGGCTGACTTGACCCCAGTCACTGTCACCACGCGGGTGCCAAGGAAGGATCTGACTCTTCAGGACGGGGTGTTCCACGTTCTCCTTCCTGCACCGCCTTTGCCTAAAGTTATGTCTTTACTCACCAGACCTCCTGCGACAAGGCCAGAGCCAGCCTGATGACACACTGGGGGTCCCTCGGACACTCCAGACCCCCTAGCTAGCAATCCTAGCTGGGATTTTTAAAATTTTATTTTATTTTCTTCCTCTCAAAACAAAGACCTTAGCCAATTTTTAATTTTCCTCTTCACCTGTCTTCCCATTTTCTGTTTTCTGCTAGAATTAAGCAGCTTCTTGACTTTTATACACAACACAATGTGCTTTTTAAAATTTCTTTTCTTTTTCCCTAGTATTGGGAATTGAACCCAGGAGGCTCTACCACTGAACTACATCCTCAATCCTTTTTATTCTATTTTAATTTTTAAATTTTGGGACAGGATCTCACCAAGCTACCCAGATGGGCTTGGAATTTGCAATCCTCATGCCTTAACCTGGGATTACAGGCATGCGCCACCATGCCTGGCTAAGATGTGCTTTTTTTGAAATAAATAAATAAATATATATATATGTATATATATTTATATATATATAATATATATATTATATATTATATATTTATATATATATATATATATATATATATATATATATATATATATTTTAGTTGTAGATGGACACAATACCTTTATTTTGTTTATTTATGTGGTACTGAGGATCGAACCCAGTGCCTCACAAGTGCCCCTAAGATGAACTTTTTTTTTTTTTTTTTTTTTTTTTTGTGGTGCTGGGGATTGAACCCAGGGCTATGTGTATGTGAGGAAAGCACTCTACCAACTGAGCTATATCCCCAGTCCTCTAAGATGTACTTTTTAACTATCAATATTGTCGGTACTTATACGTATCAAGATATTTTACAGATTTCTTTGTAAATCTTTGATAATTTTTATCCTCCTCCTCCAAGAAGGAGGGTTACTGGGGATTAAACCACTGAACTACATCCTCAATCCTTTTTAATTCTTTAGAGGGGGAGGAGTACCTGGGATTGAACTCAGGGGCACTTGACCACTGAGCCACATCCCCAGCCCTATTTTTGTCTTTTATTTAGAGACAGTGTCTTACTGAGTTGCTTAGCACCTCATTTTTTCCTGAGGCTGGCTTTGAACTTGCAACCCTTCTGCCTCAGCCTCCCAAGCCACTGGGATTACAGTAAAAAAAAAAAAAGAAAAAAATAAACTTAAAGACCTAAAAAAAAAAAAAAAAAAGCAAACTCCGAGGCCTTGTGGCACTATCACAGTGCCCCTAAGTGTTTTGTGGCCAATTTAGAACTACTCAGCATGGAATTCATACACCTGCATCTTCATTGTCAATCAGCTTGACATTTGGTCCAGAAACGACAGAGTTGTTTAGATTTTTTTTCCCCTTGAAAACAGACCTCAGGGAAACTAATTGTTTGGGCAGCTTTGCCCTTGCATCTAAGAAAAAATAAATAAAACCCTCTTGATGCCAGGCAGGATGACGCACACCTGAAATCCCAGTGGCTAGGAGGCTAAAGCAGGAGGATTGCATGTTTGAGGCCAGCCTCAGCAACTTAGCAAAACCCTATGTAACTTAGCAAGATCATGTCTCAAAATTAAAAAAATAAAATAATTTTAAAAAGGGCTGGGGATGTACCTCAGTGGTAAAATGCCCCTGGGTTTCTGGGTTCAATCCCCAGTAAAACCAAACCAAACCAAACTTCTAGGACATGTAACTAATGGTGATTATTATTACTCTGTGGTTTCCAGACTGTTAGCAGAAAATTTGCATTTTGTAAAAAAGACCAGTTTGTTGCATCAGAAACAGATCTGGTCCAGAATAGATTTGAAACTATTCAGAGAACAAATGGGATTTCCCCAAACTTCTGCCATTGTGTGGTATTGAATCACAGTTGTGTTGGGAATCCAGAGTTTGTGTTTTCAGTTCTAAATCTTAGCAGGTTAATACTTGAAGCTTATAATACAATGCCAGCTTCTTCTGGTTTAGGTTGTAAAACAGAACATCTAAGCCCATGGATTCCTGCAGTTTGTAAACTAACCATTGAATGAGTAAAATTGGTTTAGCCATATTTAAGTCAAGACAGTTTCAGGTGTTAAAGACCCAGTGATATTTAGATATTGCCAGAGTTACTGGGGTCATTTGATTACCAGAAGCCTGCAGGTGTCTGTACAAAAGGAGAGAGAAGATAGGGAAGAAATACCTCATAGGTTAGGTCTCTTTTACTTCTGTGTGTGTATGCATGTCCTTCTGGGGAACCTTCAATTCCTTATAGACCATTTTTTCTTACTTTTTTAAATTAAAATTTTTCTAGCCATCAGTAAAAAAAAAAAAAAAAAAAAAGGATGGGAACTTAAGAGTGCCATCGCACACCCTCGGGCACCACATCCTGCTGGTTCTGAAGCCTTGTGCTTCCCGCCCAAATTTGAAAGTTTCCCCGCCCACCCGCCTGCCTACCCCGGATGTGGCCCACGCCTAGCTCCGCCCCCCACGCACACGCACGCACGTGCTCCGCACTCTCCAGGACGCCGGAAGGCCCAGGCGCCTGTGGGGAACACAACCCTCAAGACCCGTCCCAAAGGGCAGTTCGCATGAGTTGGCTTCTCACTTCCGAAGCCCTACTCTGTGAGTCCTGCTCCTGTGCCCGCGTCCATACCTCTGAGGGTCTGCTGCTCACCTGGAGAGCTGGTAAGAAGCCCAACAGGTCGCCCTCCCTGTGGCGGCCAGAGCCTCCGCCCCGCGCACCCTGGGTACACAGCCTCTCCTGTGTGCTGCAGAGGACAGTGGCAGCGCCATGGAGGACCCTGGGAGCGCCTCGCAGGATCCTGGGAGTGCCACAGAAGACCTGGGAGTGCCGCACAGCTGCTAGGTGGCTCCTGCTGAGAGGACTTCTGCTGGGAGCTGCAGCTGGGTGTCATCCTCCAGGTGAGTCCGGGAATTCTTGGGTAGAGTCCTGGATGGCTACTCTGTTCTCAGGAGTCCAGCTCAATTCTGTTGACTCTAGTGATGAATTGGGTTAGACCCTGAAATCCCCTGACCTTTCCCTGTTAGCTGTAGGCCAGGTGAAAGCTTCTGAATGTGAGTGAGTTGAAATGACCAAAGACTGAATGCCCCCAAGGAGGTTTCAAGGAAACTATGGGGAGTAGATGGAACCAGTGTGTTAAGGGGGACTCAACATCGGTTTTGAGTGATTTCATGATGTAGTATACCACTAACACAAATATTATAATAACAACAAAATATGATGATTTACATTTATTGATTTCTGCGTGTTAAACCAAACTTGGGTCCTTGGGATGAACCCCACTTGATCATGGTGAAGTATGTTTTTAATATTTTTTGTGTGTAATTTGTCAGAATTTTATTGAGAATTTTTACATGTATGTTCATCAGGGATATTGGTCTGAAGTTTTCTTTTCTTAAAGGGTCTTTGTCTGGTTTTGGTATTGATGTTAGTCTCAGAATGAGTTTAGAAGGCTTCCCTCTTTTCCTGTTTCATGGAATACTATGAAAAGTATGGTATTAATTCTTCTTTGAAAGTCTCATTGAATTTAGCAGAGAATCCATCTGGTCCTGGACTTTTCTTGGTTGGTAGGCTTTTTAAAATATATTTTTATTAGTTTTAGATAGGCACAATGCCTTTAGTTTATTTTTTATGTGATGCTAATAATCAAACCCAGTGCCTCACACATGCCAGGCAAGCACTCTACCACACAACCCCAGACTGGTTGGTAGGCTTTAGATGTTGTTTTCTATTTCATTACTTGCAATTAATCTATTTAAATTGTGTATGACCTCCTCATTCAGTTTGAGTAGGTCTTATGACTCTAGGAATTTGTTTATGTATTCTATATTTTCTATTTTTTTGGAGTACAGATTGTCAAAGTAGTTTCTAATTTCTTTCTGCATTTTAGACATGTCCCTTGTGATATTACTTGCTTCATCTTCTTTTTTAGTAATCTTAGTTTTCTTTTTCTCTTCGTTAGCATGGCCAAGGATTTATGTATTTTATTTATTGTTTCAAAGAACCAACTTTGTGTTTTTTCAATTTTTTTTCCTTTAGAGTTCATTGATTTCAGCTCTGATTTTATTTTATTTTTTTATTGGTTGCTCAAAACACTACAATGATCTTGACATCATATTTCATACATTTGATTCAAGTGGGTTATGAATTCTTATTTTTACCACTTGTACAGATTGCAGGATCACATTGGTTATACATCCACGTTTATACATACTTCCATACTAGTGTCTGTTGTATTCTGCTGCCTTTCCTGATTTTCATTAGTTTCTGTCTTCTATTGCTTTTGGTATTGATTTGTTCTTCTTTTTCTCAGGCTTTGAGACGTAGTGTTAGGTCCTTTATTCATGCACAGTGCAGTAAACTTTCCTCTTAGTACTGCCTTCCTAGTGTCCCAGAGATTTTGATATGTCATATCAGTGTTCTCATTTACCTCTAACAATTTTTTTTATTTCATCCTTGATTTATTTGACTATCCATTCCTCATTAAATAATGTATAATGTAGTCTCCCTTTGGTAGAGTGGCTTCTGTTTTTTACTTGAGCGCTGATTCCTAATTTCTTCCATTTTAATATGATATAATGCTGGGTCATTTCTTTGCTTTTTTTTGTATTTACTAAGAATTGCTTTTCAGTGTAAGATATGGCCTATTTTAGAGAAGAAGACAAGTGCTGCTGGAAAAAAAGTATATTTACTCGTTAATGGATGAAATATTCTATATATTTCTATTAAGTATAAATTATTGATTGTATAATTGTATGGTTTCTTTTCAAAAAATATTTATTTTTACTTCTTAGAACTTTATTTTATTTATTTTATTTTATATGCTGTGCTGAGAATTGATCCCAGTGCCTCATACATGCTAGGCAAGTGCTCTACCATGGAGCCACAACCCAAGCCCCTCTATAGTTTTTTCATTTAGTTTTTCTTTAGAATGACTGTCTAGTAGTGAGAGAGGTGTGTTAAAGTCACCCAGTATTATTGTGTTATGGTCTATTTTACTATTGAAATTGAGAAGGATTTGTTTGATACATGCAGACGTCCATTGTTTGGGACACAAATGTTTATAATTGTTTTGTCCTCCTCATACATACTTCCCTTAAGAAGTATGAAATATCCTTCTTGGTCTCTTCCAATTAAACTTGGCTTGAAGTCTACTTTATCTGAGATGAGCATGGAAACCCCAGCTTGTTTACACAATTAATGTGACGTTCTTTCCCATCCTTTCACCCTCAGCCTGTGGATGTCTTTCCCCATGAAATGAATCTGCCAGTCTGCATATTCTGATTGATGAGTTCAGGCTGTTAATATTCAAGTTTATTATTGAGATATGATCTGGGTTCCCATTCATTTTGACTTATATCTGCTTATTAATGTGACTTAGTTTCTAGTTTGGTTGACAGTGTATTTAGTGTAGATCCTCCCTTTCCTGTTTTGTTTTTAATTCATCCTCATGAAATATTTTGTTGAGAATGTTGTGTGGTGTGGGCATTCTAGTTGTAAATTATTTAGTTTTTGTTTATCATGGGGAACATATATGTGGCAGGGCTCTGAATGACACTCGTTGATGTACATCTCCCAGCAAGGTGCCTTATGGCCCTCAGGACCCTCGAAGTGGAAGCTGCTGTCTGTGTTCACACACATGCCTGCGTGCTCACAAGGATTGCTGTTGGCATCAAGACACAAGCACCTGTGACCAGGACCCACGCACCAGCCAGAATTTCCACACATGCAGACAGCAGAGGAGCATCTGCTACTTACACCAGCCCCAGATCTTTGGTAAGCTTGCTTTCTGCTTTTTAATTTGTTCAAATATATTCTTCATTTGTTCTGATCAGTTACACGTGACAGTGGAATGCGCTTTGACACATCCCAAATCAGTGAAGTGTAATTTCTCCTTCATCTGGTTGTCCATGAAGCAGATTTACAGAACTCATGTAATCATGTGGGCCCATGCATTAGTAATGGCCAAATCATTCTACCATTGTTTCTTTTTCTTTTTTTGTAAATATTTATTTTTTTGGTTATAGTTGGACACAATATCTTTATTTATTTATTTATGTGTGGTGCTGAGCATCGAACCCAGGGCTTCGCACATGTGAGGCGAGTGCTCTACCACTGTGCCCCAACCCCAGCCCCTCTACCATCATTTCTAACCCCATAGTGTCTTTTATTCAATTTTTTTAAAGCTGTGTTTTTCTTTCTTTGTGTTCAGGTATTGAACTTTTAATTAATCATTCACATATACTGTTGTAAGTTCAAAGTTCTTTGTATTACAAAAAAGAGCAGAGGGCACCTGCAACTGGGTTTTCTTTTTATTTTAGGTACTCATTTTTAAAGTTAAATTGTTTTTAATATGCCTTTGAGAAATAATTCTATGGACAATAACCTTATTCAGATCTAGAATGGATCCCCTTAGCAAATCCCTATATCTTTATCATAACTAGTTTTGGATGTGTGGTGAGACAGCTGTTAATTTGTTTTTAGTAACAGAAAATTCTACATTTGAAAGTCAGCTACACCCAAAACAAAAAAATCAACAAATTGGAAAGGAATGAAAAGACACTTCACAGAAGAAGAAACCCAATAGATCAACATATGAATCTAAAAATGTACAGTATCTGTATCCATTATAGAAGTGCAAATCAAAATGACACTGAGATTCCATCTCACTCCAGTCAGAATGGCAGTTATCAAGGATATAAGCAACAGTAAATGGTGGTGAGAATGTGGGGGAAAAGGTACTCACATACAATGCTGGTGGGACTGCACATTTGTGCAAGCACTATAGAAAGCTTTATGGAGAGTCCTAAAAAAACACGAGTGAGTGAAGGGAATGGGAAGGCAAGGGGTAAGAGCATAGTGAATGAATCAGAAACAGTACTGGCACCAAACCAGATATATGGAGGAATGTTAGGTTTCTTGAGTTCTTAATGTGTTCTGGAGAATAATGCTTGATCTGAGGTACATGTGGTAAAGATTTTTTCCCATTGTGTAGGCTCTCTCTTCACGTTCTTGATTGTGTCCTTTGCTGTGAAGAAGCTTCGTAGTTTGAATCCATCCCATTTATCCATTCTTGGTTTCACTTCTTGTACTTTAGGAATCCTGATAACAAAGTGCGTTCCTAAGCCGACATGATGGAAATATGGGCCTACATATACTAGGATCAGGCCCAGTGTCTCTGACCTAGTGCCTCCACCTTTGATCCGCTTTGAGTTGATGTTTATGCATGATGAGAGAGAGGCTTTTTATTTCTTTTTGGTAGGTATGGATTTCCAGTTTTCCTAGCACCACGTGTTTATGAGGCTGTCTTTTCTCCAATGTATATTTTGGGTGCCTTTTTCTAGTGTGAGATAACTGTATTTTTGTCAGATTGTCTCTGTGTCCTCTCTTGTGTACCGTTGGTCTCTGTATGTGTTTTGCTGCCAATATCATGCCATTTTCATTCTGTGCACCTCACCTGGAAAAAGACTGTACCTTGCTCCTTAGTCAATGCATACTTTGCAGACAGTGACAGACCCAAAGGGTCCCCACTCTGTGTTCCTAAATGCTAGCTGAGCGAGAGCTGGTCCTACATTGAGGGTATAGGTCAAAATCAGGGCACCATCCACATCTACAGAAGCTGGCATCCTTCATCAGCCAGAGCAGCCACCTCAGCAGTCACTTCAGCAGTGTTAGCTGGGCCTCTCAGCATTCAAGATTCTCAGATTTTCTTTATCCATTCATCTATTGAAGGACATCTAGCTATTTGAATTGAGCTTCTATAAACGTTGATGTGGCTGTGTTACTGCAGTATGCTGATTTTATGTCCTTTGGGTATAAACCGAGGAGTGGGTTAGCTGGGTCAAATGGTGACTGTCTCCACAGAAGAGGTCCAGAGTACCACAGAGCACGTGCTGCAAGTTAGATCCATTTCCATTAATGGAATGTGACAGATTTTGCAAAACTCTGGGGCAGCAGGAGAGTTTGCTTTTCCACAGAGTCTCTTTTTTCTTAAATTTTTAATTTGTTTTAATTAGTTATACATGACAGTGGAATGCATTCATGCCCTTTGGTTATCATTTATAGATGGGATATAATTTCTCATTTTTCTGAGTATGCATGTTGTAGAATCACATTGGTCTTGCAGTCATATATATACATAAAGTAGTAATGTCTGTTTTCTTCTGTTATCCTTCCTATCCTCATGTTTCCTCCTCTCCCTTCACTTCCCTCTGCCAAATACAAGGTAACTCTATTCTTCTCTGGTTCCCTGCCTGCCCCTTATCATGAATTAAAATGCACATATTCCAGAAACTATTTTGCCTTTGGTTTTGGGGGATTGTCTTCCTTCTCTTATTATGATATTCTCCAACTCCATCCTTTAACTGGCAAATACCATAATTTCATTCTTCTTTAAAGCTGAGTAATATTCCATTGAATATCTATCTCAGATTTTCTTTATTCATTCATCTATTGAAGGACATCTAGCTATTGTGAATTGAGCTTCTGTAAACGTTGATGTGGCTGCATTACTGCAGTATGCTGATTTTATGTCCTTTGGGTATAAAGGGTGGAGTGGGATAGCTGGATCAAATGGTGGTTCCATTCCATGTTTTCAGAATACTTTACATACTGCTTTCCATAGTGGTCATACAGTTTGCAGTCCCAACAGCAATGTATGAGTGTACTTTTCCCCCAAATGGAATCTTAGTGTAGTTTTGATTTGCATTTCTTTAATTGCTAGAGATGTTGAACACTTTTTCTTATATTTGTTGATCGATTGCATTTCTTCTTCTGTGAAGTGTATATTCATTTTCTTAGTTCCTTTATTGATTGGGTTATATGTGTTCTTGGTGTTAAGTTTTTTTTTTTTTTTAGTTCTTTCTGTATCCTAGAGATCAATGCTTTGTGAGAGGTACATGTGATAAGGATTTTCTCCCAGTCTCTAGACTCTCTTCTCACATTGTTGATTGTTTCCTTTGCTGATAAGAATCTTTTTTTATTTTAATCCATCCCATCTATTGATTCTTAATTTTACTTCTTGCACTTCAGGGGTCTTGTTACGGAAGTCTGATCCTAGGCTGACATGGTTAAGATTTGTTTCTACTTTTTCTTCTGTTAGGTACAGGGTCTCTGTTCTAGTGGCTAAGTCTTAGATGCACTTTGGGTTGATTTGGGGGCATGGTGTGAGAGAGAGAGGTTTAATTTCATTTTCCTGCATGTGAATTCCCAGTTTTGCCAGCACTATTGGTTGAATAGGCTATTTTTTCCTCCAATGAAAGTTTTTGGCGCCTTTGTCTAGTGTGAGATAATGTATTTATGTGGGTTTGTCTCTGTGTCCTCTTGTAGGGCATGACATGTGAACTTGCTCCACCTTTGTCCTGATTGGCTCCTGCACAGTATATTAGCTGTGTGTACTTCCTCAATAAAGGAGATCCTGCTTTGACTGGTCTCCCTGGTGCTTCTGATTTGTCTTCCAGTGGGGAGGACTGGGTGGGTGACCTGCTGACCCTCACGTTTCTTGATCCGCCCGGTTTGGGGCGTGCTCTCCTAAGCCTCTCTGTGAGACAGAGTGAATAGAAGAAGCTAAAAACCCCAACATCCTCTATTCTGTACCATTGGTCTACAAGTCTGTTTTGGTGCCAATACCATGTTGTTTTTGTTACTATAGCTCTGTGGTATGGTTTTACGTCTGGTATGGTGATACCTCCTGCTTTACTTTTCATGCTAAAGATTGCTTTGCCTATTCTGTGTCTCTTATTTTTCCAAATAAATTTCATGATTGCTTTTTATATTTCTATGAAGAATGTCATTGTGATTTTAATAGAAATTGCATTAAATCTATATAATGCTTTTGGTAGTAGAGCACATTTGACAATAATAATTCTGCCTATCCAGGATCATGGGAGATCTTTCCATCTTCTGAGTTTTCTTGACTTTCTTTAATGTTCTCTACTTTTCATTATAGAGGCATTTCCCCTCTTTTGTTTGATTGATTCCCAGGAATTTTATTTTGTTTTATTTTGAGGCTGTTGTGAACGGGATAGTTTTCCTAATTTCTCATTCAGTGGATTCATCACCGGTGTATCAGAATGCATTTGATTTATGGGTGGTGATTTTACATCCTCCGACATTGCTGAATTCATCTGGTAGTTTCAGAAGTTTTCTGGTAGAATTTTTTGGATCTTTTAGATATGGAATCATGTCATCAGCAAATAGGGGCAGTTTGGGTTCTTCTATACCTACTTGTATTCCTTTAACTTCTTTCTTGTAATTGCTCTGGCTAGAGTTTCAAGGATGATGTTGAATAGAAGTGGTGAAAGAGGACATCCTTGTCTTGTTCCAGTGTTTAGAGGGGATGCTTTCAATTTTTCTCCATTTAGAATGATGCTGGCCTTAGGTTTAGCATAGATAGCTTTTACAATGTTGAGATATGTTCCTACTATTCCTAATTTTTCTCGTGTTTTGAACATGAGAGTGTGCCGTATTTTGTCAAATGCTGTTTTTTGCATCTATTGAGATCATATGATTCTTGTTTTCAAGTCTATTCATATGATGATTTACATTTATTGATTTCTGCATGTTAAACCAACCTTGGGTCAGGATCTGCAGGTCTGTGACACCCACGTCATCCTTAACATAAATCTGCAAGTCATATGTTTGGGCCTGTTTCAAAATCTAGCTGTTCCTCTCCAGTGGTGACAACCTAAAACAAAATGAAAAATTCTTAGTGAAAGAAGGTCTGTTTTTTCACACGCACATTTGCAAAGGGTCCTTACTAGCAAGGAAGCAACCAGCATCCTGAAGACCATTTTTCACTTGCTGCCAGAGGAAACGGTTGTTTTGTCTTAGTGCTCTCAATGTAAGTCCCATGACACTCCACACAGAAGGCTCCTGTGTGTGCGGCTGCTTTTCACAGGAAAGAAAAATATCCAGGAGACATCCTGGTGCAATTCACCAGAGACGGAAAGCCTGAGAATTAAACACCTACCACACTTTGGGAGCAGGCTTCTAGAAAAGTCCTGTAGGTACCCCGAATATAGTCAGATTGTCTCTCATCTTTAAGAAAGGATGCTGCCCTTTCCTGGGGTTGCCGCCCAGCTGAGGCTCAACTTGTCACTCCACTCTAATTGTCCTAAGTCCACAAGCCAAAAAGAGCAAGAGGAGAAGGATACATCTGCACACACAAGGAATATTTCCTTAATCAACAGACTGTTCCCTCTTCTTGTGACTTCCCCCACTTCCTTCCATTGTCAGGAAGTGTTGTCCTCTGCACTATTAGTATTTTGGAGGCGGGATAGCAAGATCAAGAGTCAGGACCAGAGACTCATCACCACAATTAAGAGCTGTTGCCAGCAGGATCGCTTGGGGTCTGTGTCGGGAGGGTCCTGCCGAGGCTAACTTGGGCTGGTCTGTGACCTCTTACATCTATAGGCACATTCTGCCATCAGCTCAGCCCCTGGAACTCCTACAAAGCTCACAGCCCTTTGAGACATTGCTATGGTTTGAATGTCCTACAAAAACTTATTTGAAGTGTGATTGCCACCATAATGATATTGAGAGGTGGGTCCTGTAAGAGATTAGAGCACGAGGGTCCACTTCTTAGATGGATTGATGCCCTCGTTGCCATGGCTTTCTGGGCTTCCTGTCCCACCCTCCTGCTCTCTTGGGTGCTCTCTCACCATGCAGGTGCTTTGGCCACATCATGTCCCAGGAAGAAGGCCCTCACTAGATGCCAGCATCTTTTGTGTGTGTGTGTGTGTGTGTGTGTGTGTGTGTGTGTGTGTGTGTGGTGGTGCTAGGGATTGAACCTAGGGCCTTCTGCATGCAAGGCAAGCACTCTACCAACTGAGCTATATCCCCAGCCCAGATGCCAGCATCTTGACATTGCCTTCCCAGCCACCAGAACTATGAGAGATAAATTTCTTCTCTTATAAATCATCCAGCCTGTGCTATTCTGTTATAGCAGCAGAAATCAGATGAAGACAGATAACAAGGACTAAATTTCTAATGTGACTGGGGCCAGGTGGTAAGCTATTCAGCATCCTGCAGTGGGAGAGCACCTGGCTGCAATTCCATTCCCACCACCAAACTTCTGTGTGAACTTGGGGGAGTTTCTTTCCCTTCCCCTGATTTTGCTTCCAAGTGATGATAATTAGGGAAATATCCCTTGCCCTAGTTAAACAGCTAAAGCATAATATGTAGTATTATAACAAAGAGCCAGGCCAGGGTCCTATGGAAAATTGGGAGACGATTTGTCATGAGCTCTGTGTGGTCAGAGAAGGCTGCATGGAGGAGGTGGTGGGTATTGTGTTTTCGAGATCTGGCCTGGTTAAGAGTGGACAAGACAACCTCAGATGTAAATGCATCCCTCAGTGGAGGAAGAATACACAAAGAATTGAGAAAGAAGAGAGTCTGTGTCCATATTGTGCAGGGTCGTCAATCTGGTAGCCACTTAAATGGAGGTGACGTGGTCTCGCTGTTCTACATATAGAAGGTCAGGAGCGTGACACAGGGGTCACAATCACAGACTCTAGAGCCAGACTGACTGATTTTAGAGCTCAGCCTTCCCATTATTTAGCCTTTCCATGCCTCAGTTTCCCTATTTATAAAATGGGGGTTAAAATAACATTATATAGGGTGAAGATGAATGAGCTAATCCATGAGAAGTCTGTAGAACATTGCCTGGCTCAGAACTAATATCTTGCTAATGCTGACTTTTATCAACATGAGGCCATCAAAAATATACATTCAGGCTGGGGCTGTAGCTCAGTGGTAGAGTGCCTGCCTTGCACATGTGAGGCACTGGGTTGGATCCTCAGCAACACATAAAAATAAATAAATAAAAATATTGTGTCCAACTACAACTAAAAAGAAGAAAGTTTTTTTAAAATGTATGTTCCCCAGAGCAGGACCCCTGTTAAGATGGTCAACCTGCTTTCCTGATTGATACCCTAGCTTCCTGCATCCCAAGCTGGGATGGATCTCTTCCCTAAATATTACCTATTGCCACCTTCTCTTTGAGAACCAACTCTAACAATCTAGAGCAAGCAAATTAACCACTCAAAAAAGGGCTCAAAAACTTTATATCTTGGAACCAAAATAATCGTCTTGCTATCCAGACAAAGGAAAAAATTATCTTTGTTCTTGTTAGCATCTTGTCAAGCCATTTTGTGGAGCATTTTATTTATGCTAACAATTATGAAAGGTAAACCCCCCACCCCGCTCCATTTTACATTCAAAGACACTAAGACAGGGGAAGGGACTCTCCTAAGTTCACATCTGACAGTGGCAACCCCTTGATTTGATCGCAAGCAAGCCATTACAGAGTATGTTAAATCCGAAGTCATCCTGGACAAGGCTGGGCAAATGTTCATGACCAAGGGGATTTAGCTCAGTAGTACAGTGCTTGCCTAGCATGCATCACAAAATAAATAAGCAAATTTTTAAAATTCAGGACTAGCCAGGAGCAGTGGCACACACCTGTAATCCCAGAGGCTCAGGGGGCTGAGGCAGGAGGATCACGAGTTCAAAGCCAACCTCAGTAACAGCGAGGAGTTAAGCAACTCAGTGAGACCCTGTCTCTAAATAAAATTCAAAGTAGGGCTGGAGATGTGGCTCAGTGGTCCTGTGCCCCTGAGTTCAATCCCTGGTAACACCCCTCACATATAAAAAAAATAGATGGGGAAAGAGATGAACAGATGAAAGTGTGGCAGGTGCAGGACCCTGGAGAGCTCCTGTCTTCCCAGCTACTGGCTTCTCAGAGCTATCCTTCAGGGTGCTGCTGCAGGAGAAAATCCCTTCACCCAGGATCAGCCTCTTGTGGCTGACTAAGGCTGACACCTCTCTTGCTGGGCGATAGTGAGCCAGCACAGCATGGGGGCCATGAACAAGGATTCCTGGAGTCAGCCATACCTCAGTTTTCCCACCTTTAACTTGCAAATAAAACAGTAAAGGACTCCATAGCATTATTGTAAACAGTAAATGAATGAAACCATAAAACATTCTGGAAATTCCTGGCAGATGGTAAATGTTCTGTCAACGTGAGTTGCTGATGGCGTCATCATTAATCACCTCACATCCCCCCACCCCCACCTGAGAAGTCCTGGCAGTCGTGTCTCAAAGCAGGGAAACCTGGCCTCTGGCACAACTCAGAGCTTACCCTCAGAAGACATGACTGAGTCTCAAGGCCAGCAGTGACCAGACTTCTGGCCATCAGCCTCCAGAGTGTGGAGAGAACCCAAGCAGGAGCCAGGTTCCTTCACGGAGACGGCATTACCGTGCCTGGAAGGGGGCAGGAGTGACTCGCGGGCTCACTGATGATGCTGAGTGGTTTCCAGGAAGAAGCCCATCCTCATACCAAAGCAGAGGTCTGGTCAGCTGCAGGGCATGGTGCCCAGAGAGCACAGGGATAATGCAACAAATGCCTGAGCCTAAGCTCGCTGAAGGGCTAAGACATTGCCATTTCAAGAGTTTGGGGATAGGAGGGAATTCTTCCTTGATTGGTTGTCCTGCTTAAATCACACGAAATGTGGAAAGAGCATACCTACCCCATGAGGAAGGATTTAGGAGCTCACCAAAATGGCCATCAATATGCACAACAAAAGGGGAGACCGAGCTTGGGGTTGGGAAAGAAGACCTGAGCACCTGAGCTAAGTTGTTGTTGTTGTTGTTGTTGTTGTTGTTTTTTTTTTTTTGGTACTGGGGATTGAACCCAGGGGCACTTAACCACTGAGCCACATCCCCAGCCCTTTTGAATATTTTATTTACAGATAGGGTCTCACTGAGTTACTTAGGACCTCACTAATTTGCTGAGGCTGCCTTTGAACTCACAATCCTCCTGCCTCAGCCCCCTGAGCTGCTGGGATTATAGGTGTAAACTACTGTGCCCAGCTCTGAGCTAAGTTCTTACCCCATCTTTTATGGCCGTGTCTTGAAAAAAAAAATCATTTAAACTCGCTGTTTCTGCATTACATCTAAAATAAGAATTAAAACTTTGAAATACTGTTATGAATTGTAAAAATCAGGAGATCAAGAATGTGAATATTCTTGGGAAGCTTTATGCAAATGTGAAGGAAGAGAAATATCACTAAAAGCAGCAGACCACAGGGCTGAGAATGAGAAGTCTCAAGGGACAACAACTCAAATGTCTGTCAATTGAAGAATGGATAAACAACATGTGGCATATACTTATAAAATGGAATATTATTCAGCCATAAAAAGAGGGAAGTACTGATACATGCTCCAATATGGGTGGCCCTCGAAACTTTATGCTAAGCAAAAGAAGCCAGTCACAAAAGACCACATGCATTCTGTTCATATGAAATGTCCAGAACAAGCAAATCTGCAAAGACAAAAAGTAGATTAGTGGTTGCCAGCGACGGGGAACAGGAGAATACAGAGTGACTGCTAATGAGGATATAGTTTTATGTTGGGATAATGACAATTTTCTAAAATTAGAGTGTGGTGATGGTTGGACAACTCTGTAAGTATACAAAAGACCACTGAATTGTACAATTTATATAAGTGGATAATATGCTGTGTGGATTGTATCTCAACAAAGCTGTTTTAAAAAATAATGAGAGCTCTGAAGCCTGACGGCCTGGTTTCCGATCTCAGCTCAGCTGCCCACTAGCTGTGCCACCCAGGGAAAATTACTTACACTCTCCAGGCTTCATTTCCTCATCTGCAAAAGAGACTAATACTACAGACACAGTCACTAGATTGTTCTGGGGATCACAAGGGGCAAGCACCTATAACACACTCTCAGGAGTGTTCGCATGTGTGACGTGAAGTGTAAGCAGTCGGCAAGACTGACGGGAACAGAAGGCAGCAGCTGTTGAAGACAAGCTATGAAGGGAGTAGGTAGGCAGGCAGTCACAGGACTGGCATCTGGGCCTGACAATGCAGGGAGGATGCTGAAGTGAAGACTGACCAGAAGCATGCTCCTTACATACCAGAGAGCCCTGTCCTGGGGTGACCAGAGTACCAGAAGCCTGGGTGCTGACCTCAAGTCATAGGTTCTGCAGACCTGCTCTAGAGCAGATCTGCAAACTTCTGGAAAGCTCTACTAGTGACTGATGATGAGCTGCCTTAAGAACACCCCGTAGGTGCCTCACAGAAGCAGCCCAGCCTAGACCAGGCAGGCCAGAGCCCACTGGGTCTCACAAAGATCCCAAGGACCAATGGCAAGGCTGAGAATAGAATTGCAGGAGGTTCCTAGGCCAGTTGAGGAAGGGGATCAAGGTGGGGAGTATCAAAGCATGGGTAGGGCTGGGGATGTGGCTCAAGCGGTAGCGCACTCGCCTGGCATGCGTGCGGCCCGGGTTCGATCCTCAGCACCACATACCAACAAAGATGTTGTGTCCGCCGAGAACTAAAAAATATTAAAAATTCTCTCTCTCTCTCTCTCTCTCTCTCTCTCTCTCTCTCTCTCTCTCCTCTCTCACTCTCTCTTTAAAAAAAAAAAAAAAAAAAAAAGCATGGGTAAATCCAGACACCTAGACCCTAAAGACATCCTGAGAAGACCTCAGAGTGTAAAGCATGCAACCAGCAAGTTGGTCCTCCCTGTGGGGAAGTGACAACTTTGAGAAAGACTCAAATGACAAACTGAAAAACAGCAACAGGGCTGAGGTTGTAGCTCAGTGGCAAAGCACTTGTCTAACATGAGCAAGGCCCTGGATTCAATCTCCAGCACTGAAGGAAAAAAAAAAAAAAGAGCAAGAAAGCAATAACAGTGGCACAGCTCTTGACTATTATGTCTCAGTTACCCAAGAGGAAACAGTTGCACATTAGAGGTGGACATTGAGACTTATATTTTATTAAAGGGCCTATGCCTTGCATATTAAATAAACCTACTTTTAGATTTCCTTCTAAAAAACTCACAGAATCGCGGAAAAGCAAAATCAGTTGACCCAAATTCATCAGAGCCTGGTTTTTAAAGAGATTAATACCCAAACTATCAAACCAAAGGATTTAGTGTAGTACACCTAACACCTAATGTCATGTGGATTGTTGGCAGTAAGAAACAATCCTTCGAAGGTTGTGGTGGTGCACACCTGTAATCCCAGTGACTCAGGAGGCTGAGGCAGGAGGATCATGAGTTCAAGCCAGCTGCAGCAACCAAGCGAGGGCCTGAGCAACTCAGCAAGGCCCCGTCTCTAAATAAAATAGAAAAGGGCTGGGGATATGGCTCAGTGGTTAAGAACTCTTTGGTTCAATCCCCAGTCTCTCTCACACACACACACACACACACACACACACACACACACAGACACACACACACACCCCAGAAAGAAACAAGCCTTCCTTTCCTAACAAATTTCCTAATGCTAATGGGGACTGCATTCAATGGAGAAAGAAGGTCCAAAGGCTACAGAGGATCAGGTACAGGGGGCACTGGCTAGGATGCCCCAGACAGGACAATTGGATCTTATAGAGGGGAGTTTAAATAAGGGAAAGAGGGAAAAGGATCACTGATCTTGACTGCCAGCCCTCCCCGTCTCAGGACCACCCCTCTGCAGATGACTCCCCTGGGGGTGGGGCTGGTGAAAGGCAGCTTACCTCGAAGTCAGTGCCCGACAGCCAGTTCACCCTGAAGGCTTCAGTGAGGGGATTGGAGTTGATTATCAGGGGAAATCCTGGGATCACAGGTGACAATGATACTGACAAATTCACAGAAAACTTGTGCACCAAAGTCTCAGGTGGAGAATTCTCTGCCACGTTGCTTGTGGCAGGTAAGTGGATTAGATGTAAGGTCCCTCCTCCTGTGGATTTAAAAAAGACACAAAACGACATGAGCACAGAGCTTTTTGCTGGGAACAGGGGACTTATCAGCTTGGTCTGTGGCTTTAGTTCACGGCAATGATGAGACCTGGTCACTCCCCAAGAACAAATGCTGCTGCCAAGTGCTAGAAAAGGAGATGTGAGACCTTCTGGGAACCGAGGAACAACCCCAGCAATCTGCTCTGTCCTTCAGTCAATGAAGCTGCTGCCTTTTCTCTTGTCTCCCTACTTTTCTTCTTCCTCACACCCGTTTTTATGAAGAGCTAGGAAAAGAAAAATGTGATATCTAAGGAGAGAGGACCTCCCCCAGCCCCTGCCGCCTTGAAGGCCCTAGTGTGGTAAGGATACCCTCTCTCTCTCTCTTGCAGTTTGTAATTTTGTTTTCCATCTCCGCAGCAGTGTTCGATTCATGAGGTCATCTGTATATGACTAGACAATTCCAACCTCCTGGGTGACCTCTCCACATCCACCAGCCATCTCAACACAATTTTTTGTCATTGTTAGTGCCATGTTGTTGGACATCATGTAGGGAGTCCATCAGCACTTCTTGGATGATTGATTAACTCCCTTTCACAGAGGAGAAAATGAGACTCAATCGAGGGAACGTGGATTGCCTCAGGCTGTGTCACACACAAGTCCCTTTGTAATTTAAGAGAAAGGGTATTTCTTCCAAGAAAGACACTCGGGATACTCTGCAAGACTTGACCAGCACAGAGAGAGCCAGTGGAGACCCCATTCTCTCAGGCTTTCCTAGTTCCCGTGACTGTCCTGGACAGAGAAGTCCCCCCCCCCCCCCAAAAGATTCCTGTCCACCTAGAACCTCAGAATGTACCCTATTTGGAAATAGAGTTTTCACCCATGTAATTAGTAAAGTTAAGAGGATTAGTGTGGGCTCTAACCCCAAGACTGGTGTCCTTATGTGGAAGCAGGACACAGAGACACAGGAAGGCCATGAAATAACAGAGGCAGAGGTTGGAAAGACACAGATACGAGCCAAGGAATAAAAAGCAATCACCAGAAGCAAGGTGGAGGTGGGCACAGAACAGATTTTTTCCTCAAAGCTTCTAGAAGGAATTAACCCTGCCAATACTTTGATTTTGGATTTCTGGTCTCCTGAACTATGTGAGAGAAAAATGTTTTAAGCCACCCAATTTGAGGTGATTGGTCACAGCAGCCCTAGGAAATGAATACAATGACCATTTTCCCAATGTTCTAAATAAGTGTATAATGAAAAATCCTTTACTTCATTTATTTCTCAAAAACACTCCTCTCGGGCAGGCACTGTGGCGCAAACTGTAATCCCAGCAGCTCAGGAGGCTGAGGCAGGAAGGTCACAAGTTCAAAGCCAGCCTTAGCAACAGTGAGGCACTAAGCAACTCAGTGAGACCCTGTCTCTAAATAAAATACAAAATAGGGCTGGGGATGTGGCTTAGTGGTTGAGTGCCCCTGAGTTTAATCCCCAGTACCACTATCCCCCAGAAAAACCCACCCCTCTCAGATAGGTATTAATATTACCATTTTACAGATGAGGAAGCTTTGTGGAAAGACACATAGCAAATAACAAATAACAAAGCCAAGTCTTACGCTGAGGTCCTACTTCCCAGGCAGCTTCCCCTTCTTGACCACCATCTGCCACTGGGATCCAAACCCCCAGAATGGTAGGAGACACAGGGGTAAGGAGGGACAGGAGAAGGATCTGTCCTACTGAAAGATGTGAAGATTCTAGAGACAGTCAAGTCCTGGGGAAAGGTTTGGCTTTATCAGGGGATGCTTTTATTTCAGCAACGGAGGGATGCAGAGGAATAAATGGAAGTGTGAGAAAAATTGAAGTAGAAACACATCATGAATACAAACTTTCAGTTTAGAGATTAAAATGCATACTTTTTATTTTTGCTCACAGAATTATCGCGCTTTATATGCAGGGACGGTGTAAGGACTCACACACTGCAAATGCCCGAGGTTTCGGGTGATGTGGTTATGAGTAGCTTTTTACATCTATTTACCTTGACTCTGATATAATAGTAGTTTTGCAATAAAAACCAGGAGCTAAAGAGTATGGTTGGAATATTTAGAGATGAAATGCTTCCATGAAGAGTTTTTCAAAATGAGCAGAGTAACGAATCACTTTGGTTGGACAAAGATTTTAGGCCTAACATGCTCGCATTCTTTTTTCCACAAGCAAAACTCACCAGGGCACCCTCCAAGCTGCTCATGACAGTTTCCTCACTGCTTAGCAAGACAAGGGCAACCACAGCAGAATCAGAGATTGGCACTTCATTTTCTAGGGCCACATCTTCTTGCCCGTACTCCTTTCCACCCCTCCTCGCGCCTCAGTGACTTGTGCCCCTCCATTGAGGAGCAAAGACATAACTTGCTACTTTTTAAATTATTTTTTATGAATAGCCTGCCCCACCCAAATGAACAGACTGAAGCAATTAACCACCTGTATTTACCAAACCTCACCTCACCAGGAACAGTGCCAGGGGCTTTCCTACCTATGGCGTCCACTCCTAACATACCTGAAGTCATCACACACTCAGTAAGTGACTGTGGTGGGCTTGGCTTCCTGCCTCTGGATCTTGTAGCTAACTGACAGTCCATACCTACCACAGAGTCTGTTGCTCTGTATCTGCAACACAGCCATGTACCTGGGACACACAGTAGTTATTCTGTCACTTGGGAACACTGCAGCAACATGGCTCCGGGGCTTGATAAGAAATTGGACCTTCCACCTGGATGCTAAATCTGGATGATGTGATCTATAAGAGGCTGGTTTTTTGTTATTGTTGTTGTTGTTTGTTTGTTTGTTTGTTAGAATAACAAAGAATTGGGCTGGGAAATGAGATTGCTGAGGTTCATGTATGAGCAGCTTGCTAAGCTCCAGTTGGATTTTTCCACAGCCTTGCCCTGAATAGGTAGATTCTCATGGCCACCAGACTTGATGCATTCCCTTTGAGGAGCTGAGGGAAACCAGAGAAGCTGTCATCCCCATATATTGTCTGCTGACAGTTCTGGTTTGCTCTGCTGGGAGAGCATCCGTTGGTTTTGTTGCATCGATCATGACTTTGGCATTACTGTGTGTTAGGAATCTAATGTCATGAAAGAACACCAGCATTCCAACCCAAAGCATCTGACTCAAGGACAGCTCTATACTGCCTCCTTGTATGTATGTGTGTGTGTGTGTGTGTGTGTGTGTGTGTGTGTATATATATATATATATATATATGTGGTTTTTCATAGTCTTCCTGGAATGGTCATCTTTTGTAGTGAGGAAGATATTTTGGAAGGAGAAGTGGATAGATTCCTTGACCTCAAGCAATTTGTATTGGAGATTGTTTGCTCCACGTGTGGCTAGAGAGGCTGTTCTTGGATATGCCCATTCTGTGGACATTCTTGCTGGTAATGTTCTATTTGGCTGGTGACCTCTCTTCCCAGGGTACAGGGTTGTGCACCTGAATCCAAAAACTTTAAGGCAGACATTCTGTGGATACTGATAAGAAAAGTAGACCCACTGCAATCTAAATACCCAGTTTTTCCAGCTTCTTTGCTTAAAAAAAAAAAAGTACTAGTAATAGCAATAGCAATAATTTAAAAAGTGACTCGTGCTATAAATAGAGCAATTAGTAAGATACAGTGTTCAAAATGGTCAACCCATTCATTACACAGATAAGTTTGAGCTGTGTACCCAAAGCACCCCACTGAGCAGTAGCAGAGGGCAGGTTAGAGGCCAAGGGCCAGGTCTTTGGAAGACACTGCACTTTTCTTCCGGAAGGCTTTCTTTTACGGTCTGAATACTGAAGAGCAGGAATGAGGGTTTAATGGAATTTGACTTACACATGAATCTTAATTAATGCTCAAATTAGAATTGCTTGAAGGTTACACTTTGAAAAAGGAAAGGCCTGCAGGAGATCTAGTATCGGTCCCTGAGCCCACTGCAGCATCTCTCTTGTGCTTGAGATCTGGCTGCTTGACGTGCTCGCTTGTTTCCCCTGAATCACCGACTTTCCAGAAACAGCTCCTGGGGCCTCCTCCCAGGAGTCTGTGTTGAGGCGAGGCCTCCTCAGCCTCAGTTACAGGGGAGGATGTGACTGCCCTGGGCCCCCAACCCCATAAATGGTGACATAGATTCAGGATGTGGGGTGAAGCCACCTTCTCCTTCTAGGGACGTGGCTGCTGTAACTTGTAGCTCTGTTTTCAGTACACAGAGAGAATAGTGCGTGTCTGAGGTGCCACTCTCTAGTAGCTAATCAAAATAAAAGTTAAAGAAATCAGAGTTGTGAAAAGAGCAAGGGATTTGAAATTAGCCCTTGCTTCCGGCTTCGGCTTTGCTGCTACTTGATTGTGTGATGGTGGGATGGGCCCTGCCTGAGTTTCCCTGGGGCTCCCTCTTCATCTGTCTTTCAGGGCTGTGATGCTACAACAGGGGCTTTTAAACAGGTTCTACTGCTGGTGAACTTGCACAGGACCCAAGTGATAATGTTTGCAAATCTACAGTTTTATTATAGGGAAAAAATATACAACATAGCAAGAACATTATATGAACATTATACGTAATCACCTCTGAACGATGCCTCATAGCAAGAGATCCAGAGAGGCCAAGAGCAAGCTCCTGTTGTCCCTCTTTCTTTAAGGAACACTCAGGATACACTTTGTCAGATCAGGAATCACAGATGTAAGCACAAATGCTATCTTAGTCTGTGTTGCAGTAACAGAAAAGCGCAGACTGGGTAATTTATAAGCAATGGAAGTTTATTTGGCTCACAGTTCTGGAGGCTGGAAAGTCTGAATCGAGGGGCCTTCCTGCTTTTTTCATAACATGGCAGAAGGCACCATTCTGTGAGAGAAGTCCAGCCCACTCGTAGCATCAAATCCACTGCCACCATAATGGCATTTAGCTTCCACAATAATGACCTGATCATCTCTTAAAGATTTCATCTCTCATTGCTATTCACTGTGGGAACTGCTTCTAAGACCTGAACTTTGGGAGACACATTCAAAACATAGCAAGTACCGTGGAAATACAGTACCCAAAATGGAGCCTCTGCTGGAATTTTTTCTCTTTTGCTGTAGGCACATTCTTGCTATATAACCAGCCTCAACAGCACAGCCTTGTGAGGTCCTAGATAAGACCAGGTGCAAATCATCAATCTCACTGTTATCATAAACAATGCTTACAAGCTGGTACAAACCATGCAGAAACTCCTAGGACCCATGGTTACAAAACCACATTACTAAGCAGCATTGCTTCACACCTTGATCAGGGTCAGCATGGTGCAGGAACTTTAGCAAAACAACTCAGGCTCATACCAGGCTTGCTAGAACTCACGGTTACAGCCCAGATACCATAAATGAAAATCCTATATTCAGTAAACTATGAATGATTACAGAATGTTTGTTTTGGTATGTGCAACTTTTTTTCTATTGCTCTCATTTCCGCCATGTGTACTTTCTGAATGGGATGCTTGTCTTTCCTTTTGGAAGAGCTGATCCATGCAGAAAAGATTGATAGACCAGAGCCCTTAATTGGACACAGAGGAAAAGAAGAGAACTCTCTCAATGATTCTGGACATGGCACTATGTTATAATTGGCAAGAGAAAAATTTGCTTGCCTTGGCGCATCACTCAGGTTCTGATCTGAGAAGGGTTGGTTTCTTTCAAACCTTTACCAGCTCCACAAAGGTGAAAAGCAGATGGGTTCCAGGGACTTGAGCCCTCACTTGAGTGTTTGAGAAAGACTTTCTGGAAATAGATTGCATCTTCCTGCCTTTTTCAATGAAGAGAGCATTAAGAAGCAGTTATACCTAGTTTCTCTAGGGGCATAAGACATTGAATCTTGGACTTTTTCTGACTTGTTGACATTGCCTAGCAAAGTACCAAGCCCAGAAGATGGGCTCAGGGACTTCCTGGAGAGACTGGGCATAGCTTTGCAGCTATGGACAAAAGTCAGGCAGATGGCTTGGTACCTTTGCATGTTCATGGAGATCTCCATCACCAAGGAACCCTTCTCTCCGTAAAAGCCCTGGAATGCTCTATTTCCATGAGAGCCATACAAAAGCTAGTCCTCTGGAGACTTTCTCAAAATTCAGACAGGTTCTGTGTGCAGTAGGTTCAAATACACCAAGGCTTCTTTAATAGGACCTTCATCTTCTGAGAATTACAGGTGGTTCTTCAGTGCTGAGGCAGCTTGAGAAGGCTATTTTGTCTCAACCCTTTCCCATGAATACAGTGAGAGTTTCATCTAGTTTATTTATTTATTTTTTTGGCAGTATGGGGAAAGGTGCTTTCTTTGTCAGTTGTTGTTGGAATGGGACATGATCCCTTCCCAAAGAGAAACTTTCATTTCCCTCATTCTAATAGGAGATGAAAAGGACAGAAGCCAATTTAAATGCCAAACTGAAGGGGCTGGGGTTGTGGCTCAGCAGTAGAGTGCTTGCCTCACACGTGCGGGGAACCACTATGCGCAGAAGATGTGGACATTTTGAGAAAGCCTCCATGGGTTTGATCCTCAGCACCACATAAAAATGGATAAACAAAATTAAGGTATTGTGTCCATCTACAACTAAAAAAAAAATTAAATGCCAATATGAAGCAGGCAGAAAAATAAATCTAAAACTCTGCATTTGGTGAGGGGGTAATCAGTAAATGGGGAAAAAAAAATCAACCCACACTAGATTCAGAAGGCATGGTGGTTGATGAAATGACAAACATTTATTGGGTCTCCTCTGTGTGGCGCTGAGAATGGAACCCAGTGCCTCACACATGCCAGGCAAGCGCTCTACCACTGAGCCACAACACCAGCTCCGAAGATATTATTATTAAGCGCTATTCGGTCACTCAGTTGCTGCACCACTACCTTCTGTGGGGGAGATGAGTTTCAGAGTTTGACTGAAGCAACTAATAAAACCACGCAGGCGAGGCCTCCAAAGGATGGGAACTTAAGAGTGCCATCGCACACCCTCGGGCACCACATCCTGCTGGTTCTGAAGCCTTGTGCTTCCCGCCCAAATTTGAAAGTTTCCCCGCCCACCCGCCTGCCTACCCCGGATGTGGCCCACGCCTAGCTCCGCCCCCCACGCACACGCACGCACGTGCTCCGCACTCTCCAGGACGCCGGAAGGCCCAGGCGCCTGTGGGGAACACAACCCTCAAGACCCGTCCCAAAGGGCAGTTCGCATGAGTTGGCTTCTCACTTCCGAAGCCCTACTCTGTGAGTCCTGCTCCTGTGCCCGCGTCCATACCTCTGAGGGTCTGCTGCTCACCTGGAGAGCTGGTAAGAAGCCCAACAGGTCGCCCTCCCTGTGGCGGCCAGAGCCTCCGCCCCGCGCACCCTGGGTACACAGCCTCTCCTGTGTGCTGCAGAGGACAGTGGCAGCGCCATGGAGGACCCTGGGAGCGCCTCGCAGGATCCTGGGAGTGCCACGGAAGACCTGGGAGTGCCGCACAGCTGCTAGGTGGCTCCTGCTGAGAGGACTTCTGCTGGGAGCTGCAGCTGGGTGTCATCCTCCAGGTGAGTCTGGGAATTCTTGGGTAGAGTCCTGGAATGGCTACTCTGTTCTCAGGAGTCCAGCTCAATTCTGTTGACTCTAGTGATGAATTGGGTTAGACCCTGAAATCCCCTGACCTTTCCCTGTTAGCTGTAGGCCAGGTGAAAGCTTCTGAATGTGAGTGAGTTGAAATGACCAAAGACTGAATGCCCCCAAGGAGGTTTCAAGGAAACTATGGGGAGTAGATGGAACCAGTGTGTTAAGGGGGACTCAACATCGGTTTTGAGTGATTTCATGATGTAGTATACCACTAACACAAATATTATAATAACAACAAAATATGATGATTTACATTTATTGATTTCTGCGTGTTAAACCAAACTTGGGTCCTTGGGATGAACCCCACTTGATCATGGTGAAGTATGTTTTTAATATTTTTTGTGTGTAATTTGTCAGAATTTTATTGAGAATTTTTACATGTATGTTCATCAGGGATATTGGTCTGAAGTTTTCTTTTCTTAAAGGGTCTTTGTCTGGTTTTGGTATTGATGTTAGTCTCAGAATGAGTTTAGAAGGCTTCCCTCTTTTCCTGTTTCATGGAATACTATGAAAAGTATGGTATTAATTCTTCTTTGAAAGTCTCACTGAATTTAGCAGAGAATCCATCTGGTCCTGGACTTTTCTTGGTTGGTAGGCTTTTTAAAATATATTTTTATTAGTTTTAGATAGGCACAATGCCTTTAGTTTATTTTTTATGTGATGCTAATAATCAAACCCAGTGCCTCACACATGCCAGGCAAACACTCTACCACACAACCCCAGACTGGTTGGTAGGCTTTAGATGTTGTTTTCTATTTCATTACTTGCAATTAATCTATTTAAATTGTGTATGACCTCCTCATTCAGTTTGAGTGACTCTAGGAATTTGTTTATGTATTCTATATTTTCTATTTTTTTGGAGTACAGATTGTCAAAGTAGTTTCTAATTTCTTTCTGCATTTTAGACATGTCCCTTGTGATATTACTTGCTTCATCTTCTTTTTTAGTAATCTTAGTTTTCTTTTTCTCTTCGTTAGCATGGCCAAGGATTTATGTATTTTATTTATTGTTTCAAAGAACCAACTTTGTGTTTTTTCAATTTTTTTTCCTTTAGAGTTCATTGATTTCAGCTCTGATTTTATTTTATTTTTTTATTGGTTGCTCAAAACACTACAATGATCTTGACATCATATTTCATACATTTGATTCAAGTGGGTTATGAATTCTTATTTTTACCACTTGTACAGATTGCAGGATCACATTGGTTATACATCCACGTTTATACATACTTCCATACTAGTGTCTGTTGTATTCTGCTGCCTTTCCTGATTTTCATTAGTTTCTGTCTTCTATTGCTTTTGGTATTGATTTGTTCTTCTTTTTCTCAGGCTTTGAGACGTAGTGTTAGGTCCTTTATTCATGCACAGTGCAGTAAACTTTCCTCTTAGTACTGCCTTCCTAGTGTCCCAGAGATTTTGATATGTCATATCAGTGTTCTCATTTACCTCTAACAATTTTTTTTATTTCATCCTTGATTTATTTGACTATCCATTCCTCATTAAATAATGTATAATGTAGTCTCCCTTTGGTAGAGTGGCTTCTGTTTTTTACTTGAGCGCTGATTCCTAATTTCTTCCATTTTAATATGATATAATGCTGGGTCATTTCTTTGCTTTTTTTTGTATTTACTAAGAATTGCTTTTCAGTGTAAGATATGGCCTATTTTAGAGAAGAAGACAAGTGCTGCTGGAAAAAAAGTATATTTACTCGTTAATGGATGAAATATTCTATATATTTCTATTAAGTATAAATTATTGATTGTATAATTGTATGGTTTCTTTTCAAAAAATATTTATTTTTACTTCTTAGAACTTTATTTTATTTATTTTATTTTATATGCTGTGCTGAGAATTGATCCCAGTGCCTCATACATGCTAGGCAAGTGCTCTACCATGGAGCCACAACCCAAGCCCCTCTATAGTTTTTTCATTTAGTTTTTCTTTAGAATGATTGTCTAGTAGTGAGAGAGGTGTGTTAAAGTCACCCAGTATTATTGTGTTATGGTCTATTTTACTATTGAAATTGAGAAGGATTTGTTTGATACATGCAGACGTCCATTGTTTGGGACACAAATGTTTATAATTGTTTTGTCCTCCTCATACATACTTCCCTTAAGAAGTATGAAATATCCTTCTTGGTCTCTTCCAATTAAACTTGGCTTAAAGTCTACTTTATCTGAGATGAGCATGGAAACCCCAGCTTGTTTACACAATTAATGTGACGTTCTTTCCCATCCTTTCACCCTCAGCCTGTGGATGTCTTTCCCCATGAAATGAATCTGCCAGTCTGCATATTCTGATTGATGAGTTCAGGCTGTTAATATTCAAGTTTATTATTGAGATATGATCTGGGTTCCCATTCATTTTGACTTATATCTGCTTATTAATGTGACTTAGTTTCTAGTTTGGTTGACAGTGTATTTAGTGTAGATCCTCCCTTTCCTGTTTTGTTTTTAATTCATCCTCATGAAATATTTTGTTGAGAATGTTGTGTGGTGTGGGCATTCTAGTTGTAAATTATTTAGTTTTTGTTTATCATGGGGAACATATATGTGGCAGGGCTCTGAATGACACTCGTTGATGTACATCTCCCAGCAAGGTGCCTTATGGCCCTCAGGACCCTCGAAGTGGAAGCTGCTGTCTGTGTTCACACACATGCCTGCGTGCTCACAAGGATTGCTGTTGGCATCAAGACACAAGCACCTGTGACCAGGACCCACGCACCAGCCAGAATTTCCACACATGCAGACAGCAGAGGAGCATCTGCTACTTACACCAGCCCCAGATCTTTGGTAAGCTTGCTTTCTGCTTTTTAATTTGTTCAAATATATTCTTCATTTGTTCTGATCAGTTACACGTGACAGTGGAATGCGCTTTGACACATCCCAAATCAGTGAAGTGTAATTTCTCCTTCATCTGGTTGTCCATGAAGCAGATTTACAGAACTCATGTAATCATGTGGGCCCATGCATTAGTAATGGCCAAATCATTCTACCATTGTTTCTTTTTCTTTTTTTGTAAATATTTATTTTTTTGGTTATAGTTGGACACAATATCTTTATTTATTTATTTATGTGTGGTGCTGAGCATCGAACCCAGGGCTTCGCACATGTGAGGCGAGTGCTCTACCACTGTGCCCCAACCCCAGCCCCTCTACCATCATTTCTAACCCCATAGTGTCTTTTATTCAATTTTTTTAAAGCTGTGTTTTTCTTTCTTTGTGTTCAGGTATTGAACTTTTAATTAATCATTCACATATACTGTTGTAAGTTCAAAGTTCTTTGTATTACAAAAAAGAGCAGAGGGCACCTGCAACTGGGTTTTCTTTTTATTTTAGGTACTCATTTTTAAAGTTAAATTGTTTTTAATATGCCTTTGAGAAATAATTCTATGGACAATAACCTTATTCAGATCTAGAATGGATCCCCTTAGCAAATCCCTATATCTTTATCATAACTAGTTTTGGATGTGTGGTGAGAAAGCTGTTAATTTGTTTTTAGTAACAGAAAATTCTACATTTGAAAATTAAAACTGACAGAAGCACTGATTACAAACCCTAGAGTGCAATGTGGATTATAGGTGGGAAACAAACTGTTCTCAAGACAGTTTTCTTTACTTCACATCTGCAGAGTTATGTGCAGGACTCTGTATGTGGCACTTGTGGACTCATTGAAGTGGACACTAACTAGAAGGCTTTAGATGACACTGTAAAGGGACTTCATTGTAATAACTGTGGTATGCAACCACTTTTATGCATTCATTGAGTGTAACCTGCCTCAGTGCTTGGGCCTCACTGGAAACTGAACACAGAGATGGGTCGAACATAATCTTAGCTTATACAGAACTATCAGTCTTGTAAATAGCAAGTGAAAGAATTGATAGTGGACTCATTGGTGAGTGTAGCCAGTGCTTTATCAAAAAAATGTTGGTAGTCAGGTTGATCCCCCTACTAGTTGTTTCCAACAGGTCCCAGCATAATGATGGATGACTTCTCAGACCAACACCTGCTCTCCAGTTTGGCTCATAGAAATCCATATTCTCAAGATCTGAAGATGATTTTGATGACATCAATAGATACTGAGTATGTTCTGGCCAGCTGGAGAAAGAGGCAGGGTAAGTAAGACACATAAGTTCTTCCTTGCGAAGATTATTGTGATGTTTTCTCTAGACCTCAGCATTTTCTGTTCACTTCAAAAGAAACTAATATTGTCATTCCTCAAAGTTCAACTCTTGTTTTTACTCAAACTTCATTTCAAATGCAGGTAAATAATTGAAGTAATTTTCAGGTTTGCAGTCCAAAGGGAGGAAGGTAGGGCTAAAAGCCTGGCTTTCTGACATTCAAGTGGATGAGAGTCGATGACTCTTGTGTTCATAGAAGCAGAATAACCTAACTCCCCTGCTTTGCTCCTCAGTTTACCCTGTGATGTGTATAAAATGTAAAATCTCCATGTATGTAGAGAACTTACATTATAAGTGAGTTAGAGCAAATGAATGCATTTGCTGAGCTTGGACAGGTAAAGCACTGGGCTCATTTCCCTGCAGCATGCTAGGAAGGGTATCCAATCCTTACTGAAAAGAGCTTAATGTATCTGCTTCAGATTCAGCCATGGTTCTCAGTAGGTGAGAACATTGATTGCAGACACCAGTAGCCTGACCTAGTGAAGGGAAGATTGCCATGAAGAGCAGAGTCAGCACTGGACATTATCTGCTTTGGACTTAGTAAGAGGGATCTGGAAAATTTCTTCCAAAGAGCGTCCCACAGTTGAGGGTTCACAAAGACTTAGCATGGCTCCCCTCCATGTTTCTATTCTCCTTTCCATGTTCCTATTGCCTGAGCCAATTGGAACTTTTGTAATAAGTAAGGAATTCCTTCAGAGTCCTGTACACCAACAGATGTCCCAGTGAGAGAAAAGAAGCCACAATAAAAATGGAGTATAACAAAATAATATTGAGAGAGTGCAGAAAACAATTTCAAACACTCATGGTTTACTCTTTGTTCTGTATTTTTAGTGGATTTTGAAATAATGGCATATTCAGAGAAGAACATTATGGCTCTGTTACATTGACAGTTTTGCACTGTTCCCTTGAGGAAAAACCTTATGATCCACTTTATTATTAAGGAAATAATGAGGTGACCACTGGGTAGTCCTGTAGATAATTTTAACTTGTTGGGAAACCATTTTTACTTCAAGGATTCTCAACATATACCTATAGGAGTAATGTGAAATATGGTGTTTGGAGAAGGGAACAAAGAAAAGTTGGTAACATTGGCATGAGGGTACACAAGTACTGAGACTGCTCAATGAGTGGTGGTCTACGTCTGTACTGACTTTCTGAAGAAACCAGTGGATCAGCCATCATGAGCCAATTGGAAGGCAGAGGCTCCCACATTCCATGACATCTCCAACCTTCTAATTCTGTTAGACTGTTACCTAGCGCACTCAGCCCTACCTCCTCATTTCTGTCTTGAGTCCACGCTATAGACTCAGGTGTGTGAATCCTTGTTTGAAAGGTGAAGGAGTTTCAAGTGTTGTGGACTGCTGAGTACTTGTTTCTCAACAGTAAGTGAATCATGAGAGCTGCTGTCTTCCCTTAGTCCTGATGAATTCTACTTGGGTTATTTTATTATTTTTTTAAATATTTGGGTCAGAAGCACTCAAACACTTAGCCACATATGCAGCCCTTTTTTGTATTTTATTAAGAGACAGGGTCTCACTGAGTGGCTTAGCACCTTGCTATTGCTCAAGCTGACTTCTAACTCTAGATCCTTCTGTCTCACCGTCTGAGCCTCTGAGATTATAGGCGTTTGCCACTGTAGCCAGCTCTTGGATTCTCTTGTTTTTAACCCATAACATGTTTGGGTTTTCTTTGCAGGTCCTGGCTGTACATTTATTGTACAAACATGGCAGTATTCTTCAGCCCTTCCCCTGATGGAGGGGATGAAATGAACCTTGATGGAGAGCCTCAGATGAAACTTAAAGAAATCATACGGGGACTACAAGCTGAATTACAAGAACACAAACTGAATTTCCGAGATCTGGAAGAAAAATTCATCTTATGTCAATCTACTGTGTATACCCTTGCCAACCAGTTCCAGAAATATCGTAAGTTGCAGATAGGTTTATGGTCACTAAAGTGAGGTATGATTGTCTGTTTCCCCTCTGAGAAAAAGATTGTCTCCAAATTTTTTTCTCCTCTTTTCTTTCATCAAAAGGAAATCCATCATTTCCAGAAGTAAAGATATTGTTATTTTGCCTTCAGTTTACTAACAATGGAATAATGAAACACAAAGACTACAGCCACTTTTAGTTTACAGGGAAGTGTAGGGTGGGCATAGGTTAATTCCCAGTTACTGATTTCTACTGGAGACATGAAAATGCCTTTTCATCCTCAAGAATAGCTCAAACCTTTTTTAACAGTATTCTCTTGTACCATATCAGATCCACAGACATATAACAGCCGTGTTGGTAAAGGTCTGGGACTAATGACTCTCCATTCAGTTCAGGCTTCCCCTGTGTTTGTAGTGAGTGATGTAGAAACTACTCATTGACTGACTGGATGTTTCTGAATTTGATTTCAGGGAGTGGTGCAGAGGAGGAGAGTGGAAAAGAACAGGACTTGCTGGCTCCCAGGTAACAATGAGTGTTAAGAGCCTGGAAGAGGATGGGTTAAATATGAGGAGGGTCCCCAGATGAGCAAACCAAGAGATACAAAGTGTCCACACTATTCACATGCAAAGGCAAACACAAGCTGCTGGTATGACTGCATTCCTCAATCACAGAAAAAGTCCATCTTTTAAGGAGGTGTTTTTCTTTTCTCTGTGGTTCCTGTCTGTATCCAACTAGAAGTAATCAAACTAACTGAATGTTTTTTTGTTTGTTTGTTTGTTTGTTTACCTCACAGAATCTACATCTCCTGTCTTGTATGGGTCCATTGAGTATGAGATATAAATCTGGTTTCTTTCTGGTTGATAAGACTTTTTGGCAGGAATGTCATAGCCTTGGGTGGGGGGAATACACATACACACACACACACACATATAAAAATGCATGCACACACACACACACACACACATAAAGTCCATTTTCTGTGTATGCTGTGGCTCTTGGTTGTATCACACAGGGAGATTGGAGTCTCTGTCCTCAGCTCTTTTCTAGTCAGTAGATTGAGCCCCTCTTCCTATCTCCTGTTATGAAGACATGTGCACCCTTCCCATATCCTAGGAGGATCATTTTCTTTCTCTTTGAAAGGAGTACCCTCTTGCCCTTCTGTGACCACTCCCTTAGGCCTCTATTTAGACCAACTGGGACTCATATTTACTACTCTCATTTAATCGTACTCTTTATCCCTCCAGTCTGAGACAAGCCCCACAGGAGGAGAAAGAAATCCTGCAGGACGTATTGAATGAGGGCTGTAACACTTGCCCCAGTCACTCTGAATCATCAGATATCCACCAGCCCCCGTGCTTCAGTGCTGATTTCTTGGGTGAGCATGAAGTCTCCCTTTGTCTAGCTGCAGCTCATGACTACCCCATTAAAACACAAATGCACTCCTATTAATTATACTTCTGAGGGTCCAGTGACAAATTCAGGATGGTAAACCTAGAACTAACAAGAGCAGGGAAGTTGTAGAGACTGTAACCTACTCACAGGTACCATTTATGTGTGTGCATATCAGGGCTCTGCATGACCTTATTCTTACAACCTAGGACAACTGATCTCTCCTACAGTGTTCTTGCTCATGTTTGATCCTTTGATTACAAGCACAAGCCTATAATCCCAGCTGCTCAGGAGGTTGAGGCAGGAGGATCTTGGGTTTAAAGCCAACTCAGAGGGCATGGGATGTGGCTCAAGTGATAGGACAGTCACCTAGCATGCATGAGGCACTGGGTTCAACACTCGGCACCATAAAAAAAAAATAAAGATATTGTGTGTCCACCTAAAAATAAAAAAAAAAAATTAAAAAATTTAAAAAGCCAGCCTCAGGAAAAAGCAAGGCAGTAAACAACTCAGACCTTATCACTAAATAAAATACAAAATAGGCCTGGGGATGTAGTGCAGTGGTCATGTGCCCCTAAGTTCAATTGCAGTAACAAAAAAAAAAAAAAAAAAGAGAACATTGAAATGGTTAATCTTGCTTACATTAAAATGCTAGTATCAGGTGGTGGAAATGTTGGTTTATGCCAGAAAAGTTCTGAAAGAGGAATTTCCTTCTAGTACACTGCCAAAGTTAACTTTGAGATCCTTAAAAATAATCCCTAGTATTGAGAAAAATGAGGCTCAGGTATTTTAATCCTCTTCCTAGAGAATGAAACTGGTTCTGTTTGAGAATTGTGAGGGGGCCCAGAGCCACTAAGTCTTGGAATGAGCTTTGTGGAAGGAAGGAAGCTGCAGTTAGTGAAATCCAGAAGAACCTGGAAGAGTATCCAGGGCTCAGGAGACCAAAATGCATTTTGACTTTGTCCAGTTACATGAAGAGCATTCCATAATAATGATCCACCCAGTCAGAGACGTTGTGCATGATGGATCAGCATAGCATCTCAGACTATTTCTTTAAACTCAACATGTGAGTTCTTCCAGGTTAAGTCCTTTAGTTGCTCCCTGAATTATATATACATAAATTATGTCTTCTTCTGAGGGAGGTGTCTGTACTGGAATGAGTAAAGTGGAGTTATTTAATGACTTCTACATTTCTGAATATGTTTACAGAACACCATGACAATGAGGACAGTGATAAAGAAGAGTCACTTTATTTCAGGTAACAATGAATGACCAGGGGCTAGAAAAAAATGGGTAAAATAAAAGGGGTGCAGGAATCCTAAAAGTACAGAGCATAAGGTCAAATGTAGTCAAAGTTTCTTAAAGGCACAGTAGGAGTGCTGATTGCAGTGAAGTTGTTGATTCTATCCAAGATGATGGAACCCATTAGCAAAGTTCTCTGTCTTCTTTATGGTATTGTAAGAGTGAGTCTGCTCAAGAAGAACTGAGCAGCCTTGGGCACTTCTAGATCTTAAATAAATCATGTGTTCCCTTTGTAAAGGTCAAACTCAGGATGAGATCCAAAAATCATTTCTGTACTGTTAGCCTGAGCTCATCAACAGGTATTCCATAGCAAGAAAAGTAGATAGAACAAAAATGATATCATGTCATAATATGGATGTGCAAAGAAGGCAAAATGTCTCTGAGACTCTTCAATTCAGGAGACTATTGATCAGACACTTGTGTCTAAAATTCACCATGCTTTATGCACAAGGTTGGCCCCTGCTATGCTTCTCATTGTGTGATCCTTCTGTGACTGTACCTTATAGGCAGAGCTGTGCCCTCTTCCTCTTGAGCTTGTTATCTTGTTATCAGTACACTGAGCAATGGTGGCCCTTGGTCTCTCTCTCATACCATGGCACCTAAACTATGTCCTTGAGATGAATATGGTTTTTTGAATCATTTTTGAAGGGAGGCACCTGTTTGGGACTCCACCCTTCAGCTTTGAATCGGGACCAGCTGGGAGACTGTAATTTCTAAACCACCATGATTTCATCTTTTGTTCTTCCCTGCCTCAGCTGTCCCAGCAGTCTCAACAGTGAACTGGAGGAAGAGGAAGAGAATGACCTCCAGCTGGATGAAAAATATTTTGGGGACTCTGGTCATCCTGATTCATGTGACACACAAGAACTTGTCAGAAGCTCTGTGTTCCCATCACATGAGCCTAAAGTCAGCTCTACTGTGGATGGAACCAGTGAGTACTTTTATCCTAATTCAGATGAATGCAACTTGTCTCTGGTAAATCACAAATTCTCTGCACTCAACTCCACTATCTAGGCTGAGACATATGCCTGCAGAGCCAGGAGACCCAGTTTGTTTCTCAACAGGTGTAGAGGTCAGGTGGATCTGAAGCTTTGTTATTTTTCTTGCCAGGTCAGTTTATTTTTAATCCTGGTCTGCACTGTGCCAGCCATAGTTGCGAGTAGACTGGAGTTAGGAGGAGGGGATTAGAAGCACCTCACAGACATCACTACAACTTGTTCCAGGAGGGATTGGTCAGACCTCAGTCTTTAAAGGGGGTTAAATCATTCCTTCTGCAGTGTCCTTGGAAATTGCATTTATTTTCTAATGATTTCCTCTCTTCTTTTCATGAGATAGAATACTCAAAAATCATATGGAAGTCTCTTATGGTTCTTGAGTGTTGACTCAGTTTCTCAGCTTCCTCTGAGAAGGCTATCCTTCAATCAGTCATTCCTGTTTCTGTTCCACCATACATTGCTGTAGGTTTCAACCCAAAGGAGCACAAATGATTCTTTCCTCCAGAGATTACATGTTGAATCATCTGTTCCGTCTGAGAGTTATGTTCTCATGTAAATTGTCAATGGCCAGTGTACATGATGGGGAACTGGCCCAGTTATTCAGACAGCAGAGAGCATTTCTCTCCACAAGTTCCAGGATTGTCACTCTTGTTGAACAAGAGCCCTGAGTGATAGTAGCTTTATAGAGTATGTAGAGAAAAAAAATATATTCTTCTTTCATCTCTCTCAAGGTAGAGTTCAACTTTTCCTCAGATAAACTTTTGAAATTCTTGAGTCTTTAGTCATTAAATCAGTTTTTAGGAAGAGCAGAAGTCTGTGATGTCTCCCTGTATCCGAATGTTTTATAGTAAAATTAACTGACTAAATTTATTTCCCAACCCTTGCTTTAGTCAGTGCCTTTTCAGGTGTGACCATGTTTTTCTTTTTCCCATTTCCACTGAGGGGCAGTGATGCAAAGGTGTAATCTCAGTGTCACAACATTTCAGAAACAGAAATACAATACATGTGGTGAACTATAACCACTGCCAGGTGATCTCTGTATACAGACTACTCCATTAAATCCTCAAGAGACACTGTCCACAGTTGGTGGTGTCTCTACAGTAGTGCTTCGGACACTGAGATTCAGCATGGTCACTGCCCCCAAATCTCCACTAGTGTGTGGTCGGAACACAGGGCCCATGTCTGCCTGACTCCTCAGCCAACATATTTTTACTGCTGTGCAGCCTGATCTTTCAAAGATGAGGCTGGGTTGGGTGTTCACCCATTCCTAATTCTGTATGTTACAAATGTTTTTGAGACAATTTCAAACAGAAACAGAGACATTGCTTCTCTGGAACAAAGAATTCATAAGGCCTCTCACATGGGTTGTTGAGCTATTAATCAGTATACTTTGTCCCTGGGAAGAGCCAGTGCCTCATCCATTCCCTCCAAATAGAGCTGGACACAGTCACCTTTATACATGAATCTGAAATGAAGAAAAAGAGCATTCTAATTGTACAAATATTCATCCTGTGTGGGTTCTCTGACCCTAATGTGTATATTGTGAACAGGACACAGGTGTAACTACAGTAGTGGTGCTGACCTGTCTACTCAGACCTATCCTCTGTGTACACAGAAAGCCCTGCAGAAACAACATGAATATAACTAAGCTACAACTTGATATTTTGTTGAGGACTTTCCCATCTTGCCCACTAATGGCATGTAACAATACTTTCAGAATTTGATAAATGGCTCCAATAGTTGTAGAGGATCTTCTACTGTGAGCCTTGAAAAATGTCAGCAGGGTTCCTCCCTGCTAAAAGCAGGCAACAGAAAACATGACAAAATTCTAACCCGATTTAAAATATTTATTGCAGATGACCTAGAGGGTAGACCTGGCTCTGTGGTCATTCACAGAAGTGGTAGAGAGAGCGAGTCTACATTGAGCTACAGCCACCTTGATACTAAATTACCCCAAAGCCCTTCAGTCTGAGTTCAAGGTAGTTTAAATGTAATATCCTTGTGGGAAGGTGAGACTTTCCCAAGGGACTTCACAGATTTGGCCACTTTTCATAATAGACACTATATATAGGAGGGGCTGGAGGTTTAGACACAGTGGGAAAAAATATTGTACACAATGATTGAGGGATCCAGCCTCAAGGAACTGAAAGAAGTAGATTGAAGGGGAGGAGATTTGTTTTTGATATAATGAGACTAAATAGGATTTCATGAAAAGGAATGGGCCAGGATGTCAGGGGTTGGACATATAAAAGGAGTTCTCCTTCCCACCAAAATTATGTAATGATAGAGTGGCTGGTAGTAAGCATGGCATACAAGACCTTTGTGAAGAAACTGTCCACGTTGCCAAGAGTCCATGAAGAGATTCTTGTGTCAGTGGCCATTTTCAATCCTTCCAGGTCTAATCTCCTTTTTTGTCTGTTTCACCATTGCTTTCACAAACAGGTATATTGGTTTAAGATACTTTCTCCTTCAGGTCAAGAGGATCTCTCATGCATGTTACTGAGTGTCTTCAGTGACAGATGATTAATGATGGATGAACTGAGACTTGGGGACACACAGTACATGAGAGGCAGGGAGCAGCATCTGTAGACAAAGACCTGATTGCTAGAAGACAGTGAAGCAGAGTGAGAGTCAGGGAGGAGACAGCCTGACAAGGAAGGATGGTGTATGGGAGTGTTGGGATGTGATGTTGGATAACCCTGTGGGGCCAGGAATGAGGACTTCAAATGCAAGATGGGGAGTTGGAATTATTCAGGGGGATGTAGGAATACAGTTTTCACAAGCAGAGAGGGAACATGGTAAGAGCAGGACAGTGAGTTAGAAGGCTAGTGAGGCTGGGCTCAGTGGTCCCAGCAGGAGGTTCTCTCATGGCCAGGAGTGTGAGGCCAGCATGGGTAACACTGTGCCGCTGTATCTTAACAAAAGTAAACCTGACGGGAGAGTTGATCTTTGGGGGACTTCACAACCAGAGAAGGTAGTGAGGAGGAGAGTGGAAGAATCTAGACACCAGTAATGAGAGTATGATGAGGTGTGTTCTCAGGGTGATGGAGCCAAACAGTCAGATTGAAGAAATTTTGAGAAAACTGAAGCAGATCGTGGTGACAATGAGGAATTTTCAAGGAGAGTGTGTGGAGAACACAGTAGTGGGCAGCAGGCCCTCTTGTACCCAGTTCTTCCTGAGCCTGACCTGGATTGACATGAGGCTGCTGGAAACCTCCAGTCAGTTTAATTTCTGAGGACATCTATTCATTTCCCTAGGGACATAGAACACAATTATATCAGGAGGAATGTCCAATTTGCCTCTGTAGTATGTGGAAAATATAAGGATTATGGACCCGGTCTCTCTTCACAGTTTCATACAATTGATTTACAATAAGGAGCCAGCTCCTCTGCTGCATTGCTTATAGCTGCTAAGAGCCTCCAGGGGGCAACAGACTGTACATGTGTATGGATTGTAGGTGGTACATAGACCACAAGGAATCATAGGCTTCCGAAATGCAGAGAGCGAATGTTATACAACCACTCGACACCCCTTTCCATGGTATCCTATATTCTTTCCATGATCTTTCCTCCTTGGGGAGAAAGATCAATAAATCTTTTTATTTCAATCACGTCATTGAGTCTCAATAGAATGTCCTCTCTACAAACAGTGATGGAATGTAATAATACTGAGAAAATAGCCTTGAACTCATTTTTTTTTTTTCAAAGCCGTCTTAAGTGGATGATGTTTCTTCAGGGACACGCTTTTCTGGACACCTGCCTTTGTTGTTGTTGTTCTTGTTTAGTAACATAGGACAGTAGAATGTATTTTGCAAATTACACATTAGTAGAGTATAACATCCTGTCGATGATCCCGCTCTTTTGGTTTATGATGTGAATTTACCCTAGTTTTGTATTCAAATACAAGGCTAGTTAAGGCTAGTTAGGTCTAGTTAATTCTATTGTCTTTCCTTTTTCTCTCTCCCCTCCCATCCCTTTATTTTCCTTTGTCCAATACAGTAGATTTCTATTCTTCCCTTCCCCAACCTCCCTTGTTTCTGGTTAGCATCTACAAGTCAGAACATATAGCCTTTGGTGTTTGGGATTGGCTTATTTCACTTAGCATGATATCTCCAGTTCCATCCATTTACTGGCAAATGCCATTGTTTTATTTTTCTCAATGGCTGAGTAATATTCCATTCTCTATATACATTACATTTTCTTTATCCATTCATCTGTTGATGATGTCAAATGGTGGTTTCATTCCAAGTTTTCTAAGGAATCTTCATACTGCTTTCCATAGTGGCTGCTCTAATTTTCAGTCCTACCCAAAATGTATGAGAGAACCTTTCTCACTCCATTCCCCACCAACATTTATTGTTACTTGAATTCTTTATAATTGCCATTCTAATTCAAGTGAGATGGAATCTCTGTGTAGTTTTAATTTGCATTTCTCTAATTGCTAGAGATGATAAAGAGTTGTTCGTGTATCTTTTGGCCATTAGTATTTTTTCGGCTGTGAGGTGCATGTTCAGTCCTTTGCCCATTTGTTTATTGGGTTATTTAATTTTTTTTTTCTCTTGGGTTTTTAGTTTTTTGAGTTCTTAATACATCCTGAGGATTGAATACTCTTTTTTTTTTTTTTTTACAGTGTCTTTTGGCTTTATTTAAACTTGATTGAATACTTGTCTGAGGTGCATGTGGTAAAAATCTTTTCTCATTCTGTAGGCTCTCTCTTCACGTTATTAATTGTTTCCTTTAATGTGAAGAAGCATGTTCTCTAGGTCAGACTGAAAGCTGCGATTCTCTGATATAGTGATGTGAGCTGGAGCCTGGGGCCTAGGGTTAGATACACTCTCAGGTCCTGGGCTGGCCTTTACCAAGTGCATATCTTAGGTGCTTTCATCTCTTTCATTGTTTATTAAAATAACTTCCATAGTACCAGTTCAATAAAAATAAAAATTTTTAATGAAAGCTTTGACTCTGTCATCTCAAATCCTCAAATAACTTCTGGAGATTTGATAAATATAATTTCACAAAAGATATTTTCATTTGATATAGAGCAATTTTTCAGTAATAGTATCAATCCTGGGCCCACAAGTCTGTGTCCTGACATATCCAGCTCACTTTTCTCCTTTCCTCATCTCTTTGAATTAATGTGACACCTTCACACAGAAAGTGCACAAATTGGTCTCCCTGATGATTCCACACTGAGTCCATCGTCTCCATTCATCTGTCTCCACAGCCATGTTGCCAGTGTCCTCACAAGGACTCAATTCTGCTCAGATGTGAAGACTGTGTTTCAGTCCCTCCTGCCCCCTTAATCTGGGTTGTGTTCATCTTGATTCTCTGTGTCCCTCAATATCAGCTTCTGGAGCCTGTGGTTCTCATGTCAGGTAGCACACTCATCTGACAGATGTGGGCAACCTTGCACTCATTACAAACCTCTGAGGGTCATGCAAGAGAAGAAACACCTGTCCCTCATGTGGAGCACTCCCTGGCATGGGCTCAGTGTGTGTCACTGGTGTGTAGTTCTTGAAGCACATGTGATAATTTAGGGAGGTTCACCATCTTTTCTTCATGCTGAACTCTCTAGGATGATCCCACAATCTCAGTCAAGACTCAGCCTACAGGCTCAGTTGGATGATAGTGTTCTGGTGTCTCACAGGGAATTTTTGAACATCTGCTTTTCAAACATCTCTCTTTTTTTCTTCAGGTTTCTAAATTATTTATGAGTTCTAGTGGCCAGAATATTGATATTATACAATCCCACATGTAAATGTTCATAATTTTGTGTTCATCAGATGTATCCATTATATGTTAGGCATATACAGTAGTTCTATTAGTAATAATGCCTGTATATAAAATAAGTCAGTCAGAGTAAGATTTAAAATATTCCAAGGATGATTCTTCCCCAGTTCTCTACTTTCATATAGTTTTCTTTCTACTATGATTTTGCTTAACTTTGATAATCTCTATCTGATTAAAAGCTCTGTCTAGATCTCTAGTGTTATTATTGCCTTTTATACTGGGGAGCTATAGGTGTCTATAACTTCCATATTTCTTGAATATTTTCAAGAATTGGAAGCACTCTTGCCTCCTGTCAAGTTTATCATACTGGATATGCCAGAATCATCAACAAAATGTAAGCATCAGTCCCAATGTCTTTATTTTTATGTGGTAGTGAGGATAGAACCCAGGGCCTCATGCATTTGAGGCAAGTGCTCTAACTCCAAGCTACAACCCCAGCCCTGAAAGTATCAGTCTCTATAAGCTACACATCAATACTTAGACTTTCTTGTGCAAGGCTGCTTTCTTGATTAGGTGACTCTTTTGGTTCAATAGTTGTGTCACAGGATAATAGTTCCTGTTTTATTTTCAGAACTGAATTTGGATACTTGCATTGAACTTCAGAACCTTCCCAAGCTTGAGGGTGATGCCCTTGGAGGCTTGGCTGTCAAAACACCTGGATGTGAGCTGCATGTCCTCACTGATACCATGAGTGTCCTGAAAGAGAAGATCATGAAAAGAAAACAACGCTTCTGCAAGTGGAGAATGGCATGCAGATTCCCTGGACTTCAAGCTTCGGGTAGAGTGGTGACAGCTCCTGTGGCTCTGGGATGCACTTTCCCATTTTAGCTTTCTCTATGAGGATGTAGCTCCTTCTGCTGTGTTTTCTCTTCACCATTGGTTCTTTCCAAAACAGATGGAGACTTTCTGGTCTTATGTCTCTATTTTATGGTCTCCCACCCTGAGAGGCCCTTCCATCTCCACCTCCTGTTTGCATTCTGAAGTCTGCTCTGTTCCTACATCTGCTGTCCTGATATTCCCTGTAATTGCCACGGGAAAGCCCAGCTTAATTGGGGGTCCTAATCCCATGAAGAGCATCTTTCAGACACATGCCACCTTCCCTGGAATCACACACTTTTGATCTAACCACCTTCCTTGACTCCGCTGCCTCTTTCTTCTGGCACATGGCTCCTTCTTGGACCCTCCTTGGCAAACAGGACTAAGTCAACCCTGGATTCTTATCTTGTACACACAGAGGAAAATTGTGAAAACTGATGGGAAAGATTATGACAACTGAACTTCATCAGGGCTGTAGGTGGCAGACCCAAACAGGTCTGGAGTCATTTTGTCTTCACCCCTTAGCCCACTCCATTTTCCATGACTCCTTCTTCTGCTCATTCCTGATCTAAATTGCAATAACTCTCAAGATTTCCTGCAGATCTTATTCCTGTCTAGCCAAGGTGACTGATGAACCCACATGGGCTCTGTGTTGAGATGGGTGAAACAGCACTATGTAATGACTCCTGGATGTTTTTGAATTGTTTGCAGAAAACCATGAAAATGATGAAGAAAAAGACCAAAATTCACTGAATTCCAGGTAACAACAAATAATCTGGAGATTGTAAGAAAGGGCAAAATAAGGGGTTAAGGATAACCTGAAAGAATAGACCATGAGGTCAAAAGTAGACACATTTGATGACCAAATGTAAAAAAGACTACTGTTGGCAGTGGTGATGTTGACTAAGCCCAGTGTGATGGAGCCCTTTAGCCAGGTTATCTTTTATCTTCCTGGTGCTGGTACAGTGAGTGTGACTGAGAAGAACTGCACAGTCAGTCTTGGGCATTTCTTCCTTTTAACAAAAATCACTTGTTTATTTTTAAGTTGAATAATCAGAATTAGAGGCATAGTATCTTTCTATACTATGGCCTGATAATCGCAGACAGGTATGTCATAGCAAGAAAAGCAGAAATATGCTGCCTTTCTACCCCTTTCACCCCTCAAAAAAAGTATTATGTCAAAAAAATGGATAGAAAAAGTTCTAGAAGGCACACATTCTTTGGGCACTCTCTCATGTACCAGGCTGTATTTGCTGGGCATCTATATGTAAGTGTCAATATCAGTCCTGCCCTAGGTTCAACTATAGCTTTGCTTCTCATTGTATGATCCTTCTGTAGTTGTACTTTATAGATGAAGTTGAGCCTCCTTTCTCATCAGCTTGTAATCTGGCCAGTACACTGGACACTGGTGTTCTCCCTCTCTCTCTCATACCATGGCACCTGAACTATGTTCATCAGATGAAAATAATTTTATGGATCACTTTTGAAGGGAGGGATCTGTTTGGGGACTCCACCCTTCATCTTTAAATCAGGACCAACTGGGAGGTTGTAGCTTCTAAACCAGCTTGATTTTTTTCTGTTATTCTTCCTTGACTCAGCATTCCCAATGGTGAACTGCAGGAGGAGAAAGAGGATGACCTCCTGCTGGGGAAAACTTATTTTCTACCCTCGGATCATCCTAATTCATCTAACACACAAGAACTTGTCAGAAGCTCTGTCTTCCCATCAGCTGAGCCTAAAGTCAGTTCTGCTGTGGATGAAGCCAGTGAGTACTCCTATCATAATTTAGATGAATCTAACTTGTCTCCCTGAGAAAGCAAAAATTCTCTGCACTCAACTCTACTGTGCTGAGATATATGCATGTAGAGGCAGGAGACCCATTTTGTTTCAGAGTAGGTACAGAGGTCAGGTGGATCTTAACCTTTGCTGTTTTCCTATGGCCTGGTCAGGTTTATTTCATTGTTGCCTTTTCTGTGTCAGCCATATATTTGCATGTAGGTTGCAATTAAGAGGGAGCACATCATGAGCACTTCAGAGACTCTGACTGATTCTGTCTTTAAAGTATGTCCACTGTGCTTGGCATGGGGCTCAGGCCAAAAATCCCAGTGGCTTAGGAGGCTGAGACAGGAGAATGAATTCAAAGCCAGCATCAGCAACAGTGGGGTGCTAAGAAATTCAGTGAAACCCAGTTTGTAAATTAAACACAAAATAGGGCTGGGGATGTGGCTCAGTGGTCAAGTCCCCTGAGTTAAATCTCTGGTGTCCCCCCGCAAAGAAAAATATGATGTTCACCATTTCTATTCATGATCTTTTCTGCCTGTGGATCAAGATCAATAAATTCCTTTTTTTGTCCCATGCCCTGGTGTCTCTGTAGAATGTTCTCTCCAGAAAATGTAACTAAGATTAATCATATTTGGATAATAAACATGAACACATTGTTACTTCAAAGCCCTCTTTGTCAATTGGATTACTTTATTTTAGGAACTTTTGTATGGGCACCACCCACCCAAGAATACCTAGGCACATGTACAAAAGATGACATGTCCATTGGACACATGATTTCTGTCACTGTGCCTGGGTCGCTAGGTTGGGTCAATTTGCAGGGACATAAAAAATGGGTTTTCCAGGAGTGGTTAGCAAAGGAAGAATTGGGATTGTTACTGAACCCTCTTTTCCTTTCAACTTCCTCAGAGAAGGCCCAAGGGCCTTTGAGTGGACATGTGAGCCCATACATATCATAGATGCAAGTTTCCCATGCACAGGTGGAATCAAGAGCCCAAAGGAGCAGTTGTCCATCAGATAAATATAGAGATCCCTCTTGTGTGTATTACCCATTGTTTATACATGTGCTTTATCATATATAATGGGTATACATGAAGTATATCATTATTATGCATACTTTTTAATTCCTTAGGATGAGTTTTCCTTTCTTTAATAATGTGTTTGTTTCTCCTTTGATTTTGCTTGATTTTTATTATCTCTTTCTTCCCCAAAGCACAACCTACCTCCACTCTGATTTTCTAGTGTTTGGCAAATATATCTGGGTGCTATTGGATTTTACAAATCCTGTCTTACTTGCACATACTTACAGAGCATGTCCTCAATGATGGCACAGGTGTCTGCAAACAGAAAATAATTACAAGAAAAATTCTGATGAGCAAGAGGAAACTAGCATGCAGATTCCCTGGCCTTCAGGCTTCAGGTATGTTGGCTCTGGGATGCACTTGACTCCTTTTAACTCTATAAGACTGGAGCTCGTCCTTCTGCAGTGATTTCTCTTCACCTGTGCTTGTCTCCAACAGCAGATGGAGCCTCTGTTGGGTCTTATCTGTATTTCCCATGGCCTTGTAGCCCTGACCTGCCCTTCCATCTACATTTTCTGTTTACATTCTGAACTCTGCTCTGTTCTCACACCTGGTCTCCTAATATTCTTGATAACTGACACAGGGAAGCCCAGTCAGATTAGGGTCCCAACCTTATGAAGAGCATCTTTCAGACACATGCTACCTTCCCTTAAATTCTATACTTTCTAGACTTTTTTGCCTTCTGTACCTGATTTCCTTGACTTCATTACCTCTTTCTGCTGGGAATGAGTCTTTCCTAAGTTACTAGCACATAGATCTCTCTCTGGGGGTTTTCATAGGGAACAAGTCTAACTCAAACCTGGGTTGTTATCTTTTTTAAATATTTTTTTTAGTTGTAGTTGGACATAATGCCTCTGTTTCACTTATTTATTTTTATGTGGTGCTGAAGATCGAACCCAGGGTCTTGTACATGCCAGGCGAGTGCTCTACCACTAAGCCACAAACCCAGCCCCCTGGATTGTTAACTTAAACATGCAAATTAAAGTGTCATTTTTTATTATGTTTTTTATTACTTTTTAGTTATTCATGAGAGTAGAGCCCATTTTGATATCGTATAGAAGCATGGAATATATCTTAATCTAATTAGGACCCCAGGCTTTTGATGTACATAAAGGTGACATTCTCTGCATTGTGTTCCTATATGTACACAGCAAAATTATGTCAGGTCCATTCCTTTTCTTACCATTCATTTCCTTTCCTTACGGTACTCTTTTTCCTTCATTTCCCTTTGTCTAATACCTGGAACTTGTATTCTTCTCCTCTTCCCTCCTTAGTGTAGATTAGCTTCCAAATGTCAAAGAAAACATGTGATATTTGTATTTGGGGAGATTGACTTAATCCACTTAGCATGGTAGTCTCCAGATTCATCCATATATTGGCAAATATCATAAAGTTATTCTTCTTTATGGCTGAGCAATACATGTTTGTGTATATATATATCAAAACCTAGGTTGAATCCATAGCTTAGCTATTGTGAATTGTGCTGCTAAACATATTGATGTGACTATATCACTATAGTGTGCTGAGGATAGCCTCTTCAACAAATGGTGCTGGAAAAACTGGAAATCCATATGTGGTCAAATGAAATTTAGTCCCTCTCTCTTAAAACTGAACTGAAAGCATATCAAAGACCTTTGAAGTAGACCAAAACCCTGCATCTACCAGAAGAACATGTAGGCCCAACACTCTAACATCGAGGCTCAGGAACTGAATTCCTTAAGTACACTCCTAAAGTTCAAGAAATAAAATCAAACATCCGCAAATGGGATGGCAGCAACCTGAAAAGTGTTAAAACTGATGAGTAATCATCCTGGATAAAAAGCTGTATTGCAAGACCAGAAGATGGTGAGATAGTGGAAAGCTGCATTACCTTGACTCATGAGCACAGCAGCAGGAATATATCCACTTACTGAGGTTGATGAAAAAGGAATTTCACAAAATATAATAGTGTACATTCAATTGGACTAGGGAATCAGAAATTTGAGTACAAAAACAAAGAATAAGAATATATAGATGCCAATGCACCTGCCACATGGGTACGGAAAGCAGCAAAGATTCCCCACAAATGGAGGGGAGAACACAGAGAAACACAGATTTAGTACAGAAAAACCTGAGATCAGAAAAGCTGCCTAAACTTGGTTGATCCAGAGGTTGCAGTATTTAAAATCTAATTTAAAATTAGAGAAATGTAAATCAAAAGTACACTGAGAATTCACTCACCCCACTCAGAATGGTAAATATTAAAAATAAAAGCAACAGTAAATGATGGCAAGGATGTGGGGAAAGAGATTCACTTAATACATTGCTGGTGGAATTGCAAATTGGTACAACCATTCTGGAAAGCAGTGTGGAGCTTTTTTACAAAACGTGGAATGGAACCGCTATTTGACCCCATTATCCCACTCCTCACTTTATACCCAAACAACTTAAAATCAGCATACCGCAGTGAAATAGCCACTTCAATATTTAATAGCAGCTCAATTCACAATAGTCAAGCTACAGAACCAACTTAGGTGTCCTACATCAGATGAATAGATAAAGAATTTGGTATACATACAAAATGGAATACTACTCAGCCATAATGAAGAATAAAATTATATCATTCTCCAGTAAATGGATGGAACTGGAGACTATCATGCTTTGTGAAATAAGGCAGTCCTGAAGGCTTCCGAAAAAGATTTTCTCCAAATTTTTTTCTCCTCTTTTCTTTCATCAAAAGGAAATCCATCATTTCCAGAAGTAATATATTGTTATTTTGTCTTCAGTTTACTAACAATGGAATAATGAAAACACAATAATGAATAATGAAACACAAAGACTACAGCCACTTTTAGTTTACAGGGAAGTGTAGGGTGGGCATAGGTTAATTCCCAGTTACTGATTTCTACTGGAGACATGAAAATGCCTTTTCATCCTCAAGAATAGCTCAAACCTTTTTTAACAGTATTCTCTTGTACCATATCAGATCCACAGACATATAACAGCCGTGTTGGTAAAGGTCTGGGACTAATGACTCTCCATTCAGTTCAGGCTTCCCCTGTGTTTGTAGTGAGTGATGTAGAAACTACTCATTGACTGACTGGATGTTTCTGAATTTGATTTCAGGGAGTGGTGCAGAGGAGGAGAGTGGAAAAGAACAGGACTTGCTGGCTCCCAGGTAACAATGAGTGTTAAGAGCCTGGAAGAGGATGGGTTAAATATGAGGAGGGTCCCCAGATGAGCAAACCAAGAGATACAAAGTGTCCACACTATTCACATGCAAAGGCAAACACAAGCTGCTGGTATGACTGCATTCCTCAATCACGGAAAAAGTCCATCTTTTAAGGAGGTGTTTTTCTTTTCTCTGTGGTTCCTGTCTGTATCCAACTAGAAGTAATCAAACTAACTGAATGTTTTGTTTTTTTGTTTGTTTGTTTGTTTGTTTACCTCACAGAATCTACATCTCCTGTCTTGTATGGGTCCATTGAGTATGAGATATAAATCTGGTTTCTTTCTGGTTGATAAGACTTTTTGGCAGGAATGTCATAGCCTTGGGTGGGGGGAATACACATACACACACACACACATATAAAAATGCATGCACACACACACACACACACACACATAAAGTCCATTTTCTGTGTATGCTGTGGCTCTTGGTTGTATCACACAGGGAGATTGGAGTCTCTGTCCTCAGCTCTTTTCTAGTCAGTAGATTGAGCCCCTCTTCCTATCTCCTGTCATGAAGACATGTGCACCCTGCCCACATCCTAGGAGGATCATTTTCTTTCTCTTTGAAAGGAGTACCCTCTTGCCCTTCTGTGACCACTCCCTTAGGCCTCTATTTAGACCAACTGGGACTCATATTTACTACTCTCATTTAATCATACTCTTTATCCCTCCAGTCTGAGACAAGCCCCACAGGAGGAGAAAGAAATCCTGCAGGACGTATTGAATGAGGGCTGTAACACTTGCCCCAGTCACTCTGAATCATCAGATATCCACCAGCCCCCATGCTTCAGTGCTGATTTCTTGGGTGAGCATGAAGTCTCCCTTTGTCTAGCTGCAGCTCATGACTACCCCATTAAAACACAAATGCACTCCTATTAATTATACTTCTGAGGGTCCAGTGACAAATTCAGGATGGTAAACCTAGAACTAACAAGAGCAGGGAAGTTGTAGAGACTGTAACCTACTCACAGGTACCATTTATGTGTGTGCATATCAGGGCTCTGCATGACCTTATTCTTACAACCTAGGACAACTGATCTCTCCTACAGTGTTCTTGCTCATGTTTGATCCTTTGATTACAAGCACAAGCCTATAATCCCAGCTGCTCAGGAGGTTGAGGCAGGAGGATCTTGGGTTTAAAGCCAACTCAGAGGGCATGGGATGTGGCTCAAGTGGTAGGACAGTCACCTAGCATGCATGAGGCACTGGGTTCAACACTCGGCACCATAAAAAAAAAAAAAAAGATATTGTGTGTCCACCTAAAAATAAAAAAAAAAATTAAAAAATTTAAAAAGCCAGCCTCAGGAAAAAGCAAGGCAGTAAACAACTCAGACCTTATCACTAAATAAAATACAAAATAGGCCTGGGGATGTAGTGCAGTGGTCATGTGCCCCTAAGTTCAATCGCAGTAACAAAAAAAAAAAAAGAGAACATTGAAATGGTTAATCTTGCTTACATTAAAATGCTAGTATCAGGTGGTGGAAATGTTGGTTTATACCAGAAAAGTTCTGAAAGAGGAATTTCCTTCTAGTACACTGCCAAAGTTAACTTTGAGATCCTTAAAAATAATCCCTAGTATTGAGAAAAATGAGGCTCAGGTATTTTAATCCTCTTCCTAGAGAATGAAACTGGTTCTGTTTGAGAATTGTGAGGGGGCCCAGAGCCACTAAGTCTTGGAATGAGCTTTGTGGAAGGAAGGAAGCTGCAGTTAGTGAAATCCAGAAGAACCTGGAAGAGTATCCAGGGCTCAGGAGACCAAAATGCATTTTGACTTTGTCCAGTTACATGAAGAGCATTCCATAATAATGATCCACCCAGTCAGAGACATTGTGCATGATGGATCAGCATAGCATCTCAGACTATTTCTTTAAACTCAACATGTGAGTTCTTCCAGGTTAAGTCCTTTAGTTGCTCCCTGAATTATATATACATAAATTATGTCTTCTTCTGAGGGAGGTGTCTGTACTGGAATGAGTAAAGTGGAGTTATTTAATGACTTCTACATTTCTGAATATGTTTACAGAACACCATGACAATGAGGACAGTGATAAAGAAGAGTCACTTTATTTCAGGTAACAATGAATGACCAGGGGCTAGAAAAAAATGGGTAAAATAAAAGGGGTGCAGGAATCCTAAAAGTACAGAGCATAAGGTCAAATGTAGTCAAAGTTTCTTAAAGGCACAGTAGGAGTGCTGATTGCAGTGAAGTTGTTGATTCTATCCAAGATGATGGAACCCATTAGCAAAGTTCTCTGTCTTCTTTATGGTATTGTAAGAGTGTGTCTGCTCAAGAAGAACTGAGCAGCCTTGGGCACTTCTAGATCTTAAATAAATCATGTGTTCCCTTTGTAAAGGTCAAACTCAGGATGAGATCCAAAAATCATTTCTGTACTGTTTTCCTGAGCTCATCAACAGGTATTCCATAGCAAGAAAAGTAGATAGAACAAAAATGATATCATGTCATAATATGGATGTGCAAAGAAGGCAAAATGTCTCTGAGACTCTTCAATTCAGGAGACTATTGATCAGACACTTGTGTCTAAAATTCACCATGCTTTATGCACAAGGTTGGCCCCTGCTATGCTTCTCATTGTGTGATCCTTCTGTGACTGGACCTTATAGGCAGAGCTGTGCCCTCTTCCTCTTGAGCTTGTTATCTTGTTATCAGTACACTGAGCAATGGTGGCCCTTGGTCTCTCTCTCATACCATGGCACCTAAACTATGTCCTTGAGATGAAAATGGTTTTTTGAATCATTTTTGAAGGGAGGCACCTGTTTGGGACTCCACCCTTCAGCTTTGAATCGGGACCAGCTGGGAGACTGTAATTTCTAAACCACCATGATTTCATCTTTTGTTCTTCCCTGCCTCAGCTGTCCCAGCAGTCTCAACAGTGAACTGGAGGAAGAGGAAGAGAATGACCTCCAGCTGGATGAAAAATATTTTGGGGACTCTGGTCATCCTGATTCATGTGACACACAAGATCTTGTCAGAAGCTCTGTGTTCCCATCACATGAGCCTAAAGTCAGCTCTACTGTGGATGGAACCAGTGAGTACTTTTATCCTAATTCAGATGAATGCAACTTGTCTCTGGTAAATCACAAATTCTCTGCACTCAACTCCACTATCTAGGCTGAGACATATGCTTGCAGAGCCAGGAGACCCAGTTTGTTTCTCAACAGGTGTAGAGGTCAGGTGGATCTGAAGCTTTGTTATTTTTCTTGCCAGGTCAGTTTATTTTTAATCCTGGTCTGCACTGTGCCAGCCATAGTTGCGAGTAGACTGGAGTTAGGAGGAGGGGATTAGAAGCACCTCACAGACATCACTACAACTTGTTCCAGGAGGGATTGGTCAGACCTCAGTCTTTAAAGGGGGTTAAATCATTCCTTCTGCAGTGTCCTTGGAAATTGCATTTATTTTCTAATGATTTCCTCTCTTCTTTTCATGAGATAGAATACTCAAAAATCATATGGAAGTCTCTTATGGTTCTTGAGTGTTGACTCAGTTTCTCAGCTTCCTCTGAGAAGGCTATCCTTCAATCAGTCATTCCTGTTTCTGTTCCACCATACATTGCTGTAGGTTTCAACCCAAAGGAGCACAAATGATTCTTTCCTCCAGAGATTACATGTTGAATCATCTGTTCCGTCTGAGAGTTATGTTCTCATGTAAATTGTCAATGGCCAGTGTACATGATGGGGAACTGGCCCAGTTATTCAGACAGCAGAGAGCATTTCTCTCCACAAGTTCCAGGATTGTCACTCTTGTTGAACAAGAGCCCTGAGTGATAGTAGCTTTATAGAGTATGTAGAGAAAAAAAATATATTCTTCTTTCCTCTCTCTCAAGGTAGAGTTCAACTTTTCCTCAGATAAACTTTTGAAATTCTTGAGTCTTTAGTCATTAAATCAGTTTTTAGGAAGAGCAGAAGTCTGTGATGTCTCCCTGTATCCGAATGTTTTATAGTAAAATTAACTGACTAAATTTATTTCCCAACCCTTGCTTTAGTCAGTGCCTTTTCAGGTGTGACCATGTTTTTCTTTTTCCCATTTCCACTGAGGGGCAGTGATGCAAAGGTGTAATCTCAGTGTCACAACATTTCAGAAACAGAAATACAATACATGTGGTGAACTATAACCACTGCCAGGTGATCTCTGTATACAGACTACTCCATTAAATCCTCAAGAGACACTGTCCACAGTTGGTGGTGTCTCTACAGTAGTGCTTCGGACACTGAGATTCAGCATGGTCACTGCCCCCAAATCTCCACTAGTGTGTGGTCGGAACACAGGGCCCATGTCTGCCTGACTCCTCAGCCAACATATTTTTACTGCTGTGCAGCCTGATCTTTCAAAGATGAGGCTGGGTTGGGTGTTCACCCATTCCTAATTCTGTATGTTACAAATGTTTTTGAGACAATTTCAAACAGAAACAGAGACATTGCTTCTCTGGAACAAAGAATTCATAAGGCCTCTCACATGGGTTGTTGAGCTATTAATCAGTATACTTTGTCCCTGGGAAGAGCCAGTGCCTCATCCATTCCCTCCAAATAGAGCTGGACACAGTCACCTTTATACATGAATCTGAAATGAAGAAAAAGAGCATTCTAATTGTACAAATATTCATCCTGTGTGGGTTCTCTGACCCTAATGTGTATATTGTGAACAGGACACAGGTGTAACTACAGTAGTGGTGCTGACCTGTCTACTCAGACCTATCCTCTGTGTACACAGAAAGCCCTGCAGAAACAACATGAATATAACTAAGCTACAACTTGATATTTTGTTGAGGACTTTCCCATCTTGCCCACTAATGGCATGTAACAATACTTTCAGAATTTGATAAATGGCTCCAATAGTTGTAGAGGATCTTCTACTGTGAGCCTTGAAAAATGTCAGCAGGGTTCCTCCCTGCTAAAAGCAGGCAACAGAAAACATGACAAAATTCTAACCCGATTTAAAATATTTATTGCAGATGACCTAGAGGGTAGACCTGGCTCTGTGGTCATTCACAGAAGTGGTAGAGAGAGCGAGTCTACATTGAGCTACAGCCACCTTGATACTAAATTACCCCAAAGCCCTTCAGTCTGAGTTCAAGGTAGTTTAAATGTAATATCCTTGTGGGAAGGTGAGACTTTCCCAAGGGACTTCACAGATTTGGCCACTTTTCATAATAGACACTATATATAGGAGGGGCTGGAGGTTTAGACACAGTGGGAAAAAATATTGTACACAATGATTGAGGGATCCAGCCTCAAGGAACTGAAAGAAGTAGATTGAAGGGGAGGAGATTTGTTTTTGATATAATGAGACTAAATAGGATTTCATGAAAAGGAATGGGCCAGGATGTCAGGGGTTGGACATATAAAAGGAGTTCTCCTTCCCACCAAAATTATGTAATGATAGAGTGGCTGGTAGTAAGCATGGCATACAAGACCTTTGTGAAGAAACTGTCCACGTTGCCAAGAGTCCATGAAGAGATTCTTGTGTCAGTGGCCATTTTCAATCCTTCCAGGTCTAATCTCCTTTTTTGTCTGTTTCACCATTGCTTTCACAAACAGGTATATTGGTTTAAGATACTTTCTCCTTCAGGTCAAGAGGATCTCTCATGCATGTTACTGAGTGTCTTCAGTGACAGATGATTAATGATGGATGAACTGAGACTTGGGGACACACAGTACATGAGAGGCAGGGAGCAGCATCTGTAGACAAAGACCTGATTGCTAGAAGACAGTGAAGCAGAGTGAGAGTCAGGGAGGAGACAGCCTGACAAGGAAGGATGGTGTATGGGAGTGTTGGGATGTGATGTTGGATAACCCTGTGGGGCCAGGAATGAGGACTTCAAATGCAAGATGGGGAGTTGGAATTATTCAGGGGGATGTAGGAATACAGTTTTCACAAGCAGAGAGGGAACATGGTAAGAGCAGGACAGTGAATTAGAAGGCTAGTGAGGCTGGGCTCAGTGGTCCCAGCAGGAGGTTCTCTCATGGCCAGGAGTGTGAGGCCAGCATGGGTAACACTGTGCCGCTGTATCTTAACAAAAGTAAACCTGACGGGAGAGTTGATCTTTGGGGGACTTCACAACCAGAGAAGGTAGTGAGGAGGAGAGTGGAAGAATCTAGACACCAGTAATGAGAGTATGATGAGGTGTGTTCTCAGGGTGATGGAGCCAAACAGTCAGATTGAAGAAATTTTGAGAAAACTGAAGCAGATCGTGGTGACAATGAGGAATTTTCAAGGAGAGTGTGTGGAGAACACAGTAGTGGGCAGCAGGCCCTCTTGTACCCAGTTCTTCCTGAGCCTGACCTGGATTGACATGAGGCTGCTGGAAACCTCCAGTCAGTTTAATTTCTGAGGACATCTATTCATTTCCCTAGGGACATAGAACACAATTATATCAGGAGGAATGTCCAATTTGCCTCTGTAGTATGTGGAAAATATAAGGATTATGGACCCGGTCTCTCTTCACAGTTTCATACAATTGATTTACAATAAGGAGCCAGCTCCTCTGCTGCATTGCTTATAGCTGCTAAGAGCCTCCAGGGGGCAACAGACTGTACATGTGTATGGATTGTAGGTGGTACATAGACCACAAGGAATCATAGGCTTCCGAAATGCAGAGAGGGAATGTTATACAACCACTCGACACCCCTTTCCATGGTATCCTATATTATTATTAAAAATAAATAAAGTAAAAGTATTAAACAAAAATAGCTCTGCCAAAAGAAAAATACTGTATTCCTAAATATATATATATATATTGTAATTCCCACCACTTCAAGTTGGGATGTTAATATATTAGCCTACATAGTTGTCTCCTACTATCTAATTCTTGAACTAATTTTCTATTTCAGTTTGTTTTTTATTATTGGTACCACTGTTAAATACAAAACACCCGACAATAAGTAATGCTGCAGAGCTCTAGTAACAAAAAGCATGATATTGTCACAAAAATAGACCCAAAGACCAATAGGTCAGAATAGAAGACAGAGAGAAATCCACATACTTAGAGCCCTGTGGTACTTAACAAAGGTGCAAAAATATACATTGGAGAAATGAGCCTTTTTATTAATAAATGGTTCTGGGACAACTGGATAACTATGTAGAAAAATAACACTAAAACCCTATTTCTCACCCTGCACAAAACTCAAATGAAAATGAATCAAACACTTAGGAATTAGACCAGAAAACTTACAACTGTTAGAAAAGAACATAGGGCCAACATTCTACATATTATTGCTGGCACCAGCTTCCTCAAAAGTACATGAACTGAAACTATGAATAAATAAGTGGGACGTCATCAAACTACAAAACTTCTTCCCAGCAAAGGAAAGAAAGAAGAGTGTGAAGAGAGAGCCTACAGAATGGGAAAAATATCTTGGTCAGCTACTCATCTGATTAGGGATTAATACCCCAAATATATAAATAACTCAAAGCACTTCATACAAAAATATCCCAAATAACCCAATCAATAAATGGGCCATAGAAAAAATGAAATAGAAACTTCTTAACAAAAAAATTACAAATAGCCAAATAGATGAGAAAAGGTTCAACATCACTAGCAATTAGGGAAAGCAAATGAAAGCAATACTAAAATTTTATCTCACTCCAGAATTGCAATGTTCAAGAATATACATTAAAAAATGCAGGCAACGTTGTGGGGAAAATGTACACTTGTATAGTGTTAAGGGGACTGCAGAGTAGTACAAGTCCAGAAACCACTATAGAGATTCATCAAAAAACTAGAGATGTAAACATCCTATGAGGATCTGCCCACTCCTTGGTATTTTGCCAAAACTTCTAAAATCAGCATACTACAGTGACAGCTACCTCAATGTTTATAGCAGCACATTTCACAATAGCTAAATTATGGAATCACCTTAATAGATAAATAAATTTTATAATTCTGACACATATATATGATATGTGTGTAAACACACACACACACACACACACACACACTGGGGTTCTTCAAAGGCATAAAAGAAAATGAAGTAATGACATTTACAGGTAAATGGATAGCAATGAGAATATCATGCTACGTGAAATAAGCCAAACACAAAAACTCAAAACTTGAATGTTTACTCTCATGCAGAAACTAGAGTAAAACAAAGGAAATGGGGAGGGCAGGATAGGATATCATACAGATAAAGGAAAGAGCAGTAATGGAGAAGATTGAGAGGCAGAGTGCAGAGATGGGTAAGGGGAGGCAATGCAGATGATTGTTTTTTGTTGTTGTTATAGATGAACACAATATATTTATATATATATTTTTAACCTGGTGCTTAGGTTGATCAAAGGGACTCAGGCATTTGAGGCAAGTGTTCTCGACTAAGCCACAACCCCAGCCCCAGAATGAATTCTTAAAAAGTTGTTACGTGGACATATAAATATACCACAGGGGACGCCACCTTTATGCATAGGTAGAAAGAAGCAATCAAATATAAATTAATAGATGAGCAAAAAGAAGTTTAGTAGAGTAGATGAAAAAGATTTGGGAAATGTTAGGGGGAATGGGAGAAAAAAGAGAGGGAAGGGGGCAATCATGAACTGAAGTCAAATTGCATGTGTGTATGATTTTGTCTGAATGAACCCACTACTATGTATAACTACACAGTTCTAATCTTAAAAAAGAAATATAGGTAAGAAAATCATTATGAAATCATTATGTTTTCCAATGTCATTTATAGTAGGACAGGTTTTAACTACATTTTTATATTTTACATGATCCAACTGGCAAAGAGGGGCACTGAGACATTAATAGACAAGCTGGGTTTACAGGGCTTAGAGACCTAATCAGGTGCTTGGCTTTTTAGTTGCTCTTCCTTCCACCTCACTAGGCTCCGTCTCAGTATCACAGACCTTCCACACTCTCTAGAACTGCTTCCTTTTCTTCACCTAGGGGGACCTCAGTATGTGGCACAATGCTCCTGTCCCTAAGGAAACCAGGGCTGTGGAAATGTGCTGGGTGGCAGGCACATTTATTCCACGTGGTAGACATCCACTTGTGCCCCAGTCTCTTGCCTGCCTCTTCAGATAAGCATGTTCACCAGATTTCTCTGGCTCTCTTCAATATCCAGCCTCTATCTTGCCTCCCTAGTTTTAATTTGAGTGTTAACAGAGGTCCCACTCCCCAGCCTCTTGACACAACATTCCACTCTGTGTCTTCTGTTTTGTCTTTTGGGGACACCAATTGATTCATGCTCTCCAATCACCTCCATGGCCATATCCTCAATCACTTCTGCTCAGGTTTCTCTAAGTCTGAGCCTTGACATTCTCATGCCAAATATTCTTGGGTCATGTTAATCCTTATTTTCTCTGTTGTGCTGAATACACATTTTTATTTTCTCTGTTGTGCTGAATACACATTTTTCAGATAATGACCTCAAGTGTCAGGTGAAAGTGGACTATTTCATGGACTTTTTATTGTGGCCTGTAAGTAAGAGATATCTGTAAACTGCTAAGCACAGTACCCAGCTGGCAGGAAGTGCTCAGCATACATTAGGTTGCTGCCTTGCCCTTTTGGAGCTGCCATGGTGGGTGTGGTGTTGAGTCTCCTCTTCACTTCCTCCTGACAGGGCTTCCCTGTCACTGTTTTCCCATGTACCAGCTGAGATGCAGCAGCATGGCTCAGTCCCTGCTCTTCCTATTGTTCCCAGCCCCAGAGGCCTGAACTGGAACCTGGCTCTGACCCACTCTCCTCTTAGCAGGAACTCCTTTTATTGATAGTTTACATTTTGATGAACTTTTGTAATACAGAGAATTTGAACCCAAGTTCTTCTATGTGTGCCAGACCTGCCGTACTCTATAGAGTGGTTTCTTTTTCTTCATTCTACCACTGAACTGCACCCTAGCCCTTGATAAATATTTTAACATATACATATTTCACATATATGCATATGTATATATATTTTATATATGTATGTGATTTTGTGCATATTGAAGTTTCACTACAAAGCATTGTACTAGAAAGCACATAGAAAATTATACATAAAGGTGGTTTATGAAACTGTACCTAACAAGTTTTTACTGGAAGTTACATTCATGTGGAATATCCATCCATCAAACATTTTTTTCCTAAATAATAGAAACATATCAATCTGTTAACTTTTGCTTTTCTATGTGACATATATACGCTAATAATATGAGAAGGAAGTCCTGGCACCTTAGATCTTGTGTGGTGAAGGCTAGACTGTGCATGATATGGGATGCAGGCTGTTTGTGATGTCCTTGACACTGGTTGTTTTAACTCCCTAGATTCAGGTATTTCCTCTGTATTTGGGGTGTTGGCATAGATTTCTAACTCTGGTCCTCCACAGCTCTTCTTTCTCTTCTCCTGGCTCAGATACTGTCATTGTCACCAGGACAAATGGTATAAATATGACAACTAAAGGGCTTGGACACAATGAAGGAAAATTATTAATGCAAATAGCTGTTGGTCCTCTGTGTGTCATGGGAATTTAGAAAATTTTCTGTGTGCGACATCCTTTTTCCTGACAGAGAAAACATCGTCCATGTTCCTTGACTCCTCTGTGGCTGCCTTTCTTCTCATTCTTCTTCTTGCCACAGTTGTCCTATTGCTCTCTTTTGGTCATTGCCCTGTACACATTCTTATTCACTTGTCTGTGCCTTTCTATCCAGAAAACTTTCATGTTTATAATATTGTCCTGAATAGCCCACTTGTCAATGAAAACAAAATTTGTCTTCTGGAAAGTTTATCATTATGTAATGATGTAAGAAAGATTATAAAAATAAAGAAACCAAAAGGTGTCTATGGGCTTGAGCCACCCTGCATTTCTGAAGGCTGCCTTTCTTGAACCTGGGCTCTCTCACTGTCTCTGCACTGGTGGGAACTGAGGATATTATCATGAATAACAGCAGATCCTTATTATTGTGGTTTTCTTTTTCAGAGCTGGATTCAAATGATCCTTCAGGAATGAAGAACTCTCTGAAGCTAGAGGGTGATTCTATGGATGGCTCCTTCGCCAACAAGCATGGCTGCCACATCATAGGCCACATCGATGACTATACTGCTCTCAGAGAGCAGATTGGGGAGGGGAAACAGCTGGTTGAAAAGATCCAGTCTCTCCTGAGGCCCACATGCAACTTCCTGGGCCTTGAAGCTCAGAGCTCAGAGGTAGTCACACCTGTATCTCCTGGGTTCACCCTTTCTTTGTGCCCTTTGTCCTTAATTCTAGTTTCTTCTCCTCTATTTACTTTTGTGGCCTGTATCTCCCAATGACAGAGAAAGCATCTTCCAATTATTCTAGCCAAGCCCTTGCTTCCCTATCTCCTGATTCATTCTATGTTCTACTCTGTGGTACGGGAAGCCAAGTAGATATTCTCCCTCAGAGCCACAGAGATGTCTGTGCAGTGTTGCCACCATCCTCAGTAAAGTATTTGTTAAGAGTTGATGCCCTTATGATGTTGAAATCAGCACTGTCTCATGGTTCATTATCTGTTACAGTCATGCTGGCCCATGTGGATTAAAATCAGTCAGATGGACAGATAGTGAGGGATTTGCATCCTTATATGTGGAAAGAGTAAGAACCTGGCAATGGGAGGGAGGCAATCTGCAAATGCTTCTCTGTTCAGAGACAACAAGGGCCAATGGCTGTGCTGTCTGAGCCACCAGAGACCCATGGATGTATAGACAGAGCCTTGCATCCAGGTAACCCCCACTTCAGGGCAAGACACAGACCCCTATTTATAAACCAACTAAGGGGCCACAGGCCCAATGTGAGGAGTCACCTCTTGTGCCTCAATTCACTGGTGCAGAGGGGTCTTTTATTGCATGCGAGGAAGGTAAAAGGTCTGTAGAGGACATGACATGGGAATGAGCTTTGACAGCCTTATATAGGGTGTCCAGGTGAGGAGTCATTCCAGGTAAAAGGAGCCACACTTAAGTCCTGGGACCTCAAAGGGATGAGCTAGGGTTTTCCAGGTTCAAGCAGCCCCTGCTTTGTGCCTCATCAACAAAGGAAGCTTGAGTCTTGTGCAGGGCTGCAATGTCATGAGCCCTGAGATGTCTCAACTTCAGTGATGTCCATGGCTCCCTCCCACCTTTCCACAGGCACCAAGCAGCAAATGTTTCCATGAGCTAAGAAGCAGTGCTCATGCCCTGCAGCACATCCTAGATGAGTCAGCCTCGCTCCTGACCAAGTTCTGGAGAGCAGCTTTACCAAGCTTCCACGGCCCTGGGCTGCCTGGCAAAGTGGTAAGAGGCCAGTGTTGTCTTCTGGTATAAGCTTTGTTCTTCTGCCCCATGAGATTCTGTATTCTGAGTTCCAGGGCTTTCTGAGGGTCAGGAGCTACATAGGTTGTGCTGGATCTTAATATAGCATCCTGGAGGGAGACCCCTGGTGGATGTTTTCATTGAAGCTCTGATTACCTTACTTTGTCCTCACACCCCAAACTCCAAGATAATAATTCAAAGAGAAGAAAAGGAAATGGAGAAGCACAGACATAGATGCCCTGGTAATCTATAAATATCTGCTTCCAATAAATCTGAAGTTTGAGCTGAAATTCAGGGGCCTTTGAAGCTTCTCCATTCCTCAGGGCTTCTTGGTCAAAAGATCAAAGGAAGTCACTGTGATCCTGCAGCTTCTTTCAGTCATGCTCCTAGAATCCCAACACACCTTTTATCTCTGTTCCAGTCTGGGGAAAAGGTAGAGCCCCTAAAGAATTGTCCTGCCTTGGGTGGGCTAGTATCTGGATCCGCTCCCTAGTTTTTATTTCCATATTAATGTAACTTGTATGTCTGGGGAAAAACTATGCTAATTACAAGGAAGCACTTTACCATCTTCAGATTCGTACAGACATTTTGAAATGTGAACACTGTCATCAGGTAGCCCTGTGTCCCAGACATAGTATCTCTGAAATTCCAAGTCCTGCATGGATGGGAGAAGAAGGGTGAGACAAAACTTCTGCAAGGACTGATTTGGAGGTCTTGTTCACAGTTGGGAGTTGCTGTGGGTCTGGAGTCAGGGTCTCCTTGATCCTTGATTGGGGGCTTTCAGGTTCTCAACATTCCTACCTGTGGTCTTTTTTCCAACTGTTCTGAACTGAGGGATTGAGAAGCTATAATGAAGGAAACTCAGTCTGCAAGTGCTGAGAAGATTATAGAGTTCTAATTCTGATGGGCAGGAACCACAAAGAACTGGATATGTTTGGTGTCCAAACTGTTGTCTGAGAGCTTGTCCTTCTTCCCCAGGATGAGTCAATGGAGAGGGAGCTCCTGGATCTGCGAGCCCAAGTATCCAAACAGGAGAAGCTCCTTGAGAGCACAGCTGAGCGTCTGAAGACTGCCAACCAGCAGAAGGAGAACATGGAGCAGTTCATTGTCAGCCAGCGTAGGTGCCCCTGAGCTGTGGAGCAGCAGAGGAAAGGGCTGGTCTTGCAGATGTCCCACTTGTGCTGCAGATAAACAGTGACCACAGAGGCACTGGAATGTTGGGAGGGGAGAGTCTGATGCACTGGGTCCAACCCTCCTGTGACATGAGCAATTGTGGTTGCAGAGGGAGCAGGGACAAAGGGGTCAGCAATAGGCCATGATTGAGGGGTGAGAAGAAAATGCTCTAGAAAATGCATGCCCAGCAAGTAGAGCCTAGCTGGAAATTCCTTCTTTGTGGGGCTCTTTTCTTCTTTCAGTGACCAGGACACATGATGTTTTGAAGAAGGCAAGGACTAACTTGGAGCTAAAGCAACGATTGCGTCTTACACAGTCACAGAGCCTGCTTCAAATACATCACCATCTGACATCAGATCTGTAAGTGACCCTGACCTCCTTTACCTTCTAGGAGATATCTGGTCCACCGCACAGGTCTTAGCTCCTGGATAGCCTCCTCTTAAGACTCCATACCTTCACCCTCCTGCCCGCTCAGCTTTCTACCCTGTTATTATTCTCCTCTCGTCACCATCTCTCCCCTTTAGCCCAATTTTCTCTCCTTGATGTCAGTGAAGCAAGGAGTCAGAGAAATGCAGTTCAGTTGGTCCTTGAGGGAAGAAACTTTCAAAGTCTCCCTGTGAATCAGTTGTCTACCAAGAGATCTCGAGGCCATATGTGCATTCTGGACTTTCCTGAACTACTTTATGAAAAACCAAATAAGGCATAACCTTATAAATTGACTTTAGTGCACAAAATTAGGTTAAGAACAGCATTTTATTTTAACACCTCATTTTCTTTCAAAAACATGAAGGAAGATCCACTTGGTCTCCTGGATATAAAAGAAAAAACTGATAATGAAAAAAAGACACTTTAAGGGAAATTATATATATATATATATATATATATATATATATATATATATATATATCAGATATTCTCTACATTTATTTAAATGCTGTGCTAATAATTCCCTAGAAATCCTATTAAGAGAAACTTGATGTGTAACTGATTGTTTTAAATATGAGACATTAAACCTTTCAACTTATATGGTAAACATCAGAGCCGTTGAGCCTTCTAGGAATGTTCCTAAGTTGTACCCTGAGAGCCTTGACACACAGAGTGTGATCAAGCATGGGATGTATATCAACTAGCTCTTGCTTTCTAATTCCCTTTGGATCTTCTCTGAGGATTGCTTTCTTTCCTGAGTCTCTTATCACAACACTTAGAGGATTGGCTCTGTACAGCCTCCTCCTATCGCTGCCAAGTTAACCCACAGCCTCCAGTTCCTGCTGGCTCCCTCCAGTGTGCAGCCCACCCTCTCCTTGTTCATGATTTCTGGTCTCTAACTCCAGGCTTAATGTTAACTGGTTGTATGCCTTTGGCTGGCCCCTTTGCCTCTGTGAGCTACTACCCTTCATCTGTTAAAGGTGGACCTAGACTTAGATAATCTCTGAGGTCCCTGCCAATTTGACTTCTCCTTAAGAAAAATGAGACACACACTTAACAGGGGAACTTGCCTCAATATGTCCCCTTAAGTACAGGCTGTTTCTACATGTGTATGTTTCATGCTCCATCCTTATTTTCCTAGAATATGACAAAGGCCTTTATTTTTCTTCAGACCATATAACATGTAGTATGAACTGGGTAATAAAAGGACAGTAGTAGGATCTGACCATATGATATGCAGTAGGGCTATGGCTGGGGCACCAGGGATTTGGGTGCACAGGGAAGCTTATCCTCTAAGCTGGAACCTGGAATCTCCTCCAGACCCAGTGCATCCCCTTGACTCATTCTTTTTACCACCTCCCACCATGTTTATACCTTCCTGCATGCTTTGCCCTAATTCCAGTGTCTGGGCATCATAAGTGGGGTCTAACAGTTCCATCTGAACAGGATTCTTTTGTTTACTTGCAGGTGAAATCCTTAAGGGTCCTTCTGTGTGCTCCAGCATTGAGACTCTTGCCTTCCAGGAGCCACAAAAGAAGCAAAGCCACCACAGGTCCCTTAAACACGAGGAAGCCTAGGCCTAACCCCCTCACCACATCTGAACAACTGTCTATCTGCTAAGGAGCACCTGGGCCCTATTCCTTCAAATCTGGTGCAGGTCTGAAGAGGTGATCAGAAATGTCTCCTACTAGGGTAGTCAGAAAGGCAGAATGACTTCCTGGCAGTGATGGAATACCAGTAGTCAAAGACCACCAGGCTTCTCACTAGACAAAGTGCACCTAAGAGTGCATGCTAAACCTCGAGACACTGCTTCTGAACAGCCTCACTGACACAGCACCTGCCACAACACAGTTCTCACCTCAGCAGCTCTCCTCAGAAAATCAGCTCTGGGGAAATTGTTGCCTCCTACACAAGGGTCATGTGGTTCCAATGTAGAGCTCCTTGGCAGTTCTAGAAGCACCCTAGTGAGCAGCAGGGCCCTGCTGGACAGTGTCAGTGAGACTCAGCTAGCACCTTTCACAGATCCACACCTGACCATGTAGCTCCTCTAGGCCAAGCCAGGCTGGAGTTTGCACTGCACCATCAGGTCTCACCTCTTTGAGTCCATGTGAGGAAGGAAACTGATGACTTGCTAAGAGGCCCTCTCATTTATAGCCTAGCACAATCTGCTTCCTTTATTCACTCATTCTCCAAATTTTACTGCCCCCACTCCTCCACATTAAATATGCTGTGCCATTTTGCTAATCTAACTTCCCTCAGGGGAATATGAGACTGATGTCCACACCAAGTCTATGCAAAGTCTTGCATATGGCAGCCTCTACTTGTTTCTTAGTGGTGTGGGCCAGGCCCCAATTGTACTGAAGCCTCCTTTGTGTCTTCAGAGTGCTCCTAGTATGCGTAAATGTAAGATAGAGGTTTATTTATGTTGCTGTAGCTATACGTTGAAGGCCAACATCACTGATGGCAGGCAGGGTGAAACTGTAACGGTCTTTCAGTGGCTTTTTTTTCTTTTAAAGCAAAGTTTGTATAAATAGTTTTTTTTTTGTCTTTGTTTCCCATTTCTATATTAGTCCCTAGAACAAGTGTTAAGAATAGAAAATAAAATAAGTCATACCCCAAAAAACAAAGACTGAATGTTTTCTCTGGTAAGGAGATGCTGATCTATAAAGCAGGGTGGTGGGGAATGAAGGAACCTTGGATTGGACAGAGGGGAGGGAGGTAAAGGGAGGGGTGTGGAGGTGTGGAGGATTGTGGAATGAGAGGGACTTTAATACCCTATATACATTTGTGACTACACTACTAGTGTTGACTCTGCACCATGTTCAGCCAGAGGAAGTGCTCCATTTGTGTACAGTACTATCATATATTATTAATTAGAATAAATTTAAAAATTAATATTAAAAAATGATAAAAATATTTAAAAGAATAGAAAATAAAACTGTCGTGAAGAAATTTATTGGCTAATTCTGAGGTCTAAGTTTTAAAAAGTGACAATTTTTCCTCCTTGCCATTTTTCAAGAATTTCTAAGATAAGTGATTCTTAAACTTTTGATGTGCCTTTACAAATTCACAGGGAAGGACATATTTTGCTGTTTGTTCTGCAGCATTAAAACTCAGGAGTCAGGATGGCAGTGGAGAATTGGTTTCTTTCCATCCTGGGTTTGAGCAAGATAGAGCAGAACATTTTCTTTGACCTGTCTTCATCTTTGGTGACTGAGAGGTATGGAAAGCTTTTATAAAAACAGGTCACAGTGGGGGAAAAAGGCAGGAAATACCCAAGAGTGTATTTAGCTAGACTGTGTTAATCAGGAACCTGTCTCAGTACATGTTCCCCTTTGCAGTGCCCATCAGGGCCAGACAATCCATCAGCCTCCATCACCAGTATAAAGAAGATCAAAATTAAAAAGAATTTGAAGATTTTCATTTTCAAAAGGGGGTCTGTTTTACACTCAGCTGTGGGGATTGTGGGAGCGACTCCCTGGGCTGTAGTATCAAGTGCTTTAGTGGATGTGGGACTCTAATCGAGGATCTGCCTCTTTATGTAAATATCCCAGGTAATACTGATGCAGACACAGTTTAACACACTGATGATTCTGATACAGGTGGGCCACAGATGACAGTTTAACACACATTGTGCATGTCATTGAGTCACAACAATAAATTTACTTAAGAACCTTAATTGATAATCATCATTTTATAAATTTTGGAATAAAAATCTTAATCCTTCAGAAAATTCTTGTGTCCTTTCTCCTTTCAGAATTAAAATAAAGCTATTAGTCTACATTTTATAAAAATAGTTAAAAATAAACACAAACAATGACAGAAGAAAAACTGTAATCATTATCAACAAAACCACCACCATTACCAGCAGCAATAACAAAATACCCTTCAATAGACCTCCCTGTGTAGAGACATGGCCACTCCCTATGGGGAGATGTGAAGTCAACCTGTGCTTTACACTCAGGAGTTTTAAGTATTTTCATGAGTGATTTTGACTTTGAAATACAGAGGTATTTGCTGGCAGATTTAAATGAATGGTTGGAAACTGCTGAGACCCATTACTTGAATCTAAAAATAATGTAATCAATGGTAAGGACGTGCCTGTATAGTTTCACAGGGAAGGGAATATTTTGCTGGTTAAAAGATACTATTATGTATTTTAAGCGCTACAATAGGTAGCACTTTTCTGACCCTGAGTTTATTGCAGCAAGCCTGCAAATTTCCTTCTTTTACTTCTGAACTTCAAGGGCTGGTATCCTTGATAAAATAATCAATGGTCACAGGACAACTCAAATATTTCTTCTTAGTAAGTCAGCTTACTATGAAGCAACTTTACGATGACAACAGCAACATATTACCTCTTGTAAGTCTGAGACTGGTGGATACAGTCCCCAGCTACTTTTGGAGAAAACTTTTGAAAACTATTGTATTTCCCCATTTATGATTATAAGAAATAATTCAAAATATCTGTTTGAATTAATAATTTTTTAAAAGGCAACAGCAAAAGCTGGAGTTGTAGCTCAGTGGTAGAGCATTTGCCTGGCAAGTGTGAGACACTGGGTTTGATCCTAGCACCACATAAAAACAAAGGCATTGAGTCCATATACAACTGAAATAAATAAATAAAAGGTGACAGCAAAATATCCTTGAGGCAGATTCTCCAGTATTTAATTTTTTATAAGTATATTCTATCCCTGTTGTGGCAGAAACACAGCTCATTCTGTAAGAAATAAAAAAAAAGGAGGGGAGGCTGGTGCAGTTCATATAGTTCAGTTCATAGAGTGCTAACCTTTGCAAGCACAAGACCTTGGATTCAATCCCCAGCACCGGGAAATTAAAAAAGGAAAGGAAAGGGGAAAACCTCAGTCATATATGACTACCACTGTCTTCCAAGATTTTTCTAATTCAAATAAAATCCATGGAGAATTCTTTGAGGAAAATAGAGTGAAAGTCCATAAAGGGAGACAGAAAAGAAAATAGGACAGGTACCTATTGTAGCACCTTAAATACAAAATACTATGTCTTGACCTGCTGTCTTAAGACCTTCAAAATTTACAGAGAATTCATCATAGGGTTAGGGTTAGGGTTATGAAATAATACTTGCCACAGTCTGGCTAGGCACAAAATAACCGAGCCGCCACACAGCCTTGTAGGTTCAAAACAGGAACTCCTTTATTCTCCTCACTCCTGTGAATGCCAAGAACGCAGCCTTCTCCCAGGACACACCACACACCAACCAGAAATCTCTCCTCCAGAAATCCCTTCTCCAGCACTTCCCCAACCAACCAGAACTCACCAGGAATCCCTGCAAGAACTCCAAAGTTGCAGGCCAAGTTGGACAGCTGGGGTCTAATATACAATTGAATACACAGCTTAACATAACCATCATCATCTCAATGGCTTGCTGGCATCACCTCTCAACCACTCCCTTCTGGCAAAAATGCCATGTGTCATCCTGACTCAGCTGTGGCCCTCAACAAATACTCTATTTTTAATGGTGAAGTAGAAGAACCTGGAGAAGGAGGAGGAGGAGGAGGGGAAGGAGAAGGAGAGGAAAGAAAAGGGAAGAGAAAGAGGAGGAGAGAAAAAGATAAAGAATGAAGAAGATGTGCTGTGTCTTTGGAAATCTGCTAGGGGCTCCATTGCCTTCCAAATGCCTCCAGGATTCTAATAAATATAGTCATCTCCCCCCTCAATACAATGGCAGCCCTTTCAGAACTAAGTCCAACCACCCCATGAAATTACAATTTTCTGCCCTGAAATTACAATTCTGCATTTTTCTCCATCGCTGTCTCCTTCACCAACAAGTCTTCTAATCTAGTTCTGAAATCAGAAAAGAGGAAAACAAAAAACTCATGCTTCATACTGTTTTAGAAAATTAATTTGGAGACACCTCCAGCACTGTGGTTTCCTATTGAAATAAAACAAACCACAACTCAAAACAGAAAAAGGAAACTCAAGATTAATCACTAGACACCAACAATTAACTTGCAAATAAGAGCTTTGTAGTTGAAACAATCAAATATTTTGTCTTTTTTCATTAGCACCTTAAAATTTATTTCCCTTACCCATTGAGTGGTGCCCTGATCTCCTGCCAACTGAGCTATTAACTTATGTTAGTTATTAAGTTCATGAAGTGCTTACCTTGCAAGCACAAGGCCCTGGATTCAATCCCCAGCTCAAACAACTATTTAAAATTTTAATGTGACTAACTCTTTCTTTGATTCTCATCTTCCTATTTCTTATGTTAGCCAGCATCTTTTTTTCCTGAATTTTCATTTCTTAAAATCTGTGCCGTGAAGAAAAGAAACAAATGGCCCTGAAATACTACCAGGATGGACAAAGAAGGATATGCCCAGAAAACCCACATGTGGTGCTTTGAGAAATAGCCCTGAATCTGCATAACGCACATGCACATTTTGTTCATGGAATATGGCACAACTGTCATGCACTGTTCTATAGCCTTTGTCTTGCAAGTTTCACATTGTTATAACACTTGAACTAGATTTCCTCCCCTTGGTGTATAATCAGGGAGAAAGGTTAAGAATCCAACCAAATAAGCAGGGAAGATTCACCAACTTTGCATTTTTAAGTCAGTAGATAATTTTATGGTTATTCATGGGGCACAAAATAATAATTTAGTACATTTATACATTGTGCAATGACTAAAATCAGGGATGTTAGCATTTCCATTCCCTAATAAACTCAACAAATTTTTAAAATACTAATTATGTTTACTGAACAGAAAATTATGTTATAATTAATAATAGGTATCTATGAAATTCCCACATACTAGAAAGACAAATAATATCCTTTTAAATAATACAAATGAAAGAAAAAAATCACAAAAGTAAGTGGAAAATTCTTCAAACTTAATGACAATGATAGGAATATATTCTAAAATTTGCAGCCAAAGTGGTACTGACAGGAAAATATATAACTTCATGTCGACATCAGAGAAGACAGTTTAAAACCAATGATCTTAATTTCTATCTTAAGAATCTAGAGAAAGACAAGCAAATAAAATCCAAAGTAAATAGGACAAAGAAATAATAAAGAGCAGATATCAACCCAATGGAAAACAGATAAACTACAGAAAAAAATCAAATTTTTGAAAAGATTAATAAAACTGATAATTACCAAGCAAGAATAATTGAGAAAAATGACAGAAAATAAAAATTATCTTTAGGTGGTATCCATAGATTCTACAAACATTAAAAGTGAGATAATCATGGACTATAATGAACAACATTATATCCAGAAATACAATAACTTAGGTGAAGTGGACAAATCTCTTGAAAAATAGATTTCTCAAGACAGCAAGATTATCCCTCTATGAAAAAAATTTCATTTATAATTTGAAAAAAATTTTTCAATATTTTGGTTTTTTTAGTTGCAGTTGGACACAATAGCTTTATTTTATTTATTTATTTTTATGTGGTGCTGAGGATCAACCCCAGCACCTTACACATGCTAGGCAAGCACTCTGCTGCTGAGCCACAACCCCATCCCATAATTTGAAAATTTGACACAAATAAAATTCTAATTCTCAGAGATTTCACAGATTGAATTCTTTCATTTATTTAAAGAAAAAGTGATTCAAATATTCACAAGTTAAGGGCTGGGGTTGTGGCTCAGCAGTAGAGCACTTGCCTAGCACGTGCGAGGTCCTGGGTTCGATCCTCAGCACTACATAAAGACAAATAAACAAAATTAAGGTATTGTGTACCACTAGAAAACAAATATATTTTTTTAAAAATTCACAAGTTAGAAAATAAAAGGAGAAAAAAATCTCTCAACTAATTTCTTAGGTAGACCTAACCCTGATACCAAAACCAAATGGAACATATCTGATACCAAAAGATCTGATAACAACAATAAAAAAAATATGCACAACTATTTCTCATAAACATTTGTGCAAAAATAAGTCCTCTACAAAAGCAAGCCAGACATATATAACAGGAACAATACAACCCAAATAAGTTTAGTTTGGGAATGTAAAATTTGCTCAATATTTGAAAATTAAAGAATATAATTTACTTCATTAACAGAACAAGGAATGAAAAATAGATATACAATAAGTTCAAAAAAGTATTTGACAAAATCGAAACTCATTCCTAATTTTTTTTTTTTAAACTAGGAATAGGAGGAAATTTTTCTTACCTGACACAATGTGTCTATGAAGAACAAACAACTGATACATTTAGTAGTGAAATGCTGAATGTTTCCAACCTAACTTCAGGTACAAGGTGAGGATTTCTCTCCATGTTGACTTACTCCAATGCTGGACATCTTAGTCCGCAAAATAAGGAAAACTAAGGACAAGCTGAGAGGAATAAGTGTGGAAATGAAAATAAGAAACTACTTTCATTTGAAAAAAAATCCTAAAAAATCTTCTTCAAATTGTTTTTATTATTTTGTGATATTGACAGGGTCATAGGATTAAAAGTTAATGAACAAACACCCAAACGTGGTGACAAAGGAAGAGACCCTGCACAGAGAAGAATTGGAAGACTTTAATGTTACCAAATAAGTTATTCTTCTCTTTACATCTGCTAAGTTTCTAGTATTAGTTTAAAAACTTCTCCCCAAGGACAATGTTATACAAATACTTTTTAAAAATTATCTTGAAATTAGTGTTTAAGTTATTATTATTATTATTATTATTATTATTATTATTATTATTACTTATTTATTTTGGGCTTACATTCATTTAGATTTTTTTGTCTGATGTGTCTGTGCTCCAGCATGATTTTCTTCCAGAAGAGATTTTTTTAAAAGTTATCCTTTCCTCGACTGATTTGATATATCATTAGCTTATTTGTTTATATGCCAATATAATCATATTTTTCAAGTTCAAGAAATAAAATGTTTTATTCAGCTTTGTGTCACTGTGACCAAAATATCTAGCAAGAACACCTTAGAGGAAGGAAAGTGCCTGTGCAGCTAAATATAAATGGAATAGTTTGTCATACATTCTTTACTATCTGACTCCTTTTGCGCACCATAATATTTCTGAGATTCTTTTATGTTATTACTCGTATCAGTAGTTTATGTTTTTATTGCAGAGTTTTATTCCATTTCAAGGATTATGATAACTTGTTTTATCCAGGCACTTGTTCATGGACATTTTGATTGCTTCCATTTGGGAACTACTCTGAGCATAGCAATTCTGAAGTTCATGGGAACATGTACTTTTCTAGTTTTATGCATTTATGTCTGGTGATAGCATTGACAGGTCACATGATTAGTATATGCTCATCTTCATAAGCAGCCACCAAACTGTTTTTCAAAGTGATAGTAACATGTATCCCTCTCAACAACAGAGGATGGAGCTGCAGTTGTTCTAAATCCCTGCCAACACTTGGCATTGTCATTTGAATTTTAGACATTATGATGGATGTGAGTTGGTCTTCATTTTTGTTTTCCTGATGACTCATGCTCTTGAGCAAATTTTCAGGTGTTCATTGATGTTTACATTCCTTTCTTTGTGTAGTATCTGTTGAAATATTTGATCCTTCTTTAAGTTGCTTGTCTTACTATTGCCAAATTTGAAGATTTCCAATGACCATAAATCTTGTCAGATACCTGAATACTGTTAATCTAATAATAATAAAATTTATTTTATTATTATTAATATTATAAATATTATATGTGGCTTATCTTATCATTTTCTTTTTCTTGATGGAAAATTTCAAACAGCAGAAATTTAAGATTCAAATAATGTTTAATTTAACTCTTTTTTACATTAATAATTTGTCCTCTTTATCTCAAATATAAGAAATCATTGCCAATATAAAAATTCAAGGCCAGAAATTTTTTTCATCTTAGTTTTCTTCTCCGAGGTTAGAGTAGCTTTTATTTCTAATGCAAAAACAATGAATTAGCACACTGAGAGACCAAGCTGAAGTCTGTCTCTAAATAGAGCACAAGGGGTAACGGCATCTATAACAAGAAGATAAAGAAGTATAAAAGGGAAGCTAAGGTAAATGAGTCCCAATCTGACTTCTAGAACAAAAAAAAAAAGACACATTGGGCGAGCACAGATAAGAAAAAATAACATAAACATAAGAAAAATGTCCTGGCTTGTCTTCAGATACAAAGACATACAAAGCATTAAAGAAAAGTTTAAATCACACATACATATGTGTACACACACACATACACACATGACCTACCAATTTCATTCCTAGCTATATTTCCAAATTCACTGAAAACAGATATTCAAACATTTGAACATGAATATCAATGGCATCGCCATTTCCACCAGGAAATATATGAAAATGCAAATTTCCTTCAAAAAAGATAAACAAATGTGTCTATGTATTTATATGTATCCATGTCTGAGTAAGCACATGTACATATAGATATATTCATATAAACAAATATATATCTCTATATAGCATCTATATATATGTATGAATATTATTATTCTGCCATAAAAATGAAGTACTGAAACAGGCAACCATGTAGACAAAATCTCAAAAATATTAAGAAAAGTAAACAAAATGAAATTTTACCTGTGCTATAACTACATTTATATTATATATCCAAAACTGGAAATCATACAGTTAAAAAGGAGAGAGTTGGTTGCCAGGGGCTTGGAAGGCATGTAAGTGAGTGGTTGATTAACAGATTACATAATTTATTTTCAGTAATTAAAATGTTTAAAAGAAGGTAATTTTGGTAATTAAACCACAACATTGTAAATGTCACTACTTAACTTATTTTTTGATGGACACTCTTATGAGAATTCAACCTCAATAACACCAATAAGAAAAAAAATCTTGAAAACACTGAAGTCTATACAATTATAGCTAGAGTGACAGAAATCAACTATGGAATTGGACAAAACTTCCTCATCCTTGTATTTGAACACATGACCAGAGTAACTGCATTATGTAGAACCACAAAAATAGAATCCTAATACAATAAGTCATACTCCATGTATGTGTAATATGCTAAGATATATTCTGTCATCACGCATATCTAAAAAGGACAAATAAAATAAAATAAAGAAACTATGAAGTTATAGTCTCCCACATGTACTCTGCATCACCAAACTAAAGCATGAATGGTTGCACTGGATACCAGAATTCAAGAGCCTTCTCTGTGTCAGGCAGTCTTGTTGATTCATTATTTACTTTGTCCTTATCTTTCCAGTATCTTGAGTCCTGACTGGAAGACTTCTGGTCTTACAGATGAGTACACTTAGTTTGAGGAATGACTGATTGTTCCAAGGTCAACATCTATGTAGACTAAGGCTCTGACAGTCAATTTGTGTGATTTACAATCTACTGTATCATGTATTACAATACAAAGTCAGTATTATTGTTGTTTTTTTGTTTTGTTTTGGTTTGGTTTGGTTCATCTTTTTTCCCCTGGTAGGAAGAGGAAGTAAAAGGTATAAATTACAATAGGGGACCAAAAATAATCTGGATGATTCTTGAAGGAAATTTGGATTTTCATGTATTTCCTAGTGGAAATGGTGATGCCATTGATATTCATGTTCAGTGATTATGGTCACTGTTACACTGGTAAATAGGTATGTCCAATCATGACAAAGTGTGAATTATATATGTATAGTTTATTGTATTTTAGTATTACCCTAATAAAATTGTTTTAAATTTGAGTGAAAGAAATAAACATGTTTCTAAAAAAAAGTATCTTTGGAAAGCATAGGAAAAGATGGCTGAATATTATATGTCATTAAGGAATTACAAATTAAACACACCTATAAAAATTTACAAAATTTCAAATCTGACAATATCAAGAGCTGGCAAAGATGGGGAACAAGAAGAACTCTCATACGTTGCTGTTGGGATAACAAAATTGGATAGCCACTCTGGAAGACAGTTTGGGTAGCTTCTTAAAAATCACAATATACAATTAATATGGCCCACTAATTATATTTCTCAGTATTAATTCAATGGAACTGAAAACTATGTCCACAAAAAACCCACATACAAATGTCTACAGCCTCTACATTCATGATTGCCAAGAACAGGAAGCAGGTAAGAGAGACTTCAGTAGTTATTTACCTGTTATTAATGTAAACACTATGATACATCCATACACTGGAGGGTCATTCAAAATTAAAAAAAAATAAAATTTACTATCAAACATGAAAACACATGGAGGCATCATAAATACATATTACCAGAAAGAATATATTGTCTGGAATGCCATATTTATGGGATTCCAAATTTATGACTTTCTGGAAAAGTTAAAACTTAAAAATGTTAAACATTGCCAAGAAATCAGGGGGCATAGAAGATGCTAAAGAGGTAAAGAACAAGGACTTCTGGCGTGGTGAATCTACTCTGTAAGATGCCATCATGGTGAAAATTGACATTGTTCTTTGTCAATGCTTAAAAAAATGTAAAATTAGTGTTTTGATAAATAATTAAACTATTTATTGTCATTAATAATTATTTAATATCATCACTATTGGCAAAATATTTTGCTTTTGTGCTTACATCAAATGTTTCTCAGTAATATACAAAGAAAAAATAGTGGAAACTCTGAATAAGGGAAGGCATATGGGAACATGGTACTAGGTGCTTCATTTTCCTGTAAATCTATAACTCTCCTTAAAATAAAGTCTGTTCATTAAAACAATGAGAGAAGGCTTGGTGATTTTCCTAGCCTCAAACATGCCCTGCCTTAGGACTGGCCCTCAACAATATAATTTGTACTGAGAATAAATATTTCCAACAACCTTGTTTTCTTTCTTCCTTTTCTTTCTTTCTTTCTTTCTTTCTTTCTTTCTTTCTTTCTTTCTTTCTTTCTTTCTTTCTCTCTTCCCTTTCTTTCTTTCTTTCTTTCTTTCTTTCTTTCTTTCTCTCTTTTTGTATATTTTTCTGTGAAGTGTTGCTGGTCTTTTCCTACAAGAAAGTCAAGAAAATCTACGTTTACAATTTTCATTATCTTTTTAGAGAACAGTGAATATAAGAAGACCTTAGAGAAAAAACTAGTACCTTACATTCAAAAGATGCTTATACATCAATAAAAAATGATTATTTATCACTCTGCTCCATAGGTAGTAATTCTTTAAATACTAAGGAAAATATGTTCTAAACTTATTTTACTACACATGAGAAAATTATCTGAGATTTTTTTAAGTCCACCTCACTTTCAATATGCTACCTATAAAACGAGAGTACTTTCTTTTTCTACTCAATAAATATCTGGTTGAAATAAATAAAGATACTCCAAGTAAAAAGGTGTGCTGATACACATTAAAGGGCAGATAAATTATGGGTGATATTACTGAGAAACACAGTCCTATTGATCAGATAAATAGTAGGCATTTGGTGATACTGAGAGCTCCATATTTTTTCTCCATTTTTTTTATAACTTAATCCTTTCCATGTAGATCTTGCATTGCTGGGCAATGGTAGTTCCTAACTAACACTAAACTACCAGAAACAGATAACAGGGTCTGTGAGTCATTTCCATCCAGATCAAGTTCCATTATGCTCACAACAATATTAAGTAGAGTTGGACATGATCAGGGCCAGTCAGGACCTTCCCTTACATTTCTCAGCCAAGTGTAACAGAAAAAGCTTCTCATTTTGGTTTCCCAAGGCCTCAAACATACCAGGAAAGTGTTCTACCACTGAGCCACTCCAGCCCCAGAAACATTATTCTTAAGGGAGAAAAATTTAAAGCATTCCCTCTAAAATTCAAAAAAAGTAAAAGGATGCCCTTTTTTTGCCACTTCTATTCAAACATCCTCCTTGAAACTCTATCCAAAACAATTAGAAGAAAGAATTAAAGATAAATGAATAGAAAAAGAGGAACTCAGACTATCACTATTTGCTAATGATATGCTTCTATATTTAGAAAATCCAAAAAAATTCACCTGAAAACTTTCTTGACTAATAAATAAATTCAGCAAAATAGCACAATATGAAATAAACACCCATAAACCAAATGCATTTCTATACTTAATCCATGAATCCACTGTAAAAAAAAATTAGGAAAACCACTCCATTAACAATGGCCTCAAAAAAGAAAAAGAAAGAATAAAATAAAATACTTGGGATCAATCTAAAAAAAAAGAGGTAAAATACCTCTACAATGAAAACTACAGAACACTAAAGATAGAAATTGAAGATCTTAGAAGAGTAAAGATGTTCCATGCTCTTGGATAGGCAGAATGATCTTGGACAAAATGGCAAATCTAACAAAATAGTTATACAGATTCAATGCAATTCTTTTTAAACTCCCAATGACATTCCTAATAAAACTAGAAAAAGCAATTATGAAATTCATTTGAAAAATAGAAGAGACACAATAGTCAAAGCAATTCTCAACAAAATGAGTGAATCAGTAGGCATCACAATACTAGACCTTAAACTATAATACAGAGAAATAGTTAAACAAAAGTACCCAAAGACATGTAGACCATGTTATTATGTTATTTCATTTTATACCCTTTCACACTTCTTGAATAAGCATTATCTTATAAATGAAGCTACATCACAAGCTAATAAATTTATACATATTTATTTGCTATCAAGTTAAAATGATTATTTCTCCATGAATTATGCTGTAATTGATAATAATTAAGAAGAAGCTTAATTTAATCTACCTCCCCATCCCTCGTACAAATTTCTCTCTAGCACTTCTGACACCTTCATCTATCATACTGTGATGTGATGTGATCCAATCTGAAACATTAGTGTAAAACACTGGATGGTATCTTCCAGAATGGTTCTATAAAACTCTGCACTGGGCTGGGGATGTGGCTCAAGCAGTAGCGTGCTCGCCTGGCATGCGTGCAGCCCGGGTTCGATCCTCAGCACCACATACAAACAAAGATGTTGTGTTCGCTGAGAACTAAAAAATAAATATTAAAAAATTCTCTCTCTCTCTCTCAAAAAAAAACAAAACAAAACAAAAAAACTCTGCACTAACATTTGCTCAGCCTAACAATTTCTTAAGATAATGAGATATTTATTCTTCATTTTTTTGTTTCACCCAAACTTGAAAAGCATCTGTAATGATTAAAATAAATATAAAGTGAATATCTAAATTACTTTTCATAAAACAAAGAAAAAGTGATAGCAGTTATCACATTTCCTAAGGTCATTAGTAACTTTAGAATTTTTAAATATGACTTTTACATATTTTTCAGGTTTGTATTCCTGTTTTAATAACAAAAGCATAAATACTTGCTAAATAAGCTTAAAAATAGTCTACATTACAACAGTGTTTTTGTAGGCCTAGGTGGACAAATGAAAAAACTGGGCTTAAAGAGGAGATTCCATATGTTTCAAGTTAGGGGAGGAAAAAAAAGTTTATGCCACAATTACTTTCATAATTTCAATTAATATCTATTTAGCAATTGTCTTAGAAATATCTCTTTTGAAAAACAAAAAAAAGCTTCTTCATACACTTACAAAAAATTCTTCATAAATCTTTACATAAGTGCAGCCACTTGGCAGCATAAATATATTTTACCCCAAGCTTATATCATTTCATGATTCTTTTTGAAATTGTCATCCTTGACACATTTATATTCAGAATATTGTCTTTAGATTACATATAAATAGTTTTAAAATATATACCAAATATTCTTTTTAACCACATAAATTTCCAAATGAAGAAAACCTGTCTAGCATTATACAAATATCTTGAATGTGAGATAAGCAAGTACACCTTGAAATAATGCTTAACTAATCACAAAGTGACGATTCTGTAATAGATTGCTACTATTAGTCAAAAGTAAATAAAACTGTCATGATAAGATAAAAAAAACAAAGATAAATAAGCAGTGATCACTGTTTTGTCATTAGAGAAAGTAATATCCAAAACAGCTCAATAAAAAAGGAGGGAAAGCCCACAGCTGTACAAGTAAAGAAGAGGCCTGGTCAAATCAGTACTAGAAGCTAGACACAATTCAGGGATAAGAGTGACACCTAAACATCTATCGAAGAATGGAACAATGGGCTGCAAAGAGAAGGCAAGTGTTTTTAGGTTCTGGGTATGACACATACTGAAGAATAATATCACATGGGCAATGGCTGAAAAATAACCAAGCTATTCTCAAAACAGCTCTTTATTAAAGACTGAGTTAGGAATATTAAGTGAGGATATTCTTTTCAAATCATTGGTAGTCTTAATTAGGTCACTTAATATGCAAATTGTCCCAGCAAGTATAATCAATTGTGTCTGAAACTTTAATGTTTAGAGCAACTTAAATTCTAAGGACACAGAGAAGCCCAGGAAAATGTCATGCAAACATGGAGACAGAAGATGGCGATCTACATGTCAAAGAGTGCACCTCAAAGAAATTCATTCCAGAAATTACCTTGATATACAAATTCTAGAATTAGGACAAATAAATTTCTGTGTTACCCCATCTGTGCATTGTCTTACAACAGCCCTGTGAATCTAATGCAGCCCATTTGGACACACATATATTGTCTCTGCCCCCTGGCTGAATGATATACAATTGGATCACATCACCTTTCAACAGCATTGAAAGGCTGACCTGCTGCAAGAAAAGGCATTTCTTACTATAATATTCTTAAGGTATGCAAAAACACAGCTCCTGACCTGATGGGGATATAGAGATTTATGGTATGGCACAGTAATACAAAATATATACTATTTTACCTCCTTCATTAGTGTAACTCTCACTTCTCTTTGTGTCAAATCTTTCCTGGTGAAAATGTTTGTATACAAGTTTTGAAAAGAACTAGGAGGCCAATGGAGTTGACTGGTACATGGGCTACCTGGGGCAGGTAGCTAAAACAAAAACAGTAACATCACAAAAGAAATATTCAGTGCCCAACAAATACTGACAATGATGTGAAAATGATTTTTCTGTTATTTCTACATGTATGTAATCTGAATATCACACCTATGATGTTGTCAGGAGAAATAATACAGTCCAGATTATTTTGGAAAGGGCATGTAGGTCATTCAAGTGGTAAAGTTCTAAAAGTTTAGAGAAGTCCCCATCTTGGGTATTTGTTCTGGCATATTCTGGCCATCTCTGGGTTTTTCCTGTGGAGACAATTCTCCAGAAGGCTCAGCTAACCTCAGACCACAGATATCATTGTGGGTTTTGTGATGTACTTGCTCTTTCCACAGGAGACAGAATTAAAATGTAGCTTTTTGATGGTCTACAAGAAGCTCTGCAAAGAGTTTGTCTTACATGTAGGACAACAATTAACACTTACCATCATGGCTGTTTCCACAGGAGTCTCTTCCACTGAAAATTTTTACACACAGATTAAAAATAGATGAATATATGCATAGGCCTCCATACATTGGATTACATAATAAGGTCTTTGGATAATTATTTCAGTAGAAAAACTAGAATCCAATATTTAAATATCCACCCTACCACACATGTCCTGATAACCTAATTCTGCCATTTCAGGTGCCCACAATTACTGCCCTCCCCTCCCCCCAACACACAGAGAAGGGGAAGGTCTAAAGACTTTCCAGCTGTGATCCAAGTTAAGAACTTGCCTGGATTGCTCTTCTCTGGACTGCTCTCTTTTACCTGTAAATACCTCCTGATAAATAGTCATAGATCCTGGTGTGAAGGCTGAGACAACATGTAAATATTCTCAGGACATTTTTGTGCCTAGAACCCTGGAAGGTTTGCATACATCACAAAAACATATTTTTATCTTGTGCATCTTCATTTAAATGAGCTGAACAATGCTCCCTCTCCGGAATGTGTGTACCTGGTTACCAGAGTTCTAAGTTCTGTTTGGTTCTAATGCTGAGAAATTGAGGTTAATTCTTCAAAGTTTCATTACCTTGGCTACTTCCTATAATAAGACAACCACAAAACATTCTTTAGAGTGCTGAATGTTTATCTCTTTATCTGTGTACAAATACACAAATGGATGTGGTCTTTTAGTCTTTTGGGAAGTTGTTAATACATCTTGTAAAAGGACTATAAGGCCAGTGGAGTTGACTGCACAGGGGCTACCTGTGGCAGAGAGCTGAAACAAAAACAGTAGTAACAGAAAAGAAATATTAAGTCCCCAATAAACCCTGACAATGATATGTGCACACTTTGGTGAAGGCTTCCAGCAGGCTTGGCAGGTGCCCTAGAGTACACTTGCACCTGGATGGCAACATTAGAGCCTGATTTTTTTTTTTTTTTGAGTTTAATATGGAGGCAGAATAAGAATATCAGAACAGAAGAGACATCATAGAACACAGACACGTGTACAACCCAGCTGTCCCTGGGCTCCCTTGCTCTCTGGTGCGGCATTTTTTGAGAGAAATACCTGTGGTCACCACATGATGGCAGTTTGCACAGACCAAAGCAAACCTGAGCATTCTGTCTGGCTCCCACCACTCACCTGGATCTTGGGACCTGGGTGCTCACCTGCCTTTCTACAAAAGTCAAAAATACTCTGCCCAGAGGTGCATCCATAATTGCAGCTGGACACTCTGAACTTTACAAAACAAAACAAAACAAAAACCCCAGCATTACTAACTGCCCACCTCTGGCTGCTTGCTTTGATGCAAACAGAGCAGATCTGATTCAAAACAGAGTTCTGTATCTTGCTCCCCAAATATCAGGGGTGCAAAAAAATCACATATTACAGACAAGACTTATTGTCAAGAGAGGGTCAAGGGTCTCTCTCTTCAAGGAAAAAAGAATATTTGGCTTTCATTGTGAATCCAGGAAAACTAATTCCAGATTTTTCTAATTCTATGAATAACTCCATATACATGCCAATGAATAAATACATAACCAGGCACCTTGCTCCTCTCTGCCCTAGTTAAATGTGGGCTGCCTTGTGATTCCCTGCTCCCTTGGATCCCTTCACCTGCATATCAATGCTCCTCTTTGAAGCATCCTGAACTTCTACCTAATTATTTTGACCCTTGGCAGACTCCACTTGGGGAGAGATTCAGAAATTTCTGGAATAAACCTAAAGACATTTCATCATCACGCTATGATGCTATCAATTTCTTTCTATGTTCCTATTCACTATTTTTAAATTTATTTTATTTTAGTTGTTCTTCTTAATTAAATATGACATACAATTTATTTTGGTAAAATTATACAAGCATAGGAATTACTATTTATGATTCATAATTATTTGGGGCTGGGTCTATAGCTCATCAGTAAAGTGCTTGCCTCACACATGTGAAGAACTGTGTTCGATCCTCAGTACCACAAAAAAATCAATAAAATAAATAAAGATATTGTGTTCATTTAAAAAATGATTGATAATTATTCTAATTATACTATGCTTAAGTAAAGAAATGCATTTGGTTTATGGGTGTTTATTTTATATTGTGCTATTTTCCTAAATTTATTTATTAGTCAAGAAAGTTTTCAGGTGAAATTTTTTGGATATTCTAAATATAGAAGCATGTCATTAGCAAATAGTGATGGTTTCAGTTCCTCTTTTTCTCTTCATTTATCTTTAATTCTTTCTTCTAATTGTTTTGGATAGAGTTTCAAGGAAGATGTTGAATAGAAGTGGCAAAAAAGGGTATCCTTTTACTTTTTTTTTGAATTTTAGAGGGAATGCTTTAATTTTTCTCTTTGGATTCTTAACCATAAATTCTTGCAGATTTTAGAGTTATAAACAAATATCTTTAGCTCTCTGGTTTTCAGAATCTGGTATGTGGAGAGAGTCACAGAAATTCCCTTCTTCAAAGTAATGTTGGTTTCTGTTATGGACATTATTTCATGACTGATTTTCTCCTGCAGATAGCAGAGAGTTCAATAAAGAATGTGACATACTGTCTCCACTTAAGTCAGGCAGGGATGCAGGTTAATTTCTTTGTGAAAAGGAAAGCATGTGGGGGTCAGCAGAGTGGGCCCACTTTATAGAATTATTCCCTGAAAACCTCAGGGTCCCACCACTCACATCTGTCCTCTATCATTTAGCAAGAAGTAGTTTAGCCCAAGTCATAGTATGACTGATCCTTGGTCCCAAAGACTGGGCCCCAGAAAAACATGTTTCACCAGAGAACTGGATAGAAATATGGATTTTCAGGCTTCATCCCAGCCTTACTATATGAGACTCAGAGTGGCTCACAAATCTTAATTTTCATAATCCATTTAGTTGCACGCTTGGGGCTGAGAATCTATGCCCTGATTTGGTTTCTCCTCCAAGAACAAGGTGTTTTTTTTTTGTTTGTTTGTTTTTTTACTACTCTATAAAAAAATATTATGGTCTCAATAAGTTACACCTCAGTAATCTGCATCTAAAATTGTCTAGTTCTAGCCCTGTTGTACAGACCCTGAGATCCAAGGGGCTGTATGGAACTCAACTGCTCAGATCTTCAGGGAATCCTGTTGCAATATCCCCCATTTAGACCCTCAACAACACCACCCACAGCTAATAGACAAATCCCTGTAAATGTTTTGATCTTTACTTCTCTTCCAGAGAAAAAAGCAATACCCAACCTGTTGTTTAAGAAGATTAAAGGGGGCTGAAGTTTTGGCTCAGTGGAAAAGTGTTTTCCTATCATGCATGAGTCACTGGGTTTGATCCTCAGTGCCATATAGAAATAAAATAAAAATTTTGTGTCCACCTAAAACTAAAAACATATTTTTAAAAGTTAAAAAAAATCTCTAAAGGCCATGTTACTGCACTGTAACCATGATTGGGTGGACCATGGTTTTCTTAAATGAAGATTCTGGATCACAATGTGCAGATCCCCACAATTGCCCAATAAGACCACTAGACGGCAAGAGTGTTTTTTTTTTCTTTGCTAGTGGTGGGTGATTTGCAGGTGGATCTGGCTTCTCTTTGTTGCTCCCATCAGAGTCCCTGAAGTGTTCCTCACTGAGGCAGATTTTACTGCAGATACCAGGAAGTGATATGAAGCCAGAGTCTTTGACTACAGGGAGCAATGGCTATAGGATTTTAATAGAATTTTTTTTTCAGAATGTTACAGGTCCTCCTCCACATATATGAGAGGCTGACAATTTCTCCACAGCCTGAAGTCCTGGTGGTGGCAGAGGTATGGTCACAGGCCCTAATAATACCAATCTGGAGGAGGAAAATGGAGACAGGATATTTTCTTCTCATGAAAAGTATACTATGGTTTTATGAACACCCAGAACATATGGCCTGCCTTCTTTGATGCTTTAAAGTATTGATTGAGAAGGTAAATGAGAAGGTAGGAGGATAACTCGAATTTGAATCTTGGGTCCAAGTCTAGTTCTACTCCAGACTATTGTGGCCTTTATCTGCTCCTGTGTCTCTTCTGCAACCCACATTTTCATCCATGGCAGAAGAGACTGTATGCAACAGGAACAGTGCTTGCACAATTCCCACATCCCAGGAGCAGTGCTCCTCCTACCCTCCCACTTCTGGCAGCCCTTTGTGTTTCCCAGCACTAAGATGGGAGGGCTTAACAGAAAGCAGGGGCTTGGGTGCCTCCCCATGACTAAAACCCAGGGGTGCAGGTTACAGACGCAGTTGCCCTGGCCCTTTTGAGAAGCTGTACATGTTTGACATTGTAGTAAGATTGCCTTGGGTTTGTTTTGATCAGGTATGGGAGACTCACATAAACACATGGACCATCACAGAGATCTACAGTTTTCCATAAGCAGAAGTGCAGAGCCATTTGGGAAGCTTTAGGGTTGGTCAGGAGATGAGCATGTGGAAGGTGATGGAGAACATGGGAAAGAGACTTTCTTGTATTTGTGCAGGAAGATGAGACAGCATAAGTGAATTTAGGGTTAGTATGTTATAATTTTAGTTATCTTTAGGGGGCATGGACCATCCCTGGTATTCTGGTATCCCACATGCTGTGATTAGATCAAACAAAGACTGACCTTGGATGGTAGGAGCACAATAGGGAGGATAGTGGTGGTATGGAAATTATATTGTTTAATTTGCACATGGTGAACAACCTGGGGATTTGGCTAAATATCTCTAAGAATTAGCTCTCTCCAGAAGGTCATGACTGGGTGCAGTGGTCCGTGCCTGGTTAGTGGTACATGCCTGTAAACCAAGTGACTCAGGGGACTGAAACTGGTGGATTGCAAGCTCAAGGCCAGCCTGAGCATTTTAGACCCTGTCTCACAGTAAAATTTAAAAAACACATATAGGGATCTTGTTCAGGTATAGTAGAACAACTGTAGAATGCTCCTGAGTTAAATGCCCAGTACCCAGTATTTCTACAAAATAAAAGACAGTGACTCTGTAAGTGTTTCTAGCAGCCTCCTCTCTCCTCCCTCAGGCAAGGGTCTGTGTTTATAATCTTCTAGGTCACATGCTTCATGGACCCTAAGCAGCCTTGTGGGTGACTGCAGAGCAGCAAGACTCCTTGTTTTAATGGAGTATCTTCTGGTGAGGCATAAAGCTTGGCCAGCAGAGAATTCTGATGCCAGTCAACAATCTCTCCTCTGTCCTTTGATCCTCAATTTGTCACCAGGTGATACCTGCCTGGGGTGAGTTCAGGATGTTTGGGACAAGGACATACTACTCAGGTAGAGAGAAGAGGACAGTGGCCTGGATTTGCATGGCATTGCATCTCACTGGAGGTTTTATTCTCTCAGATGGCACTTTGGAAGGGGAAAGTGAAGCACTGCACAGAACACTCTGGAATGTGCAGGATCAGAAGTGAAAGGATTTCTTTGTACGTGGCAAGATAATGTCCCAGGCCACCAGCTCCAGTATGGGGCTACAGATTCTGATAGCCTGCATGTTTGTTTGTGTGTGTGTGTGTGTGTGTGTGTGTGTGTGTACATGTGAATGCAGGTGAAATGTTCAATGACTCAATGTGAATTCTTGGGATAGAAGAGGTGGAAAGACTACTTATTCAATGGGGTTCCTGCTTAAGAAGAATCTTGCCTGTTGTTCAAGCAGGGGCATATGTCTTGACATTGATGACTGACCTGGGACTGGTAAGCTTTGGGAAGGATGGTAGAACTCTTTGACAGAGGTTTAGTAGCACCAAAATTAGACCTAAATGAATAATTCTCCTGCTTGCAGGCTTTAGGTTTCTTCTGATAATATGCTGTGTGTCTCCCTCTGCTCCTTCTTTTGTTTCTTCCCTCCCTTCCTCACCTACTGGAAGACAATAACTGTGCTTAAAGCACTGGAGAGAAAATAATAAATTAAAAAAATACTAGTTCTTTTTTGTGTGGAATATATGATCTACCCAGGGTTCCTGAGCCTTGGCATGGTTAAACTTAGAGACCAAAGACTTGTTTTTGGTAAGGGGCTTTCCAATCATGATGATGTTTAGTAATACTATTCCCTACCTGGAAAATCAGAAATGCCTCTAGAAGACCCAATGTCCACTGGGTGTGACCACTGCCATGGCTGAGAACTACTGAGCAGTGAAGCACGAAGCTTAGTCCACACCTGCAGTGGAGTTTGCATGGATGTCTCTGTGTCTACTTGGGGTCTGTTCAGGGTCTGCTACTGCTCACAGAGTCTGGGTTAGTGGAACTTGCAGGGGGTTTAGTGCACACCAGTTGTGAGAGAGTAATTGACAAGAGGCTATCAAATAAAACCACCATCAACAAAGGCACCATCTTAATATTGTGAGATTATCATGCAGATATTTCTGTTACAGCAAAAGTCAGTGGAGGTATCTGTGCTTTAAAGCACTATGGTGATCACTCAGGAACTATAGCTATTATCATTTGAAAAAAAAAAAAAAAACAACTTTCTAAATGATGCAATTGTCCAGACTGACACACAGCAAATACTTAGTATGACTATCACAAAACCTGAGTCTCTTTGTCTTTTTTTCCTTTTTTTTTTTTTTTTTGTACATAAGATTAAACCAAGGTGCTCTCTACCACTGAGCCATTTCCCCAAATCTTTTTTAGAGTTAGGATCTTCCTAAGTTGCTTAGATTCTTGTGAAATTGCTGAGGATAAATTTGAACCTGTGGTCCTTCTTCCTCACCCTCCCCTGCTGCTTGGATGGCAAGTGTGCCTAGCTGAAGACTGAGTCTTCCAGAATCCTGAGAGAATCTGAAGTACTGCAGTGAAAGAGATTTTCTTTTACTTTATTAACTGTCAAAACCATCATTCCCTGGGAAGAAGAACTTTGAAGGCTGAGCCAAGGATGAGTCCAGGGAAAGGTTTCACTTTCTGAGCTTTCACAGTGTGGCAGAGGACGGACCTGCATTTTCCTGGGTGACACAACAGTATCCTTATTAGAGTTGCTGGTAGGATGGACTCATCAGTTCAAATGATTTTCATTGACACCATTTTTTCAACCATTCTTATTTTTTTTCCAAATGTAACAACATTATGGATTTGTAAAGTGTGCAGGGCTGTGTTATTCTTTTAAGAGAGAAAAAAAAGGCAGCTATGTTTCATCAGGTACTGGATCAGTGTTCTCTAAAACAGATCTCATATATATGCAAGCAGAGCCACACGTTGGATACAAAGACACACAGTGCTTCCCCTGGTCTGTCTAGTAAATGCTATATAGTATGTTTAGGGGTGGGTGAAGGGTACTGTGCTTCATTCTCATTTTTGCAGACCCTCTGGAGGCTCAGGGGATCTAATTAATGGATGGAAGCTCAGGGGCCTCAGGGATCATGGACAGGACTCTTGGTGTCTATTCAGTTTAATCATTCAAACCCACTACATGTGTGGATTTAACAACAGGATGTGTTGCATTTTGCTGTTCAATATCTTTGTTTCTCAGTCATCTGGTTTCAAACTTGTAAACTCTGCATTTGATGTAGAAAGCTAAATTGTATCATGCAGGACATTTTAAAAGCCAGAATATGATGCCTGAAGTGTGACAAAAACAACTTTTGAATGTTTTTATGGACACCAAATCCTGAGTAAAATCTTGTATCTAACTTCAGAGCAAGAGACACTGACTTCTGGATGTAGCGGTGAATGCCTCTCATCCATGTAGCTCGGGAGGCTGATGCAGGAGAATTGCAAGTTCAAATCCAGCCTTAACAAAAGTGAGGCCCTAAGCAACTCATTAAAATTGTGTCTCTAAAGAAATACAAAATAAGGCTGGAATGTGGCTTAGTGGTTGAGTGCCCCTGAATTAAATCCCTGGTATAGTACAAAAATAAAATAAAATAAATAAATAAATAAATAAATAAATAAATAATCATTGACAATGGACCATGCTATCCATCTGAGGTTATGGAAAAAAACTTTGATGTGATCATAGACTTTACTCATAAGATAGTTTTATTAATGTGTTGGTTTGATACAAAAGTAGCCTTTAAGTTCAAACATAGCTTTTGAAAAAAAAAAGATTATTTTAATTCAATTAATACAGAGTGATTGAGGAAGGGGGCAAGTGAACTGGAGAGGTTCCCAGGAGGAAAGAGGGCCAAGGTTCCAACTGTGCTCCCTGCTCACTTCCATGGGCTCCTGGGTCATGGCTGGTTGGGCCAGTGTGGGGTTTCATGCAGTCAGCTCTCCAAAACTATCTCCGGGCAACTGTAATGTTTCTTTCCAGTATGAAGTTTCTGGTGACCAATGAGGTGTGATCTCACAATAAATGACTTTTACAAGTCTATAGGTGTGTGAGGATGGTTTGAAGTATGAATCATCTGTTACGTGGTAACACTTGAAGCATACTTAACACTTTGCCACATTCATTACATTTATATGGCTCTTATCTAGTATGAATTTTTTGGTGAACAATGAGACTTTTCCTAATAGAAATAGCTTTTCCACATTCTTTGCATTTGTGAGCTTTCTCCGCAGTATGAATTCTTTTGTGTTGAGAAATGTGTGATCTTTGATAAAAAGCTTTGCCATATTCTTTACACTTGTATAACTTTTCCTCAGTATTAATTCTCTGGTGTTGAATAAGGCATGATCTTTGATTAAAAGCTTTGCCACAGTATTTGCCTTTGTATGGCTTTTCTCCCATATGAAGTCTCTGGGGTTGACTAAGGAATGATCTTCAATTAGAAGCTTTGCCATATTACTGACATTTATATGGTTTGTCCCCAGTATGAATTGTCTGATGTTTACTAAGGCTTGATTTTTTATTAAAAGCTTTGCCACACTCTTTACATTTGTATGGCTTTTCTCCAGTATGAATTATCTGGTGTTTAGTAAGGCATGCATTTTGATTAAAAGCTTTGCCACATTCTTTACATTTGTATGGCTTCTCCCCAGTATGAATTTTCTGGTGTTTAGTAAGGTTTGATTTTTGATTAAAGGCTTTTCCACATTGTTTACATTTGTATGATTTCTGCCCAATATGAATTCTCTGGTGTTGAGTAAGGCATGAATTTTATTAAAAGCTTTGCCACATTGTTTACATTTGTATGCTTTCTCCCCAGTATGAATTCTCTGGTGTTTTATAAGGTATAATCTTCAATTAAAAGCTTTGCCACATTCTTCACATTGTATGGCTTTTCTCCAGTATGAATCCTTTGGTGTTTAGTAAGGTATGAATTTTGATTAAAAGCTTTGCCACATTCTTTACATTTGTATGGCTTCTCCCTAGTATGAATTTTCTGGTGTTTACTAAGATTTGATTTTTGATTAAATGCTTTGCCACATTGTTTACAATTGTATGGCTTTTCTCCAGTATGAATTATCTGGTGTTTAGTAAGGCATGCATTTTGATTAAAAGCTTTGCCACATTCTTTACATTTGTATGGCTTCTCCCCAGTATGAATTTTCTGGTGTTTACTAAGGTTTGATTTTTGATTAAAGACTTTTCCACATTGTTTACATTTGTATGGTTTTTCCCCAGCATGAATTCTCTGGTGTTGAGTAAGGTATGATCTTTGATTAAAAGCTTTGCCACATTCTTTACATTTGTATGGCTTTTCACCAGTATGAATCAGCTGGTGAATAATAAGTCCTGAGTTTCCACTAAAAGCTTTGCCACATATTTTACATTTGTATGGGTTTTCTCCAGTATGAATTTTCTGATGTTGAGTAAGGCATGATTTTTGATTAAAAGCTTTGTCACATTCTTTACATTTGTAAGGTTTCTCTGCAGTATGAATTCTCTGGTGTTGAATAAGGTTTGATTTTTTATTAAAAGCTTTGGCACATTCTTTACATTTGTATGGTTTCTCCCCAGTATGAATTCTCTGGTGTTGAGTAAGGCTTGATCTTTGATTAAAAGCTTTTCCACATTCTTTACATTGGTATGGCTTTTCTCCAGTATGAATTTTCTGGTGTATACTAAGGTATGATTTTTTTTAAGAGAGAGAGAGAGAGAGAGAGAGAGAGAGAGAGAGAGAGAGAGAGAGAGAGAGGAGAGAATAATTTTTAATATTTATTTTTCAGTTTTAGGGGGACACAACATCTTTATTTTATTTTATGTGGTGCTGAGGATCAAATTCAGCAATCCGCACATGCCAGGCGAGTGCATTATTGCTTGAACCACATCCCCAGCCACTAAGGTATGACTTTTGATTAAAAGCTTTGCCACATTCTTTATATTTCCAGATTTTCTGTCCACTATGATTACTGTAGTTTTTAAAAATGTTTTAACAACACTTAAAGACATTTTCCCATTTCTTATATTTTAAGGTTTATCTTCACTGTAAAGCCTGTGGTTTTTAGTAACAGATGAATTTTGAGTAAAATGTTTTCTACATCCTTTACTTATGGAGGATTTATCACTACTCTGATATACAATTGAGGAATCTTTAAATGCTTTTACATATTTTTGTAACGTGTAGGGATTCCCTCCAATATTAATTCTCTGGTGTTCAGGAATGCTTGCAGTTTTACTAAAAGTGCTTTCACCTACCTTATATCTGTAATTTGTTTTTTGGTTATGAATGCTTGGATAAATAAATTTTGGGCATGGGTTAAAATCTTTCTCACTTTTACCATTGTAAAGCTCTTTAAAATGATCATATAGGTGTTTTCTAAGATTTAAATAAGAAGTAAATTTTAATGAGTTTTACAGAATTAATATTGTATTACACCAAAAACAAATGTACTGCAAATTACCTAGGGTAGAAACATATCTATAGATATTGAAATATTTATCATAAATATAGAGGTCTCTCCAAGTATCTACATCAGCTATGGCGTAAATGGTAAGACAATTTGTCTATACTGTATAGAAAATCAACTCCTTATTACTTTATAATAAAGATAGATTAGAATACTGCAATCTTATATTATTGATCTGTAGACTTTTATCTAATGTGCACTCATGTAGAGATTATTGAAAGTTTTAAACATAATTGATTTTTAAGCATTTTATTACTGTATTGATTTTTTTCATTAAAATGCCAATTTCTAAATACAGCATTCCTTTATGTTAAAAACACTAGAAAAATTAGGGATAACAGGAAATTACCTCAACATGGTAAAAGCTATATATGCTAAGCCTCAGGCCAGCATCGTTCTAAATGGAGAAAAATTGAAGGCTTTCCCTTTAAAATCTGGAACAAGACAGGGATGCCCCCTCTCACCACTTCTATTCAACATAGTTCTTGAAACACTAGCCAGAGCAATTAGACAGACAAAAGAAATTAAAGGCATAAATATAGGAAAAGAAGAACTTAAATTAGCACTATTTGCTGATGACATGATCCTATACCTAGCAGACCCAAAAAGTTCAACCAAGAAACTTCTAGAACTAGTAAATGAATTCAGAACAGTGGCAGGATATAAAATCAATACCAATAAATCAAAGGCATTTGTTGAGGACCACAGCTGAATCAGGATGACGCATGGCATTTTTGCCAGAAGTAGTGGTTGAGAGGTGACGCCAGCGAGTTCTCATGGAGTTCCCCTTGAGTTCCAGTTGAGCTCTTGCAGGAATTCCCAGAGAGTTCCCATTGTTTGGGGAAGTGCCAGAGGAGGGATATTTCTGGCTGCTGGGTCCTGGATGAGCCATGTGGTGTGAGGGAGAAATTCCCAGGGAGCATGTGTAGAGTGTGCTGGTGGAGTTCAGAAACAGTTTGTTTTTACTAATTTCTAATCTACTATAAAGATAACGCAACCCAATAAGATAACACAAAACAAAACCAAAACAGAATGAAACAAAAATGGAACAAAAAATTGTTGTATCAATTTTCCTATTTTCTTGACATGTGCATTTGTGGTCTATTTCTATCTCTTCCTCAGGGGCGAACAACTTCAAACCTTGAACCAACCATTTTCCCAGTTTGCCTGAGAAAGTTCTAGGGATAGGCCGCTTGAAACAAAAACAAAATGAATCAAAACAAGAACACATTGTTTTTTGAAATGGTCACCCATTTTCTGGCCTTCCCTCAGGGGCGAGCAATTTCACTTACCTCCTAGCTTCAGGCGTTACCCGTATGGGCCGCCAAATGCCACAGTCTGGCTGGGCACAAATCACAAGCCACTGAAGCAGAAACAAACTTTATTTCTGAATTCCACCAGCACACTCCACACACGCTCCCCAGGAATTTCTCCCGTGTGCCACTTGGCTCTTCCAGGAACCAGCAGCTGGAAATATCCCTCCTCCAGCATTTCCCCAAACAATGGGAACTCTCCGGGAATTCCCTGGAGAGCTCAACTGGAACTCAACGGGAACTCTACGAGAACTCGCTGGTGTCATCTCTCAAACACTACTTCTGGCAAAAATACCATGCACCTCCCGACTTGGCTGTGGCCCTCAACAGGCATTCCTGTATATCAGTGACAAATTCTCTGAAATGGAAATAAGGACAACTACTCCATTCACAATATCCTCAAAAAAAAAAAAAAAAAAACCTGGGAATCAACCTAACAAAAGAGGTGAAAGATCTATACAATGAAAACTACAGATCCCTGAAGAAAGAAATAGAATAAGACCTTAGAAGATGGAAGGATTTACCTTGCTCATGGATTGGTAGAATTAATATTATTAACATGGCCATATTACCAAAAGCACTTTACAGATTCAATGCAATTCCCATCAAAATCACAATGACATTCCTTGCAGAAATAGAAAAAGCAATCATGAAATTCATCTGGAAAAATAAGAGACCCAGAATAGCTAATGTAATTCTAAGCAGGAAGAGTGAAACTGGTGGTATTGCAATTCCAGATTTTAAACTATACTATAGAGCAATAGTAACAAAAACATCATGTTACTGGCAGGGATACAGGCTGGTAGATCAATGGTACAGAATAGAGGACACAGAGACAAATTCACAAAATTACAACTACCTTATATTAGACAACGGTGCTAAAAACATGCAATGGAGAAAGGATAGCATCTTCAACAAATGGTGCTGGGAAAACTGAAAATCTATATGCAACAAAATGAATCTGAATCCCTTTCTCTCATCATGCACAAAAGTCAACTCAAAATGGATCAAGGAGCTAGGAATCAAACCAGAGACTCTGTATCTAATAGAAGATAAAGTTGACCCTAATCTTCATCACATGGGGGCAGGCCCCAAATTCCTTAATAAGACACCTATAGCATAAGAGTTAAAACCAAGAATCAACAAATGGAACGAATTCAAACTAAAAAATTTTTTCTCAGAAAAAGAAATAATACGTGAAGTGAATAGGGAGCCTACATCCTGGGAACAAATTTTTACCCCTCAAACATCAGATAGAGCTCTAATCTCTAGAGTATACAAAGAACTCAAAAAGTTAAACAACAAAACAACATTTACCCCTCAAACATCAGATAGAGCTCTAATCTCTAGAGTATACAAAGAACTCAAAAAGTTAAACAACAAAACAACAAATAACCCAATCAACAAATGGGCCAAGGACTTGAACAGACACTACTCAGAAGAGGATATACAATCAATCAACAAATACATTAAAAATTGCTCACCATCTCTAGCAATCAGAGAAATACAAATTAAAACTACTCTAAGATACCATCTCACTCCAATAAGAATGGCAGCCATTATGAAGTCAAACAACAATAAGTGCTGGTGAGGATTCGGGGGAAAAAGGTACACTCATACATTGCTGGTGGGACTGCAAATTGGTGCAGCCAATTTGGAAAGCAGTATGGAGATACCTTGGAAAGGTGGGAATGGAACCATCACCATTTGACCCAGCTATTCCCCTTCTCAGACTATACCCAAAAGACCTAAAAAGAGCATACTACAAAGACACAGCCACATCAATGTTTATAGAGCACAATTCACAATAGTTAGAATGTGGAACCAACATAAATGCCCTTCAATTGATGAATGGATTTAAAAAAATGTAGCATTTATACACAATGGAATATTACTCAGCACTAAAATATAACAAGATCATGGTATTTGCAGGGAAATGGATGGCATTAGAGCAGATTATGCTAAGTAAAGTTAGCCAATCCCTAAAAATCAAATGCCGAATGTCTTCTCTGATATAAGGGGGGTTACTCAAAATGGGATAGGGAGGAAGAGCATGAGAAGAAGACTTATCACTAAATAGGGAAGAGAGGTGGTAGGGAAAAAGAGGGAGAAGGGGAGTTGCATGGAAGATGGAAGAAGAACCTCATCGTTATACAGAATACATGCATGATGTTGTGATGAGAAAAAGAAAAAAATAAAATGTGTCACATTAGATTGGATTGAGAGAAATGATGGGAGGGGAGGGGAGGAGTAGGGGGGATAGGAAGGGCAGCAGAAAAGAATAGACCTTATGATTGGTGTATGTATATAGGTGACTCTATGACCAGTGTGATTCTGCAATCTGTACAATTAGAAAAATGAGAAATTATACCCCAATGATTCAAATGTATGAATTGCCAAGATCATTGTAATGTCTTGTGTAGCTAATAAAAAAATAAAATTAAATTTAAAAAAATGCCTATTTCTAAAGCTGAGCAAACTGGTTGAATCTTTATTTTCCTGAAGATATTGTTAAGGTGCAGCTTCATAATGGCTTGTAAATATCACATATATATGTAATTTGATACATGTTTTTGAATTTGAAAGTATTTTGTATTGTAAGTGATTTTACACAGAATACAAGTAGTAAAAATTTTACGATTACAATAATGTAATTAAAAGTTTTAACCAAATAAAAAGTGACTGGCACATTTGAGCAGTTAATCTTTTGAGATGTTTATAATAATATAACCTGATGAATGTTGGGATAAATAAATTTGGGGCATTTTTGTGTAATTTTGTGTAATTTTCTGTATAAATAATTTTCATGTTTTTTTCTTCATTACAATAACTTAAAATTTCCTTCTCTTTCAATTTCTATTTCTTATTTAAAATTAAGCATTACCTGTCTTGTACATACCTTCTCTTTATCAAGTTTTGCAAAAAACATTTTATTTCTTGCTCTCCTGAAAATTCTTGGTTTTGATTAGAAGTCATACCTGAAAAAAATTAAAATAGCAAGTTATTCTGCTTACTACACTATGATGAATATACTCTGCAAATATTTAAAATTTTATAAAGTTGGGGGGATAGTCAGAGAACAGTATGATTCAAAGCCACTTTTACTCAAGAACTATACAGAGTTTACTAGAATAAACTGAAAAAAGTTGTGAAAACTTTGAAAATCATCTTAAAAATTTACTGCACCACAGATGAGGACAACATTCAAACTGACTACTATTACCACAACAATGTCAAATCACAGCCCTTCACTTCAAAATATTCAGACTCCATCTGTGACTCAAATGTTGCAGGAAATGAATATCTCTTATTTTTTTGTTATCTCTTTGGGGATTGTTTCTTAAGATTGAACACAGGAGTATTCTATCACTAAAATACATCCAAAGACACTTCTATATTTATGCTTTTTTGAAACATTTCTATCAGAAAGATGCTGAAATGTATTTCAAACTGGCATTCCACTGCCTTGGCTTCCCAGTTATATGGAATTACATTGACATATCATTGCACATGACCTGTTTTTGTTTCCTTTGTAACTTACAAATATTTTCCAAAATGACTTTAATGATGTAATTTAACAGATTTTAAATATAAAAATTTCAATGAAAATAATAGCTCCTACAATAAAGGGTATTATCAACTCAAGCAAACAAAGAATATAACATTAGTAATTGAGAGTTAAAAAGTTGATGTTGTTAAATAACTAAGCAATGCCAAATAACTACTTGAAAGATATTTAATAAAATAAATAACAATGTAGAAAATTAAAAGAAATTCAGAAAAAAATAGCAACAGAAAAAGCAGAAATTATATACTAAAAATATTTTTTTATAAAACAATACCTCAGGCTGGGCATACAGCTCAGATGGTAAAATGTTTACTTCACATGCAAAGGTGGGGCTTAATTCCTGGCACCACACACACACATCTCTCACACACACACACACACACACACACACAGTCTCATATATTAGAAATTTGAAGAATATATTAAAGGCTAGAATTAACTAAAAGACACAGGTAGTGCTGGATAATGTAGTGTACAACTGTAATCTCACCATCTAGGGAGGCTAAGGCAGGAGGATTATGAGTTCAAAGACAGACTCAGCAATGGTGATGCATGAAGCACCTCAGTGAGACCCTGTCTCTAAACAAAATACAAAATAGGCTGGTGATGTGGCTCTGAGTTAAATCCCCAGTACCAATAAATAAATAAACAAACAAATAAATAAAAGACACAAGTTAATACATTTATAATCAATCTTTTGAAACTCTTCAAGAAAAAATTTTGATGACTATGAAAAAGAGAAATTTTAATTATAATGATAGTGTTTTATGGTTAACCATTGATTTCTTTGAAGAAGGCTTCCAGAAAAGAATTGGAGCATAAAGGTATGTATGTTGAAAGAAAAAGAAAATATGAACCTAGAATACTTTATCCACCAATACCATTTTTTAAACTTTAAGAAAAATACAGGCTTAAGATATATACATATTCAAAAATGACTTTACTTCTTGGCCTGCTCTAAGAGAAATAATCAATGGAATCTTTCCAATAAAATAAATCTGCACAACAGAAATGATAAAAAATTTGAAAGCTTATGTGAAAAAATATATATATATACATATACAAATATATATATTTTATTTTAGTTTCATTGTTGTACATAAAACATTTCATTCTACTATAGAATTTGGAAAACTAAAGCATAAAAATTATCATAATTCTTTGTTAATCAGCATAAGTTAGAAAAGCGGGTGTGAAATCAATAATAAATCATGGCAACACATGTAAAGACACTGATTATCTTAGAAAACCAAAGTTAATTCAGTTTAAAACATAGTGCAAAGTAATACATTTTTAAAATTTCTTCTATAGTAATACATGACAGTAGAATATATCTTCACATATTATACATTCATAAAGTATAACTACCTATTTTTGTGGTGGTAAATTTTGTGGAGTTACACTGGTTGTGTATTCACATAAGAACATAAGAATGTTATTTCCAATTTATTCTACTGTTTTTAAGTACTTTTATGTAATTCCAAATAATGAGAAAATAAACATCAAAGATAAAAATAGGAAAAAAATGAAATATCACTATAAAAATTTATGAACTACAAATTAAGGCAGTTTTTTAATAGTAGAAAAAATTATAAGAAATAAACAAAACTTGAAAACTAAAGAAGTAAGTTCTTCCTCATCAGTAACTTAAGTACAAATAAAGTATTTTGAAAAAACCTAATCAGAACACAATGTGACTAATAAGATTAAACCTAAAAATATGTTAACTATTTCAGATGTAAATCTACAGAAGATTGTCTTTAGATATAAGGTCACAAAAAGACTAAATCAAAAAGATATAATAAATATTACATTCAAAATTGCAAAGATTATAATACTATATAAATAAGAGACAAAGTAGATTATTATATAAAGATAAATATGACCAATCCTGAGAATACAATCATAGTGAATATATTTGTAACACAAATCATATATTTTTTTTTTAATTTTCAAAGTCTAATTTTAATGCAGACTGAACAAACAAGCAGAAAAGTGAGAAAGCTAACTGTATTAGCAGACACAGATGTACCAAGTGTAAAACAGTGGGTTATTAACAGAACTATTTACATGCATATTTACAAGCAACCCTTTTATATGTACAAGTTTTAGTTGAAAAAAGATTTGACATTAAGTAAAAATATTATTTAAATAGGGTTGAGGTGGTACCACATTATAGTAAAAGTATTAGAAAAGTGATCCTCAAGGTATATCAATTACAAAGCAGATGAAAACGTGAAATATCTAGTAAAATTCTCTAGTTTAAAAAAAAAAGTGAATGCAATCCATGCTACAAAATAAAAGTGAGAAAGCCATATAAATAAAAGCAGAATAATGCTCTAGGCCTTAGGGTAATGAAGTTAGTGAAGTGAAACAAAAAACAATTCTTGAATTAGAATAAATCCTCAGTGAAGAGTGAGTCTTGGTGGTTTAGTTGGAGAGTTCTAAGGTTTTTTTGTTTTGTTTTTTTTCCATTAATGACACTTTTAAAGCCCTTGGTATCCAATAACATCTACATATGTAAATCAGTTGTTGATATATTCCAAGACCCTTAAAGATTTTCATGATTGTGATTAATATGAGATATGTCAAACTGAAATAAAATCTATAATAGTCATACCTAAGAAAAGAATGCTACATTTTTGCAGTAATATGTATTTCTAGGCTAAGACTTTTCCCCTCAAGAACTTAAAAGTATCTAACCAGCTACCAAAATTTACTTTCAACATTTCATTTATTTCAAAATCAATTTTATTGCAGCCAAAACAGTGGAATTAACTGTACATAATAAACTATTTTATATATATACACATTTTAAGTTATAGGGAATAAAGTTTATTTTGGCAGATAGTGTTAAACAAAATTAAAGTTGCATACATTAGTAACATAACTCAACATCCTTAATTTGGTATAAGTGTGACACATTTTCTTGCTTTCCTGTGTTCTGCTAAATCACCATACCTAAACTGTTTTATAAAACTGATATGCTGAAATTTAACTTTACTGTTTTCGCTTACGCTCTGATTCCAAACAAAACTTTTCATAAGCTTCTTCAATCTCTGGGTCCATCTCATCATCAATATCATCCAAATATGGATCACCACCCCCTGATAAATCTGTTCCATTTTCTTCATAATCTGGAAAAAAGTCCTCTCTTTCAAGTAATTCTTGATATTTCTCTTGGTAATCTGGATCAGCTGCAGTGAAAGGAACACCATCAGATGTATAAAATGTCGGTTCATTCATAAAGTAGTTAGGATCATTTTCAGGTGTTGCTTCTTTGTATGTTGAAGTTGCATGGACTCTACCCCAGTTACTTGACCGGAGTTCAACAAGTTTTAAGAGCATCTGTTTTACATCTCTGCTACAGTTTGCATCTAGGACAACATTTTCAATTCTCTGAATAATTTCTTCCATATCAGTTTTTCCTTTTTCCTTCCAGGCATCTTCCAAAACTGATCCTGTCAACTTCAGTAATTTTACTGCACAAATTAAGTTGTCATCCATTGGATTAGAGAAGAGGGCATTCAGCAATTCTCGAAGACCAACCTGAAGGATATCTGCTCTTGTAACCTGTCCATTTGTTCCCTTGATCTCCAAGTTAAGATAAAGTTCTCCCAGAAAGAGTACAAATGCATGAAATCGTTTTCGAGTCACTTCATCTCCTTTTGCAGCTTGATCTTTAACTTCATATTCAGTCCGACATCTTTGAAGTAGTAATTGGCAGAAGTTGCCACTCTGTGGGCTTATCGTCAGATGATGGGACAGGTAATTACACAGGCGAGCTCCCATATAAGAGAAATTTGGGATAGACGTAGCCTGTTGGTAGATGAGTTCCACAAGTTCTTGCAAAGCATCATCTGTTGTAACCCAGCCATTCAGGGTCTCTGCAAACTGTTCAATTTCAGTTTCAAAACTGCCAGGCTGTTCTGTAAGATGATTCAAATAATCCTGAACATATTCTGATAGAGTGGGATAATCCTCACAACCATCCTCGTAGGATTCTGGGAGCACCCCGGGCCGAGGAGGCCGCTGGGAGCCTGCGGGGGCCTCGCTCTGGGCCCCTGGCAGCGGGGCCGTCCTGGGCTGGCGCAGCGGCGGCGGCTGCAGGAAGCCCGGGGCTTTGGGCTGTGGCGGCTGGTGCCGCGACCGCTCCGCAGGCCCCGCTCCGTTCGGGAACCCGCCGCCCTCAGGCCCGCCCCCTCCGCGGCCCAGGCCCGGGCTCCGGCCCCGACCAGCACCTGGAGCCCGATCGAAACGTCCGACATGCTCCTCCTCCTCCTCCGGGGGCCGCTGAGCTCCGGATAGGATGCGCGGGGAGGCGCCGCGGGCCGGCTCTCGCCGCTGCGCCTCACTCAGGCCTCATGGAAGAACTGGGCGGCGGGCCCGGCTCCTCCGCGCTTCGGGCGGAGCGGACCGAAGGCTGAGCCCCGGCCGAACCCGCCGCTCCACAGCCCATATTTTTTATATAAAGAAAGAAAACACACACTAAAAATTCAACATCATACAAAGCAACAAAGCTATAGTAGGAGACATCAATTCCCAATTAATGAAAGAAAAAAAAATAGCATTGCATTAGTACCCAGGGGAAAAACAAAACAAAACAAACTTCAAAAAGCATTGAAAACTAATTAGGTTTACAGAGGCAATCTTCTCTATAGTGTATGGAATATTATTCCAAAGAGATCAGGTTAAAAGCACAAAACAAATGTTAAAGATATTAAAATATTGAAGTTGCTTTCTAACATAACATAATAAGTTCCAAAACAAAAGTGAAAGTGATATTCAAAATTTATGAATATGAGTTTAAAGCCAAATTCAGTGATTAAACAAGGCCCTAAGCAACTTAGATAGACACCGTCACAAAAAGAAATGTAAAAACAGCTGCCAGCCAGGCATGGTAACACACATCTGTAATTCAAGCAGCTTGGGAGTCTGACAGCAAGATTCTGAGTTCAAAGCCAGCTTCATCAAAAGAAAGGTGAAATCAAGGAGACTATATTTCTAAATAAAATAAAAAATGGTGCTTGGGATGTAGCTCAGTGACCAAATGCCCCTGAGATCAATCCCTAGTACCCTTCCCAAAAAAGGGTTGTTGATGTGGCTTAGTTGTAATGAACCTCTGCAAAAAAGAAAAAAGAAAAAAAAATCCTATAGTACCCAAAATAATCTAAGCAGTCCATGTAATACCAAATAATCAATATTTTGTATAAACAAATAAGTTTTTTGAACAACTCTGGAATATCCTGGGTGCATCAATAACTACACATATTAATTTTTTTTATAAACTGCTTCCTGATATAAAAGTAATAAAAGCTACAATATTCAATATATTTTGAGGTTAATTTAGAAAGCCACAAGTAAGAAAACTGAAAGTACATCAATTAGCCCTCAACTTGATGGAAAAATTAAAATATATTTACAGATCTATTCTCATTAAAACAATATTCAATAGAGACCAATGTGGCAAGCCAATCAAATATCATTTCACATAATTACATGAAGGCAATTTGGAATGAATTATGAAAAGTTTTCAAACTTTTCAAAGATAAGAAATTATATAATATTTACAATGCTCAACTTTTAGTATAGTGTGTTAAGTGAAATAGTAATTGACAAAACCCCCCCCAAATACCAGGTAATTATACTTATGAGAGACATCTACTGTAGCCAAATATACAGACCAAAAGGAATGGCATCAGGGATGAAAAAGTGTGACAAAGGAGAACTTGTTTGGAGGAAAAATGAACTTACTTTTTAGTTGATACAAACTTTCTAGAAAAAATGTTACAAAAAAATTTGAATGAACACTACTGACCAGTAAATTTAAAATATATAAAACAGTAAGTTCAGGAAAGTTATACGGTTTGATCACAATTACAAATTTGACAAATATATAAAAGTTAAAAAATTGTAAAAATCTTTATGGTACCTTTAAAAAGCTAAAATCTTACTCCTAGACAAAAGAACAGATTCATATATATAGAGATGATGAATATGCCATCAATTCTAACTACTTGGAAGGCTGAGGCATGGAAATACAATTTTAGCTTTAGCCACTTAGCAAGAGTCTATTTTAAACTAAAAGTCAAAAGGGGGTGATGATAAAGGTAAATATTATAAGAAACTCTGAGTTCAATCTGCAGTGTGTGTATATATATATATATATATCAAAATTTAGATACATTATATGAATAAGCACAAGAACAGGGTAAACAATCAAGGCACTATATATAAATCATAAATAAAACAGGGGTAATATTTATACATGTAAGTAAAAGTATAGAAAACTTGATTGAAAATTGGCACATGGTTCAAGTGCAGTCTAATTTCACCTAATGTTTTCCTAAAGTGACAAATTATGATAATTTCTATTTAATCATAACATATAGATATAAAAATAAAAACAATATCACTGATGTAAGAAAAACTAATGAAAACACTGAAGCAGTCTAAAGAGTGAAACTCAAAAAAGACACAAGAATTAGAGTAATGTAACCCACAAAATTCTGAATAATTATATTACAATAGATATCTTTCTTTTAATTATTTTGTAGTTATAGGTGGACAGAATGCATTTATTTTATCTGCTTATTTTTATGTAGTGCTAAGGATCAAACACAATACCTCACATGTGTGAGGCAAGCCCTCTGCCACAAACTACTTCTAAGCCCTGAAAAATCCTCTTTAAACCACATTGATCAGCTATACTTACATAACCACTAGGAGCAGGCATTGTGAATTACTGCTATTCATTAAATAGCAGAAAAAAATCACAGAATATCCAGTATAAGCATTCATATAAAGCTCTGATGAGAAAATTTTGAATGAATAAATATTTAAATTATATTAAAGAAACTCTTCTATAATATTAATATATTACAATGGTTTTACCTAGAGGTATTTGGAAATTAGCAGATTTTCAAGGGAGTCCCGGAATACTAATAAGTGCTAGGTTATGCATATCCTCACAGGCATTGTGGAATACTAGTAGGGATTCTGAGTGTGGAAATATACAGAGAATCATTCCTCTGGTGAGCAAATTCCTATGACAAAGCTAACAGGCATTCTGTTTCTCACCCTTAGAATGCCCTGGAATTTTCCCTAGGAACTAGTAATGTAATTAAATGCATGTGCAATGTCAAGCTGCTATGGCAATGCTCTGCTCAAAAAGGCTCTGCACTAGAGTCTTATCAGCCTCAAACATGATCTCTGGAAGACAGCTCCTGAGAATAAAGGAACTCTCTTTTTATACAAGCACAATGTTTCAAAGAGTCTGAAACTCTCTACATACCAGTAAGTTTATACAATGAACTTTCTTGAGAGCTACACAAAACTCCTAAGTTTGCACATTGCAGCTTAGTATATAACTGAGGAATAAAGTGCATAATGTTGCTAAATTTCTAACCTTCCTAATAATAAAATGAACAATATGTAGTAGTGATGCCAATGACCTAAATTAATCTATTGATATAAATAAAGCTTGGCAGCTTGGCCTCTTTGCCATTATGCCACCTTTCCTGCCTCTTGTCTCTGTCTTTTTTTTTTTTTTTTTTTACTTTCCTACAATACTTTAATTTGAATGTAGGGAGATCACTGGAGGACAAGAAGGAGCTTAAATAATTGATATGCATGTAAATATAGAGCATGGAATGCTCTATATTGATTGCAATAGAAACAAACCTAGGCTTGAAAAAACTAATTTCTGTTGGATTTTAGCTTATCAATTAACATTTTAATGCGAATTCCTCTTTGACATTTGGACCTTTTTTCTGTACTCTTTTGCTTCATTGATTTCTACCCACTTTAATATGTCTACTGTCAGTTTTCTCTTCAAATCCCAAGGTTATTTCTTTGGGGACAGAAAGGTGACCAAGGATTACTTCGAGAAAGCAAAAATTTTTGATGGAAAATGAAATGTGTTACATTTTGTTATTTTCTTGGTAACTACAGAAGTCTTCTTAATGTTGTCCTCATTAGGAAAAAAAGAAAAAGAAAATACCCCATAAGATTCTACACAATTATTTCCCCAATTTTTTTCCCAGACAACAACACTAAATAATTTGAAACAGTTTTCATTCTCTACATTGTGACCACTACTTAGAAAAGACAAATTAAACATAAAAAGAAAAACCTTCAACATTTTCTTTTCTACATAAACAAATGCCAATCTTTGTCCTAAAAATAAGAGTCTAAAACTTTTTCATGCAGAATAGAAATTGCCATAAGACACTCTACAAAGTTAAAAAAATTAATCCTTGGTTTTGAATTAGAAATTCTGACTTAAATTTAGGCTCACCAATAAAGAGTAGGTTTCTACAGATCTCTAACATCACATCTCCATATAAAGTCTGCTGAGAAGAGTCCAGGCATTTCCATTCCTCTTCAGAAAAATCAATGACCACATCACTTAATGTCAATGGTTCCTGAAATAAAAATGAATAAATACATATCACATAAACCATATGATTAATGACATAGCATTTATTTCATACAAATTGTAATGAGAGTTAAAAGAGGTGGCTTTCACTTATGGTAGTGACCTCATCCATTCAAAGAGATACTTTTTTATGGTGCTGGGGATTGAACCCAGGGCCTTGTGTATGCAAGGCAAGCATTCTACCAACTAAGTGATATCCCCATCCCTAATAATTAGTTACAAGCAGCAAAACTGGTGGATAAAGTTGGTATAATGGAACCCAGGGAGCAGCATATGTGAAGCAAAACACTGAGGCAAAGAAGTGGGAAAAAATCCAACATAATCCCAAAGGATGAATAATAGTAGCAATTAGTTATTGAATATTCAAAAGAAGCACAAACAAACAAAGCAATGATACTTGAGACATGCATAGCAAAATTATAAGTAATAATTTTACTCATACAACAGTGGTCACCTCAGTGACCATACGAGATCACTAAAGACACACGAAAACATCCAATAGTCCACGTATTTATTTGAATGGTCAAAGTTGTTTATCTTCTCATATTTACACATACCATAAGACAAGTACTGTATTTAAAAAATTACTTTTACTTCTTCAGACCACAGCATCACAACTCACTTCTAAAACAATAGAATAAAAGTTTTAACTATCAAACTATTACAAAACACTCAGGTACTTGGGTCAACTTGAATTACCTGGCAAAAAGTTATAAAAAATTAAAAAAGCAAATTAAGTGAATAGACTGTTAATCTTTCAGTTTATAAGGAAACTGACACATCAGTTTAACATTCCCAGATTTGGAAAGCCACTCTCATTGTGAAACTGTATCCTCATCTGGCTCATTTCAAAGTAGGAAGTGAGAGAATACCAAGCAGTTAACAAAAAAATTCTGAAAGGTTCTGGCACCCTAATTGCCTCCCTGACAGCATAAGAATACTACTTTTTCCAGGATCTCAATTACCACTAGTGAATAAACACATATGTGAAGTTAGTTTAAGGTTCTGATCTGTGATGTTATTATTATTATTATTATTATTTAGATATTTAACCCAGGGGCACTCTACCCCAGAAAGGCATTTCTAGAAGTTTTAATTTTTTTTTAATTTTGATAATTGGGCTCACAAAGTTGCTTAGGGCCTCTAAATTACTGAGACTGGACTCAAACTTACTTTCTTTCTACCTCATTTTTCCACACCACTGTGATGTGAGGTATGTGCCACCACTCCTGACTCTGCAACCACTTTTGATTCCAAATACTCAAATTTGCACAACAACCATTATTTCAACAACTAGTAGTCCAATAATTCAATTCTGATACCATTTAGTACAGATCCCACAAGTTTAGGGTTCACTCCTATCAAATTTTATTAACTGAGGTACGAGTTTCAAGCCCCAGAATAGAATAACATTTATATTTATGATTCGTTTTCTATAATTTAGGCATCTCAATATCTACATGCTCAAGTTCCTTATTCTGAAAAAAAGAGAACACACTTATGTATACCAGGTTCTTATAAATTATATAAATCAGGAAGTTGACAATTGAAAATTTGCATAGAACATAAAAAATGTCAGAGAAAAATTGGACACTATATCGGTCATTTTAGGAAATAACTTGTTGAAGATATTACCTCCAATTTTTCTGTTCTGCTACAGCAGTGAAGAGCCCCCTTCCCGTTATGATTTAGAAGATCCTCACTATTTTAAATATGCTGTTTCAGTTACTCATTATTATGCATATTTCCATTTGTTTTCATCAAATATATTTAATTGAACACTTTTACATTCAGGGGTAAGAACAAAATATTTGTATAAGAAAAAATAAAAATGAAGCTTAAGTTTCTTCTCTATGTGAAACCCTTAGAATATTGAGCCATCGCATGTCAGCCCAAACCTATATCTATTCAATTTTCTTAAAATACTTATTCATTGGCTTCAGGGTAAGGGATCCTTCATTCAGAATTTTGATTTATTTATATTTTTGGTACAGGAGCATTCTACAACTGAGATATATCCTATGCCTTTTAATTTATTTTTCCTTTTGAGACAGTGTCTCACTAAGTTGCTACACTAATCTTGAACTTTGACCTTTCTCCCTCAACCTCCAGGTAGTTATTACTGGCATGTCCTAATGTTCCCAGAAAGATATAAATGTTCTAAACTCCACCTGCTTTTCACCTTCTTCTTCTTTTTTTTTTTTTTTTTGCTTTTTCTTCTAAAAATAAGCCCTTGACAGCCTAAGATTTTAGATGCATCCATATATTATATTTTATGAATTTGAAGTATTGCAATGTAGATTTAGAAAAAAAAAAGCTGCTTATTACCTATCTCTGAATTTTTCCAATCTGATATTCTAGAAATAGCTCCACATCAATGAAAACTATAGCCACAGATAGAAATAAGATCTAACTTAACCTTCAATAATGTTCTTTTACAGGCTCAAAAATTGATCTTAGTTTGAATACAATTTTATTCTAAAATTTATCTCTATCTTTTCTCTTTGGAAACATTTTTTTAATCTTTCAAATATTAGTGATAAACTACATTTCATAGGTAATGAAATGTTAAACAAAATGAGACATATTTTCTTAAATATTTGGTTACCACCCCAAACTTGAGGCACTACATTGTCTTTCAATTAGCATATAGTGAGTTTTCCTTTGAAGACTTCTGAACAAACACACTAGGATTTTTTTTTTTTTTCGGAATTCTTGGTACAGTTTATTTTCCTTTCAAATTCTGGCACCTTATAACCATTTTTTCCAAGATGAGTAAGGAAAGGGAGGACAAAAATAATATTTGCCTTTCTTTTAAGTTACAGAAGCAATAAATAGATCAAATATTCCAATATTTGATCTATTTAGATGAAAACTACAAAGAATATTCCTGAAATATCTAGAGTATTCAGCTAGTCCAACAAGGTGCACCATTCCCTGACCACAAGCTGCTCTGTAGGAAGGGAGGGTTACACACAAGTTGGTATTCTGTAGGTAATTCAACAAACATGGAAGCTATGGGCACCTTGGGTCAGTTTCATGTAATTTTTACACCATGGCCACTCAAAGACGTGGCAGATACTGAAGAGACATCACACTCTAAAGTTTCTTAAGGGGGCCCTAAACTTGCTGTCTATTCTTATAAAAGACAAATAAACAAAAGGTTCAAAGTTTTGTTTTTAATTTTAATACCAAGGATTAAACTCAGGAGTGCCTACACACTGAGCATCATTCCCCTCCCTTTTATATTTTTAATTTTTAATTTATTGATCCTCTTTTTCCATCCTACTAAAATGCTGAGATTATGAACATGCATCTTCACACCTGGAATTAGGTACAAATACTTTTTCAAAGAGTTTCTTGTTATAACCGCATGTTCCTCTCATGTGAAAGTACAATCACACAAATGCACACACACACTCACCACTTTTTAAAATTCCATCCAAACCTAAGAGGAAAAGTTGATTTAAAACCCTGTGTTATTTGAAATGTTCCAGGGAACCATACTTCATATTATAGTAAATTATCTGAGAAAAGATGAAACTTCAGAAAATCATGCTTACTACACATTAGGAAAATGCACTTAAAAATGAGTGCCACCTGGTAAGGAAAGAGAAACTGAACACTCCTTGGACCATAGCTCCTCCCAAATATTAATTATTTACATGAATCAACATGGTCCTGTCTTTAACATCCACTCTGAAGCGGTGTAGGCAAGAAAGTACAGAGTTGGTTTTAGGGCAGGCAGAGGTCACCAATCTGGCACAGGACAAAAAGTAGAATCCTGACTGTCAACCCCATTCTTAGGGCCAGAGGGGCAGTGTATTGAGCTTTATCAAATTTAAACTGGGGTTAAAAGATTACAAAGGTGACCTCAGGAAACCCAGGTTCTCACAATTAGTTCTGAATAGTTTTACTCTGCCCCTTTCTTCTGTTTCATAATGCCCAGTCCTGTAGACATATCATTTTTAAAATAATCTGGACCCTGAATGTTAGAGGAAAAGGGCCTCTCACAGAGTCACCCAGGCATCACAAAGCCTGGAGATGAATCAAGAGATTTGCCTGAGACAGAGATGAATTGTCTCCCGGATTTTGAAGCCTACCCTCTATTCTTTGGTTGTTGCTCTGATTCAATAATTATCACCCAAATCACTTCTGGTTGAATAATTTTTACCTGAATATAAAAAATACCAAGCTCAGACCCCTCTCCCTCTGAGTGGAAGGTGAAACAATTTCAACTCAGGCTATAGGACCCCCAAATAACAAAATATTAATTATATTCCTTCTCAGACAGAGCTTTCTATGTGCAAGAAGACTTGGCTATACAAAGGGACATAAGTATTTAATGTTTAATAGAATGTTATATCAATTATCAGTGACAATAATGCCAATGACAGACTCAAAAAATGCAAATAATATAGAGGGAATTACTTTACATTTTTGGGTTTCATGACCTTCATACTCTGGCTAAATGAGGCTTGTTTGTTTGGTTCCAGGGATAGACCCCAGTGATGCATCACTGAAAAACATCTCCAGTTTCTCTCTCTCTCTCTCTCTCTCTCTCTCTCTCTCTCTCTCTCTCTATATATATATATATATATATATATATATATATATATATATATTTTTTTTTTTTTTCCAGAATCTCACTAAGTCTTTGAGGCTGGCCCTAAGCTTGTGATTAACTTTCTTTACTTTCCTGACTCACCAGCATTATAGGTATGCAACAACACACCGAGCTCATGTTCCGAAATTTTGATGCAGCTAGATTTTAGAAAAAGTAGTCAATCTTCTATAGCATCATAGTTAAAAGAAATAAAATGATAAATATATGTGTAACTGAACTTTTACAGGTCATAAGTAAAACAAATAAAATAAATAATTATAATAATTTATAAATATATTCTTATAATTTATCACAAAATTGGTACTTTATAATAATTTAAGTTATAAAATAATTAAAATTTTTATTTCATAATAAAATTATGATTATATTTTCTAAGAAACTATTATATTTTTAACCCCAAATATCCATAATTTTATCATTCTAATATATAAATAATGAAATTTTTTAGCTAACTTCATGTATTTTTCATTAAACTTTCAATTCTCACACTTCTTTCCACTCCTAATACTTCTCAATGTAGATCAGCCACATTCCAAAAACTCATTAGCCACATGTGGCAAATGGCTGCCACATCACAAGTGTGTATCTGAGTGCTGTGTTTCCTGGACTGCAGAAAATTGAATAACTGAACCCTCCTTTCTTATTAGAGATGAGAAAACATGTCTTCCTTAACAATATTTCTTCTTTAAACCAAATGAGAAAGAAATGGTATTTTTAGACCCAGGAGTGTGGGTCTAAAATTATCACTTTCTTCTAAAGTGATAATTGTTAAGGTCAGTAGCCTTTTCATATATTAGACAGCAAACAAAGGATGATGCAAATCCAGGGGGAAGTGTCCTCATGTCTTCATGTCAGTCTTCACTTTGAGACTAAATTTTAGTTGTGGACAAAAAGATTAAAACTTTTTAATTTTGCCATTGGGCCTTCATCCTAGGGATCCAGCTATGGTTGTCTGGTTTATCTTTTGTTGTAGAGCATGCTGTAAGTTAAAGTACTAATAACATTTTCATGTCTACATGCATTTTGGCATTACTCAAAATCATTTTATAGAACTTTCAATGTTAAATCAAGAAAAATAAATTTAAATTCAGTGTTTTTTCCATGCCTAAATCTATGCAGTCAACTTGAAATTAGCATGTTTTGAATTCTGGCTTCCTGTTTCTATTAAATGTATTTAAGCTATCAAGTATTACCAAGCTGTCAAGTATTACAAACTACCAGCAAAATTACTAATTCATGATTCAAACGAACAGTTTATGAGTAAGCCAAATTTAGACTGGGTTTATCTGGGATATTCTGATTTCAGCAGAAATTTTTACAAGCATATGCTCTGCTATTTGACATGGTTACCCTGTTCCTGGAAGAGAGATGGCTGTCCACTCTAGTCTTTTCATTCTCATCCACATCGACTCTTCTCCTTCATAAGCCTAATATGAGCTTCTTCTTAAGATGGTGGGATTTACAAAGATTAAAAATGGGAAGAAATCAAGACACTCTATGTCGAAGAACAATACCAGTACATTTCCATATTTTCTCTCTTCTACTGGCTGTAATAAAATAGCCATTTTTTTATTCACATATTGACAAAGAGACACTATCTCTTGATAAAAAACAGCTATAAAAGAGTATTGCCAATTTGCTGGGATACAGGGAAGGATATGGAACTGGAGATATTTTTGCATTTTATACTTTTTAACCTCTTCTTTCAGAGAATATTTGTATGTCTATTCTAAATTTATAAAATTTTACCATACCACAGATACTAAGAGGCTAGTCAGGTTTTGAACTCAGAATTACAACTGCCTGCCTCAAAAACTCAAAGATTTTCCTAGGTCACAATAATCATACAACTTTTCTAGGGCTCTTGATATAGTTACAATTGATAGAGTGCTTGCCTTGAATGCAAAAGACCCTAGGTTGAATCCCCAGCACCAAATAAAATAAAAATAAAACTTTTCTAGGAATTTAGTAACTGAAAAATTACACCTCTGCTATAGAAGCATGATTCTCTTCAGCTTCATATCCTTTACTACTTTTTACTATTAGAACACTTTCAAGAACACTCAAGGTTTTTTTTTTTTTTTTAAATAGGGAATAATTTGGGTAGATCAAATTGGACTATGTTTTGAAAATAAAGCTAAATGAATCATTTTTATTTCTCATCATGAGATAATAATAAAAAATGTGCATAACACAATATACAGGCAACTTAATTTGTTCCTTTTCTTTGGTTTTCATAGTCTACTTATGATTTTTAACCTACATTAAACCTAGACATTCTTTTCATGAAACAGTCTCTTGATATGAAAGCAAGAGAACAAGATAGATCTACTGAAAAGAATTTTTTTTCCACCAACAGTTTGACTAAACACCTGAAAATATAAGAAAATAATCCTTTTATGTTTTTCAACATGGGCAAATCTTTCTTCTATAAACCCCACATGAAAGGCTGAAGTGGATAAATCCACACAGCACACAAGGAAACCACACAGAGCTAATGCATTTTCAACTGGGAACCAGTGATGAGCCCCTCTCCTTGTATATTTATTCTTGGTGAGGTCAGATGTCCATCTCTTGAATGTCATAGAAATACATTATATAGTTTTAAAAAATAGAATGATAAAAACCTTCACTGCTTTTAAGCACAGAATATTTACATCATACCCCCCCAAAAAACATTTTCTTTCACATGCAACTTTTTGTTCCCAGAAGGATGTTAGTGTAATGGATTATAGAGCTACATTTTTATTTTGCCTGACATCATGCAATATAATTCAAATACAGCTGCTGAACTATACAGTATCTGTGAGAGTCAATAAGCATGTGTGCATCAGTACAGTGTTCGTTTGTATTGATGGCTGCTTTTATATTCTATGGATTCACTACAAACTGTTAATTTTAACATTCAAGAACATTTGAGTTATTTCTTATTTTGGACTACTTAGGACTAGTGAGGCCATCAATAATTTTGAACAAATAATTATTAAACACAGCTTATTCTTTCCTAGTATTTCAATGACAATATATATTATTTTTTCTGGTTGCTATGAAAATTATAATTTCCAACTGATCATTTCAATTTAATTAGAGTCAATATTATATGAGTTTACTAAATACAAAATAAAAAAACTGACCACAGACTGTTTATTTTCTTGTAGTCTTTGTGCAACTACTATAAATATTTATGTGCACATTATACATCCCAAAAATACACTGTATAATTTTTTTGTATGAAATAATCATAGATTATTATAAAACAAAGAGAAACAAGTATCAATCATAAGATTGCTAATACATGCTAGCCATGATGATACACACCTATAATAATTCCAGTGACTTGGGACAATGAGGCAGCAGGATAACAAGTACAAATATTGCCTCTTTTACTTAGCAAGGCTCTCAGTCACTCAGCAAAACACTGTCTCTAATAAAAATATAAAAAGAGCACGGGAGCTCAGGATGTGGCTCAGTGCTTAAGTGTACCTAGGTTCAATCAATGGTACCAAAAAAAAAAAAATTGTAATATATTATAAAACTTAGGCAGTGCGGTAAAACATTGACAATAATGTAACAAATACAGAATTTAATAGATAATATGGAGAAATTATGAAATGTTATGAGTCACATTTTGGCTACAATATTAATAGATATGTAGATTTTGGTAAATTTTCTTTCCTATGTGCCACATATTTCTAAGTATACATTTTCAATGTCATGACTTTTAGGCTGAGATACCATTTAAACAACAGGATACATTATTCTTTATATTGATTGTTTTATGTTCTACAAGATACTTTGCTCTTAGCTTTTTAAAATTTCAGAAAAGTGAATTCAAGAATGGTTTCAAAGTCACCAAACACTACACAATAAGAAGTATAAGGAACCTTTAATATCCCTGATGAAAACTCTAAGACACGTTAAAGATGAGAAAACAGTTTTCTGTGAACATTCTGAATTTAAGTCTTCACTCTCAAATTTTTATCTACACAATGACAGTATACTTTAGATAACATTCAGTCAGAAATTCACCACATTACACATTCATCAGAAGTCCAGGTGCATATGCTTTGCTGACTTTTCCATTTCATCTACTTTTTTTAAAAATTTTTACACCCTTCATTTTTGGTGACCTTGAAAGTATCTACCTTTAAGCTCCATTATTACACATTTGAGGAAAGAACAAAATTAAAATAGCAAGCCACACAAGGAAGCTACTTTGTATATACCTTACTTTCACCATGTTCAAAACATTGGTGAGAATCTCAAAAACCCACAATTCAGAAACAAACAAACAACAACAACAAACAAGACCACCAAACAGACACAAGTACATCCACTCAGTGAAATAAGTGAAAGAAACATGAAGCAGTAAATTCTCTGTTCTCAATTAAGTAGACTACAGAAGCAATAAAGAATTCCTCCAATCTTTAAAAATAAAAACAATATTTTCAGGAAGTTTGTCAGAATCAGCCCTCCACTTTTGAACACTGCAAAATATAAAATATATTCAAAAGTATTTTAGAACAAAATATTTTATAACATAACTAATGAGAAGTTATATAAAAGAATACTTCCTAAAGTCACATCTGCAGTAAGCAACATTTAAGAAAAAAATTAAAATGCTGTCAAATTTGAAGAGGTTGCCTTACCAAGCTGTTTCTGTTTCTGAAAATATGTTACACAGCTTTCAATTATAATTTGCAAATATATACACAACCTGGAAAAACAGTATTTATATTTGATACCTACCACTTTAGCATGATTCAGTTTGGTCATATCATCAATGAAATTTGCAAAAAATCTCTAGATTCCCATTGCTGCTAAAGGAAATAATCACAAATATAACAGTATAAAAGAGTAAAAACTCATTCTTTTATAGTTATGGATGTTTTCATTATCATGAGAGAAAATTAATATCAAAGTATTAGCAAGGCCACACTCTTTTCAGAATCTCTGGAAGAGAATCATTCTAGCTTCTAGTGGCTATTCGTATTTTTTCTGTGGTTACAAATGTTTCCCTTTTCCTTGTAGCGATACAACCTTCAAAAGAGAAAAACAATCATTTATATATATATATATATATATATATATATATATATATATATAGAGAGAGAGAGAGAGAGAGAGAGAGAGAGAGAGAGAGAGAATGGTGCTATCATAACAAGCTACAATATACAAGCATCATAGAATCTGAGAACTATAGCAACATAGAAGGTAGGTACTCCATTGAGCTTATTTTTATTCATGCACAGTGGATGAAGAAAGAGAAGGGACACAGAGCCAGGAGAATGTAGCAAGACAGGTTAATTATGCACAAAAGTGAGTGTGATGGATAAAAATGTGACATCATACACTGTCTCTAGATGCACATCACAGGACAGAGCCATGTCCAGAGTGGAGGTCTTATTTGTTTTTTCTTGGAACCCTGGAAACTCTCTCAATCACCTGGAGCTTTGGATTATTCCAACTAATACTCTATTCATACTTTCTGCCTGTCCTTGGTCATCCTCTTACAATAAATGTGCAAGGTACTTATTTGAATACTGGGAAAGGAGAAACTACATCAGTGATCTCTGTTACTCAATTTTTAAGAAACTTTCCTGTATATTTCCATGGGTTTATGTATCTGGAGACCAATTTTTAATATTTTAGAATGAGGAACACTCAGTGATCAAAGCTAAAATATAAAGTGGGAGAAAATACTTGCAAAGTACATATGTAGCAAAAAGTTGATATGACAGAATGAAAGTGGTTTATATTTTTGAGGAATAGAAGGCATACCAAAAGAGTATGTTACAGTCAAAATATTTCTAAATTCACTTAATAAAAGAGGAAATATTCAACAATCACATGAATTTACAAAAAGGAGTATAAACCACTCCTACTGAGGCAAGTTAACAAAAAAAGCAAATTCATTATTGCATACCAACCAGGAAGCAAAACATTAGCTAGAAAGGAAAACAAAAAACAAAAAAAACTGAAGTTAAAAACGTTGGAATTGGCCCAGAGCAGCAGAGGCAGCAGCCAGAGCGCCGCCTGCCCGCCCGCCGCCCGCCCGCCCGCCCGCCCGCCTGCCCGCCCGCCGCCTGCCCGCCCGCCTGACTGCCCGTCGCCTGCCTGCCCGCCGCCACCTGCTCGCCCGCCGCCTGCCTGCCCGACTGCCCGCCGCCCGCCTGCCCGCCGCCCTCCTGCCCGCGCGCCGCCTGCCCGCCTGACTGCCCGCCGCCTGCCTGCCGCCCGCCGCCTGCCCGCCCGCCCGCCGCCCGCCCGCCCGCCGCCTGCCCGCCCGCCTGCCCGCCTGCCCGCCGCCCGCCCGACTGCCCGCCGCCTGCCCGCCCGCCGCCTGCCCGCCTGCCTGCCGCCCGCCGCCTGCCCGCCTGCCTGCCGCCTGCCCGCCTGCCGCCTGCCCGCCCGCCGCCTGCCCGCCCGCCTGCCGCCCGCCGCCTGCCCGCCTGCCTGACTGCCCGCCGCCTGCCCGCCCGCCTGCCTGACTGCCCGCCGCCTGCCTGCCTGACTGCCCGCCGCCTGCCTGCCCGCCTGCCCGCCTGACTGTCCGCCGCCTGCCAGCCTGACTGCCCGCCTGCCCGCCGCGTGAATGCCCGCCTGCCCGCCGCCTGACTGCCCGCCCGCCGCCGCCTGCCCGCCTGACTGTCCGCCGCCTGCTCACCTGACTGCCCGCCTGCCCGCCGCGTGAATGCCCGCCTGCCCGCCGCCGCCTGCCCGCCTGACTGCCCGCCTGCCCGCCCGCCCGCCTGCCGCCCGCCGCCTGCCCGCCCGACTGCCCGCCGCCTGCCCGCCTGCCCGCCGCGTGAATGCCCGCCTGCCCGCCGCCGCCTGCCCGCCTGACTGCCCGCCTGCCCGCCCGCCCGCCTGCCGCCCGCCGCCTGCCCGCCCGACTGCCCGCCGCCTGCCTGCCTGCCCGCCGCCTGCCCGCCCGCCTGCCGCCCGCCGCCGCCTGCCCGCCTGACTGTCCGCCGCCTGGTCGCCTGACTGCCCGCCTGCCCGCCGCGTGAATGCCCGCCTGCCCGCCTGCCGCCCGCCCGCCCGCCTGACTGCCCGCCGCCTGCCCGCCCGCCGCCTGCCTGCCGCCTGCCCGCCGCCTGCCTGCCCGACTGCCCGCCTTCCCGCCGCGTGAATGCCCGCCTGCCCGCCGCCTGACTGCCAGCCTGCCCGCCCGCCTGCTCGCCGCCTGCCCGCCGCCCGCCCGCCCGCCGCCCGCCCGCCCGCCGCCGCCTGCCCGCGTGCCCGCCCGCCCGCCTGCCGCCTGCCCGCCGCCGCCTGCCCGCCTGACTGCCCGCCGCCTGACTGCCCGCCGCCTGACTGCCCGCCGCCTGCCTGCCCGCCGCCTGCCCGCCCGCCGCCCTCCTGCCCGCCCGCCGCCCTCCTGCCCGCCCGCCGCCCTCCTGCCCGCCCACCGCCTGCCTGCCCGACTGCCCGCCGCCTGCTGGCCTGCCCGCCGCCTGACTGCCCGCCTGCCCGCCTGCCCGCCCGCCGCCCGCCTGCCGCCTGCCCGCCGCCGCCTGCCCGCCGCCGCCTGCCCGCCCGCCGCCTGACTGCCCGCCTGCCTGCCTGCCCGCCCGCCTGCCCGCCTGCCCGCCGCAGCCCGCCCGCCGCCTGCCCGCCCGCCGCCGCCTGCCCGCCTGACTGTCCGCCGCCTGCCCGCCGCCGCCTGCCCGCCTGACTGTCCGCCGCCGCCTGCCCGCCTGACTGCCCGCCGCCTGCCCGCCACCGCCTGCCCGCCTGACTGTCCGCCGCCTGCTCGCCTGACTGCCCGCCTGCCCGCCGCCTGACTGCCCGCCTGCCGCCTGCCCGCCTGCCGCCTGCCCGCCCGCCTGCCGCCCGCCGCCTGCCGGCCCGCCAGCCCACCTGCCCGCCCGCCTGCCGCCCGCCGCCTGCCCGCCCGCCCGCCGCCCGCCGCCTGCCCGCCCGCCGCCTGCCCGCCCGCCTGCCCGCCCGCCCGCCTGCCTGCCCGCCCGCCCGCCTGCCCGCCGCCTGACTGCCCGCCGCCTGCCCGCCTGCTCGCCGCCTGCCAGCCTGCTCGCCGCCTGCCCGCCGCCTGCCCGCCGCCTGCCCGCTCGCCGCCTGCCCGCCCGCCGCCCTCCTGCCCGCCCGCCGCCCTCCTGCCCGCCCGCCGCCCTCCTGCCCGCCCGACTGCCCGCCCGCCGCCTGCCTGCCCGCCTGCCCGCCGCCTGCCTGCCCGCCTGCCCGCCGCCTGACTGCCCGCCTGCCCGCCCGCCGCCTGCCCGCCCGCCTGCCCGCCCGCCTGCCCGCCCGCCGCCTGCCCGCCCGCCTGCCGCCCGCCGCCCTCCTGCCCGCCCGCCTGACCGTCCGCCGCCGCCTGCCCGCCTGACTGCCCGCCTGCCTGCCCGCCGCCGCCTGCCCGCCTGACTGCCCGCCGCCTGCCCGCCGCCGCCTGCCCGCCTGACTGTCCGCCGCCTGCCCGCCTGACTGCCCGCCTGCCTGCCCGCCGCCGCCTGCCCGCCTGACTGCCCGCCGCCTGCCCGCCGCCGCCTGCCCGCCTGACTGCCCGCCTGCCCGCCCGCCGCCTGCCCGCCCGCCGCCTGCCCGCCTGCCTGACTGCCCGCCGCCTGCCTGCCCGCCTGCCCGCCGCCGCCTGCCCGCCTGACTGTCCGCCGCCTGCCCGCCTGACTGCCCGCCTGCCCGCCGCGTGAATGCCCGCCTGCCCGCCGCCTGACTGCCCGCCGCCTGCCCGCCTGCTCGCCGCCTGCCAGCCTGCTCGCCGCCTGCCCGCCGCCTGCCCGCCGCCTGCCCGCCGCCTGCCCGCTCGCCGCCTGCCCGCCCGCCGCCCTCCTGCCCGCCCGCCGCCCTCCTGCCCGCCCGACTGCCCGCCCGCCGCCTGCCTGCCCGCCTGCCCGCCGCCTGCCTGCCCGCCTGCCCGCCGCCTGACTGCCCGCCTGCCCGCCCGCCGCCTGCCCGCCCGCCTGCCCGCCCGCCTGCCCGCCCGCCTGCCGCCCGCCGCCTGCCCGCCCGCCTGACCGTCCGCCGCCGCCTGCCCGCCTGACTGCCCGCCTGCCTGCCCGCCGCCGCCTGCCCGCCTGACTGCCCGCCGCCTGCCCGCCGCCGCCTGCCCGCCTGACTGTCCGCCGCCTGCCCGCCTGACTGCCCGCCTGCCTGCCCGCCGCCGCCTGCCCGCCTGACTGCCCGCCGCCTGCCCGCCGCCGCCTGCCCGCCTGACTGCCCGCCTGCCCGCCCGCCGCCTGCCCGCCCGCCGCCTGCCCGCCTGCCTGACTGCCCGCCGCCTGCCTGCCCGCCTGCCCGCCGCCGCCTGCCCGCCTGACTGTCCGCCGCCTGCCCGCCTGACTGCCCGCCTGCCCGCCGCGTGAATGCCCGCCTGCCCGCCGCCTGACTGCCCGCCTGCCCGCCTGCCTGCCGCCCGCCGCCTGCCCGTCCGCCGCCTGCCAGCCTGACTGCCCGCCTGCCCGCCGCGTGAATGCCCGCCTGCCCGCCGCCTGACTGCCCGCCTGCCCGCCTGCCCGCCCGCCGCCTGCCCGCCCGCCTGCCGCCCGCCGCCTGCCCGCCCGCCTGCCGCCCGCCGCCGCCTGCTCGCCTGACTGTCCGCCGCCTGGTCGCCTGACTGCCCGCCTGCCCGCCGCGTGAATGCCCGCCTGCCCGCCTGCCGCCTGCCCGCCCGCCTGCCGCCCGCCGCCTGCCCGCCCGCCGCCTGCCTGCCGCCTGCCCGCCGCCTGCCTGCCCGACTGCCCGCCGCCTGCCCGCCTTCCCGCCGCGTGAATGCCCGCCTGCCCGCCGCCTGACTGCCAGCCTGCCCGCCTGCCCGCCCGCCTGCTCGCCGCCTGCCCGCCCCCCCGCCGCCCGCCCGCCGCCGCCTGCCCGCCTGCCCGCCCGCCCGCCTGCCGCCTGCCCGCCGCCGCCTGCCCGCCTGACTGCCCGCCGCCTGACTGCCCGCCGCCTGCCCGCCTGCTCGCCGCCTGCCCGCCCGCCGCCTGCCCGCCCGCCGCCTGCCCGCCCGCCGCCTGCCCGCCCGCCGCCCTCCTGCCCGCCCGCCGCCTGCCCGCCCGCCGCCCTCCTGCCCGCCCGCCGCCCGCCCGCCTGCCCGCCCGACTGCCCGCCCGCCGCCTGACTGCCCGCCTGCCCGCCGCCGCCTGCCCGCCTGCCCGCTGCGTGAATGCCCACCTGCCCGCCGCCTGACTGCCAGCCTGCCCGCCGCCTGACTGCCAGCCTGCCCGCCTGCCCGCCCGCCTGCCGCCTGCCCGCCGCCGCCTGCCCGCCTGACTGCCCGCCGCCTGACTGCCCTCCGCCTGACTGCCCGCCGCCTGCCCGCCGCCTGCTCGCCCGCCCGCCCGCCTGCCCGCCCTCCTGCCCGCCGCCCTCCTGCCCGCCCGCCGCCTGCCCGCCTGCTGCCGCCTGCCCGCCGCGTGCATGCCCGCCTGCCCGCCGCCTGCCCGCCTGCTCGCCGCCTGCCAGCCTGCTCGCCGCCTGCCCGCCGCCTGCCCGCTCGCCGCCTGCCCGCTCGCCGCCTGCCCGCCCGCCGCCTGCCCGCCCGCCGCCCTCCTGCCCGCCCGCCGCCCTCCTGCCCGCCCGACTGCCCGCCGCCCGCCCGCCGCCTGCCTGCCCCCCTGCCCGCCGCCTGACTGCCCGCCTGCCCGCCCGCCCGCCTGCCCGCCCGCCGCCTGCCCGCCTGCCTGCCGCCCGCCGCCTGCCCGCCCGCCTGACTGCCCGCCTGCCTGCCCACCTGCCTGCCCGCCGCCGCCTGCCCGCCTGACCGTCCGCCGCCGCCTGCCCGCCTGACTGCCCGCCTGCCTGCCCGCCGCCGCCTGCCCGCCTGACTGCCCGCCGCCTGCCCGCCGCCGCCTGCCCGCCTGACTGTCCGCCGCCTGCCCGCCTGACTGCCCGCCTGCCCGCCGCCTGACTGCCCGCCTGCCCGCCGCCTGCCCGCCTGACTGCCCGCCTGCCCGCCGCCTGACTGCCCGCCTGCCCGCCGCCTGACTGCCCGCCTGCCCGCCCGCCTGCCCGCCCGCCTGACTGCCCGCCCGCCTGCCGCCCGCCGCCTGCCCGCCTGCCTGCCCGCCTGACTGTCCGCCGCCTGCTCGCCTGACTGCCCGCCGCGTGAATGCCCGCCTGCCCGCCGCCTGCCCGCCCGCCGCCTGCCCGCCGCCTGCCCGCCGCCGCCTGCCCGCCTGACTGTCCGCCGCCTGCTCGCCTGACTGCCCGCCTGCCCGCCGCGTGAATGCCCGCCTGCCCGCCGCCTGACTGCCCGCCTGCCCGCCGCCTGACTGCCCGCCTGCCCGCCTGCCCGCCCGCCGCCTGCCCGGCCTGCCTGACTGCCCGCCGCCTGCCTGCCCGCCTGCCCGCCTGCCCGCCGCCGCCTGCCCGCCTGACTGTCCGCCGCCTGCCCGCCTGCCCGCCGCCTGACTGCCCGCCTGCCCGCCCGCCGCCTGCCCGCCCGCCTGCCCGCCCGCCTGCCCGCCCGCCTGACTGCCCGCCGCCTGCCCGCCTGCCTGCCGCCCGCCGCCTGCCCGCCCGCCTGCCCGCCGCCGCCTGCCCGCCTGACTGTCCGCCGCCTGCCCGCCTGACTGCCCGCCTGCCCGCCGCGTGAATGCCCGCCTGCCCGCCGCCTGACTGCCCGCCTGCCCGCCCGCCGCCCGCCTGCCCGCCGCCGCCTGCCCGCCGCCGCCTGCCCGCCTGACTGTCCGCCGCCTGCTCGCCTGCCCGCCGCCTGACTGCCCGCCTGCCCGCCGCCTGACTGCCCGCCTGCCCGCCCGCCTGCCCGCCCGCCTGACTGCCCGCCCGCCTGCCGCCCGCCGCCTGCTCGCCTGACTGCCCGCCGCGTGAATGCCCGCCTGCCCGCCGCCTGCCCGCCCGCCGCCTGCCCGCCGCCTGCCCGCCGCCGCCTGCCCGCCTGACTGTCCGCCGCCTGCTCGCCTGACTGCCCGCCTGCCCGCCGCGTGAATGCCCGCCTGCCCGCCGCCTGACTGCCCGCCTGCCCGCCGCCTGACTGCCCGCCTGCCCGCCTGCCCGCCCGCCGCCTGCCCGCCCGCCTGCCGCCCGCCGCCTGCCCGGCCTGCCTGACTGCCCGCCGCCTGCCTGCCCGCCTGCCCGCCGCCGCCTGCCCGCCTGACTGTCCGCCGCCTGCCCGCCTGCCCGCCGCCTGACTGCCCGCCTGCCCGCCCGCCGCCTGCCCGCCCGCCTGCCCGCCCGCCTGCCCGCCCGCCTGACTGCCCGCCGCCTGCCCGCCTGCCTGCCGCCCGCCGCCTGCCCGCCCGCCTGCCTGCCCGCCGCCGCCTGCCCGCCTGACCGTCCGCCGCCGCCTGCCCGCCTGACTGCCCGCCTGCCTGCCCGCCGCCGCCTGCCCGCCTGACTGCCCGCCGCCTGCCCGCCGCCGCCTGCCCGCCTGACTGTCCGCCGCCTGCCCGCCTGACTGCCCGCCTGCCCGCCGCCTGACTGCCCGCCTGCCCGCCCGCCCGCCGCCTGCCCGCCCGCCTGCCGCCCGCCGCCTGCCCGCCTGCCTGACTGCCCGCCGCCTGCCCGCCGCCGCCTGCCCGCCTGACTGTCCGCCGCCTGCCCGCCTGACTGCCCGCCTGCCCGCCGCGTGAATGCCCGCCTGCCCGCCGCCTGACTGCCCGCCTGCCCGCCCGCCGCCCGCCTGCCGCCTGCCCGCCGCCGCCTGCCCGCCGCCGCCTGCCCGCCTGACTGTCCGCCGCCTGCCCGCCTGACTGCCCGCCTGCCCGCCGCCTGACTGCCCGCCTGCCCGCCGCCTGACTGCCCGCCTGCCCGCCCGCCTGCCCGCCCGCCTGACTGCCCGCCGCCTGCCCGCCCGCCTGCCGCCCGCCGCCTGCCCGCCTGCCTGCCCGCCTGACTGTCCGCCGCCTGCTCGCCTGACTGCCCGCCTGCCCGCCGCGTGAATGCCCGCCTGCCCGCCCGCCGCCTGCCCGCCGCCTGCCCGCCGCCGCCTGCCCGCCTGACTGTCCGCCGCCTGCTCGCCTGACTGCCCGCCTGCCCGCCGCGTGAATGCCCGCCTGCCCGCCGCCTGACTGCCCGCCTGCCCGCCTGCCCGCCCGCCGCCTGCCCGCCCGCCTGCCGCCCGCCGCCTGCCCGGCCTGCCTGACTGCCCGCCGCCTGCCTGCCCGCGTGCCCGCCTGCCTGACTGCCCGCCGCCTGCCTGCCCGCCTGCCCGGCCTGCCTGACTGCCCGCCGCCTGCCCGCCTGCCCGCCGCCTAACTGCCCGCCTGCCCGCCCGCCTGCCGCCCGCCGCCTGCCCGCCTGACTGTCCGCCGCCTGCCAGCCTGACTGCCCGCCTGCCCGCCGCGTGAATGCCCGCCTGCCCGCCGCCTGACTGCCCGCCCGCCGCCGCCTGCCCGCCTGACTGTCCGCCGCCTGCTCGCCTGACTGCCCGCCTGCCCGCCGCGTGAATGCCCGCCTGCCCGCCGCCTGACTGCCCGCCTGCCCGCCTGCCCGCCCGCCGCCTGCCCGCCCGCCTGCCGCCCGCCGCCTGCCCGCCTGCCTGACTGCCCGCCGCCTGCCTGCCCGCCCGACTGTCCGCCGCCTGCCCGCCCGACTGTCCGCCGCCTGCCCGCCTGACTGTCCGCCGCCTGCTCGCCTGACTGCCCGCCTGCCCGCCGCGTGAATGCCCGCCTGCCCGCCGCCGCCTGCTCGCCTGACTGCCCTCCTGCCCGCCCGCCCGCCTGCCGCCCGCCCGCCCGCCCGCCTGCCCGCCCGCCTGCCGCCCGCCGCCCTCCTGCCCGCCCGCCGCCCGACTGCCCGCCTGCCCGCCCGCCGCCTGCCCGCCGCCGCCTGCCCGCCTGACTGTCCGCCGCCTGCTCGCCTGCCCGCCGCCTGACTGCCCGCCTGCCCGCCGCCTGCCCGCCCGCCGCCTGACTGTCCGCCGCCTGCTCGCCTGCCCGCCGCCTGACTGCCCGCCTGCCCGCCTGCCCGCCCGCCTGCCGCCCGCCGCCTGCCCGCCCGCCTGACTGCCCGCCGCCTGCCCGCCCACCTGCCGCCTGCCCGCCCGCCTGACTGACCGCCGCCTGCCGCCCGCCGCCTGCCCGCCCGCCTGACTGCCCGCCTGACTGCCCGCCGCCTGCCCGCCCGCCGCCTGCCCGCCCGCCTGTCCGCCCGCCCGCCGCCTGCCCGCCTGCCCGCCTGCCCTCTGCCACCACTGGGTCTCTTTCCCCCTTCCTCCTCCTCCTCCTGCACCCACCCTCCCAGGGGGCAGGGAGGGGGGCTTGCCTTCCCGCCTGCTCCAGAATAAATCCGAGGAGGAAGAAGAAACTGCTAACTGTGTATTAGATGAGAAAAATGTTGATCACAAGCGGGAGAAGACAGGAAATATTGTGGCAGCATGACACTTACCCCAGTGGCCTCATATTAGGCATCTCCTGAAAACCAGAACTTAATGGTATAATCAAACAAGGATGCCACACACCTGGCTTCCTGCTCTTAGAGCTCTACCAGAGATGTCACACTCTTTTTCTTTCAAGACTTCTAAAATATTCCTCTCCAGGCACTGCTCATCCAACTTAAATCTGCTGTTGCTCCACTTCTAAACCTCTTCCATCTGAGCTCCCTCAGGTTGTCTCTGGTAGCTCACACCTAATCTTTTTTTTCTTCAACCCATCCCACCACTCCTTATAATCTGGTAACTTCCCATAACTGAACTTTTAATGCTCCATTCCTGAAATTTTGAGCTACCCCTCTTTTTTCTGACTCCTGGATCACCCTCTGATTTGCTCCACCAACAAAGCATCAAGCATAATTGGTGTAAGATTTTGTTTTCTACACAATGAGCTACATACTTCACTCATTTTTGTATAATTAAATAAAAAAATTATCCCACTCTTTTTAGAATGATACTTTAAAAAAACTAGTTGGAGAAAAATAGTTGAAGTTACCACTAGGGTGACTGGAGGGTATAGTTAAAGCAAGAGGACACGAAGCTATTCTTTGTAGCATCATTGTATTATTTCCTGGTATGACTTAATAAACCATTCACTTGTAAAAAATACTTTAATATGAAAGAAAAACATAAGATATGCCAAATTTTTTATAAGAAAGAGATTTATTCAGTGTATATACTGGTTGGCAACTGTAATGCCAGCTACTTGAAAGAAAAAGGAAGAAATATTGCAAAATTAAGATCAGCTTAAGCATCTTAGTGAGATGCCTACTCAAAATAAACTTTAAAAATGACTGTGAATGTGTCTGATAGTACGCCACACATTTTCTTAATCATTCAGAATAATAAAATAATAATAATTTAAGAGAGAAATATGGTTGTTTGTTTTCAAAGTTAAATGATATCTTTATAACAAAACATAAAAAATACTTAAATTCAATTTATATTTATAATATGATACCCTTAAAGGGTACAAACTGAAGTAACAAATTGGGAAAAAAAACTATTGCCTCACATATGACAAAATATATGCCTCACATATGATAAAGGAGTAACAGAAGCTAGGGAAAGAGGATCCCAAGTTTAAAGCTAGGTTAGCAACTCATTCAGGCTCATAAGCAAATTAGAGACTCTGTCTCAATGATAAAAAATAAAAAGATCAGGGGATGTTGCACAGTAGTTAAGAATCCCTGATTTTAAAACTGGGTACCAAAAAAAAAAAAGTAAATAAAAATAAACAGAATGTTAAAAACAGAGACTCCAAAAAAGAGAAGGTAAGAGCTATGAATGGTGGCAGATTTCTATACTCCCAGCAGCTCAGGATACTTAAGAAAGACAATTCTGAGTTCAAACCCAGTCTTAGCAATTTAGTGAGGCCCTAAGCAATTAAGTGAGACTATATATCAAAACATAATATTAAAAAAATGTAGGATGTTGTTCAGTGGTTAAGTCCCTCTGGATTTGATCTCTGGTACCAATAAAAAGAAGGGAAGAGACATCAATAGCCACCTTTTAATTGGGAACATAAGTGTTCAATAATTATAAAATAGCTCAATAGCTTTAGAAAATTGAAAATGGCAAATAAAATCATATCTGTGAGACAAATCAAATAGTATCAGTAAACACATGGAGAAAATAAATTCTTAGGAACTAAGAGAGAGTAAAATTTGTTATTTCTTTCAAGAAATGGCTATTGAAAATACATGTTCATTCCCCAGCAGAAGCATATGCTTATAAAAATTACTGTGTATCTGAACCATGATAACATGGAAGGATATGGCAGTATTGGTCAAAAAGATGAAATCCAGGACAGGAAGAAAATGCAATGTACATTGAGAAAGATATAAGGAGAACAGGGTTAGAAAGACAAAGGGAATACAGTGAGGAAAATGATTTCCAGAACCCATTTGCATCATAATATATCCAGTTTGACAAATATATGAGTCTTCACATAATTTTATCTCGATGTCACATACATGTGATATTTTGCATTCATGCATGTTTAAAAAAATGTAGAGTTTGAGAAAATAAAAATATTCAAAAGAACATAAAAGACTTGACCACATACACCATTGTGTACATGATAAAACTCATCATTACCAAGTTGTAAAATTTCTTCTAAATCTACAATATCACCTCATTAAAATGTTAGCATATTTTACTTTTAATGAGAGAAGTGACCAGAGCAAAAATTTTAAAATTTATCTGGAAGGTTATATGTTATACATGAAATCAGCCCCCAAATTCTGAATTAAAAGAATAACATATTTTGCAATAACAAAAACCAAGGAATCATAATACTATACAAAATTTATAGATGAATGTATATGTATGTAAAACTTTATTTAGACTTAATAGAAATTGAAAGGTCAATATAAGTCTGAACACCTCAAGAAATGTATATGTATGTAAAACTTTATTTACACTAAATAGAAATTGAAAGGTCAATATAAGTCTGAACACCTCAAGAACAACATCACATGTGAATGATTGACATGGCCAAACCTAAAGAAAGATTGACTTGGGGGCAGAATTCACTGGTGTAGTTTGTGTATACAATCTGCAAAGTACTGGGTTAAAATTCCACCCCAACAACAAAAGGCATATCTATCTTAAGTGAGGGCAATGTTGTAAATATAAATGAATAGTAGCTCCGGACTTTCTCTCCATCCATGAATACATTAAATGGAAATATGTTTCAAGTTCCTCTTAGGCAAAGTAAAACAAATGAGTTGAGAGATTTATATAAACTGTACAACTGGGAAAATATCTGCCACTTAGATGATTTTAAAAAGCTAGGGTAGACTTGGGCCTCAGTCCAGCCTTGGGCAATGTGCTATGTAATTGGAACAGAATTAACAACAGCCAATGTCACCCTGAGAAGAGGAATATTGGGACCATACATATAACACCCTACCTCTAAATAGTTTTCTGTGGTTTAGATCTTAATTTTGCTTGTGCTGAAAAAGGATCTTCACATTCATACTACTAAGAACACAGAAAAAAATGATACTTATCTATGTTCATGCAAGGGCATTCATGTGCTTAAAACCCTAGGATCAGGACAGAAAAATAAAATCACAAATAATTTGGTTTATGCATTTATGGCTGTTCAGAACACAAAGAGCTCCAGTTTCCAGTTTGTACCTCTAAAAACTCCATAACAGCCAATTTTTCTCAGCAGGAAAATTTGTCTTCACTGACTAATGTAATTTCTTAACATCTTCCATTCAATAGAAGAAACTAGTTAACAAGGCACTCTGAGAAAGAAAGGTAGGAGGCTTAGGCAGAGGACCCCAAAGGGAAAGCCATTCCAAATGCTCAAGCTAACTGATCATTTGCAGATCTCCCCTAGATCACAAACTATTGGTTTTCCATTGATTTGCAAGCATCTCAATGGGCTGCTAAAATCCCAAACAGTAGTTCAAAGAAGGGATTAGAAAGCACATATGTTTGTTAATTCCCAGAAAAGGTTTTTACACACTCTCTCTGTAGATACTTGACAGACTGGACTCCACAATCTTCCCTGACATATTTGATGCACAAGTCAAATAGTGGACACCTGTACACTGAGAACAGGTGTTCGAGTAGCTTTTGTCACCAGGCACAGTCGTACATGCCTGTAATCCCAGCAGCTTAGAAAGTTGAGGCAGGAGGATCTTGAGTTCAATGCCCAGCCTCAGAAAAAGTGAGGCACTAAGCAATTCAGTGACACCCTATCTCTAAATAAAACACAAAATAGAGCTGGGGATGTGGCTCAGTGGTTGAGTGCCCCAGAGTTCAATCCCCAGTGCATACCCCAAAAAAGAGAGGAAATAGATTTATCAGTAATCTAATACCAAAAAGAGTCAAGAAACTATGGATCTGGGAAAAAGACAATCCTTGCACACTGTTGGTGAAAATGTAAGTTTAGAAGTCACTTGTGACAACAATGTAAGCTCCTTGAACTTCTTAAAACAGAAGTAACATGTAACATGGTTAAATTAATTCTGGGTATAAATTCAAAATGAGTAAGTCAACGAAATGACTGCATGCCCATTATCATGTAGCAGTGTTGCCAGTAGTCAAAGAAAAAAAAAAAAAGACTTAAGTGAAGAGTGTCTCAGGAGTTTTATTTCAGGTGCAATGGATGCAACTACTCCCCAGATAATCTCCACACTATATTTCAGACTGCTTTCTCTTGGCAGGAGAGGACACAGAGATTCAAATGGGCTATATACTCCAAAACTATATAGACATGACACCAGTGGGTACCTCAGAAACAACTGACCCAGGAGAAAGTATGAGAATGACATGAGGACATATCATCCTGCCAAGTCTACAATGGGAATCCCCACTTAAATACATTTCAGTAAGGTATCCGTGTCTATGGAAGAATAAGAGAGGACAAGAATGAGCATTTTATTACAAAATATCGAGTGATTCTTCTCTCTCTCTCTTTTTCTCTCACATTAAATTCTCACAAACAGGAGGATACAAATCCCATAAACAGTGCCACCTAGGACTTGGGCTGTGGCTCAGACGTAGAGCACTAGCCTAGTATATGTGAGGCACTGGGTTTGGTCTTTTGCATCACATAAAAATAAAATAAAGATATTGTATCCACCTATAACTAAAAAATAAACTAAATATTATGAAAATCATGCTATCTAGTGTTAGAAAAATATAGTTACAAAATAATGTGTCTATTTGAATATGAGAAACAGTTTATTTTGTTGTGGAGTAATAAAGTTGGCATTGGGAGTGTGAACAGAAAAATGAAAAAAGAGAATTATATTCTGAGACCATAGAGAAATTAAACTAAAGAAAAAGTCCAGCATTCTGAATTTGAGGTCCTGCTTTCCAGACATACAGAAAGCTCAGGAGAAAAAAGCAACTCAGTTACATATATACCAGCAACACTTTTATGAGAGAAAAAAATTACATCTGTATTTGGGATTCGCTCCTGATGATCATGCCAATCTGTACCACAAAATCTGAGGAGATGTCACACTTCCAGAACAAAGCTGTCCAGATGCGCTGAAGGTCATGCCTGAAGATACCGTGATTGGATAGTACAGAATGTCCAGACTCTCAGCTGCTGATGTATTTCCCACTGAATTAGTCAGGGGAGACTGAGAATGAACTTCTCTATAAGATGATTCATTTTTGCATATACTGAAGACTATGCTGGAAAGTTCCCATCCACCAAAACCACTTCCAGCCATAGCAATTGCTCTTTGAAACTTCTTTCAAATGGTCTCCCTTTCCAGTGTACAGATGCTGTCTCAAAACCCTGCACAGTCACTATTGCCTGGCTTTCAGTGTGCCTGCATTCTCTGTATAGATTTTTTATCAGGAAGCAGAACCTGGGTTTCCTGAGCATTAAGAAGGAAGCCTAGAAATGTATCTGAAAGAATGGCAAGCTACAGAAATTAAAACTTGATCAGATAATGTAAGCCATACCTCTTGTGCTTATCATATGTAGGATCAAACAATTATCACCCAAGAGCAGCTGATTGGAAACTGCTGCCTCTTAGTCTGAATCCGATGAGCCTACTTTCCAAATGACAGTAGATGGCATCAAACTCCAGGAATGAGTGAGGCCAGAGTGAGCCAAGATAGGCAGGTTCTTGGGTGCATTTACTCCCCCCTTCCCCCTCTTTTTTTTAAGGTGATTTGAATTGAATACAGGTAGCAGCTTTTTTAAAAGGCAAGTTTTTCCAAAAGTGATGGAGTCTAGCCTTACAGTAGAATATTTAAATTAAGCCTTTTATATATGATAATATCAATGTATGAATTATATGCATGCATATTGTTAATTGTTGGAAACCATATAATGGGCAATATATTTTTTTAATTTAATTTTTTCTGATCTATTTTCTAAAAAGGCAGTTAGAGCTCTCAACTGGGAAGCATTCCTCTAATGTCCAATATAAATAATATGTTAGGCACAGGTGTAATTTTTAACTAATTTAGTATATACAATAAAAAAGACATATTTGAAATTTATTTTAATCACAAAACTGAATATATCAAGAGTACTATTATTATGTGACAAATATAAAATTACTAATAAAGAATATATATGTATTTAAAACTATATCCTTACAACTCCCTCTATTTTTAAGGCTCTAGCACATTTTAATTTATAGTGGTCACATTCCATTTTGAGAATATGGCTTCTCTGACCTTGGGGAGTCAAAGAGCCTGCACTCCTTCATTCCATAAGAGAGGTGTGAGAATACACTTTTAAATCAATGCTTTTCCACAAAACCAAACAGCAAGAGGGGCACTGTCCTCAGAAAGAGAAGGAAGACCAAACAAGACAGGGATTAAAAGATACTGATTTTTTTTCTATGTGATGCTGAACACAGACTTAGTAACATTTCAGATGTCAGACAGCATAAAAGAGAAGAGAAAGTTCCAAGAATGGATGTCTCATTTTGGTATATCTTTTCACAGCCTTGACTCTAAAACTTAAATATATTAAAGACAAACATCTTATTTTGCAACTTAGCCTTTGACCTAATGCCAGGCTGTGATATTGTTTCCTCACTTGGTATGAGGTACTGTGAGAGTTTTAGCATCAATCTGATGAGTACATGTCCGCATAAGCTAATAGCACCAAAATAATGGTCCAGACTTAGGGAAAAAAGAAAACAGTACCAATAAGGCAACTGCTGTTTTCCACAGAATTTTCTCAAAGTATGTGACAGAATCCTGGTTTCCAATTATAATTGACAGATGAGTCACTCTAGAGCTTATTAGATCATAATTGGTCTGGTTTATTAAATCATGCTGGTCTTATCTTTTTTTTCTGGTAGAAACAGCTGTTGATGGTCAGCTGATGACTTGACTGTTGAACTTTAGAGGGTTACGTATCATCTTCATCAGGGCACCTTAATTCTCTGCTTGGATAATTCCTCCTCTAATGTGGGCTTGTTATTTTTTACACAACAGGATTTTAAAAGCAAAATCAAAAGAAATCCAGATCTTTTGAGTGTAGGTACCATATTATTTACTTTTATCTTTAGAGGTTCCTATGAGCCACAATAAATTTAAAAATGCCAGGCACAGTAATGCATGACCATAATCTAAGTGGCCCAGGAGACTAAGGCAGGAGGATTGTTGAAAATGTTTAAACTGAGCCTCAGCAATGTCGAGGAACTGAGAAACTCAGTAAGACCCTGCCTATAATAAAATACAAAATAGGGCTGTGGATGTGGCTCGGTCACCAAGTGCCACTGAGTTCAATCCCTCGTACTCCAAATCTCCCCCACCCCCCAAAACAGAAATATTAGATTTAAAGACTTGGAAACAGGTTCTGCATTTTAACACATGAAGATTAAAAAAAAAAAACCCCACAATACCTAGTTTATAAATACAGAAAAAAAGAAAAAATTGCTGATATCATGCACTGTATATCATGCTACCCTATTTTAAACATGAAGCTTATATAATGGTTTGAAGGAAAGAAACATGTTCAAATATCCACAATTATTAAGCAGATCAGGTAGAATTCAGAATCAACTATGCATGACTCTAAATCCCAAAGATTTCCACTAGACCACATATTACATGCAAATTTTCCTACTCTCTGAGGTTTTGGATAGAGACATACCAAAAAAAGCAGGATCTGTGTCCATATTGTGTACATCACCAGTGGAAATAATATATTCAAGAGTATTCTTCTGAAGCTTCTAGAAATTACTTGGAATAATTTTGAGTAATGGGTGATATCTCAATTTAGAAAATCAATAATCAACAATACTTTTTTAATGAGAATACTACAATGCATTCCACAGACATGGTGATAAAATATTCTTTGGACGTTCTGGAAAGAGAATACTTCATCTGTGTCCCAAAAGTGCTAAAAATGAAAATTTGAAAACCCATAAAAGAGAGCATAGAAGGATACAGAACTTTTAAACAAGATACCAAAGAACACCCTAGAACTTTCTGATGAGATTATTATCAGGCCTTTCTATATAAGAAAATGAAGCTACATGGAACTTGAATCAATACAAAATGATTTTTAATAGACATAAATGGGAAGTACATTGCATGATTATGATATATATGCATTGATAGGACACCATCTTAAATTTAATTGCAAGAATTTTTCTAAATATTTAATAGAGAGAAATAAAATGAGTCTTAGTGAAAAAAATGAAAACAAATTAATGGTAAACAACTAATAATTTAAATAAAAATAAATTCTAAGACACACCTGATGTAAGTAAAACCACCTCTGTCACAAAAGTGGTCCCTGGTATACAGATGAAAATTCAGTTCCAGCTATCAACTAAAGGAGCCATATTTATCCTAAAGTTTTCTGATTACTAACACTTCTATTAGTAAATGATAATAATTTTCAATAATACAGGTGAACACGATTTCATCTTTGTGAAATATGTAAGCTAACCAAGAATGGTGGCACAGACCTAAAATTCCAGTGGCTCAAGAGGCTGAGATAGAAAAATAATAAGTTCAAAGATAGTATCAGCAACTTAGTGAGGCTCTAAGCAACTTTGAGCGATTCTGTCTAAATAAATATAGAAACGTATGGGGATGTGGATCAGTGGTGCACTGCCCCTGGGTTCAATTTCAGGTACAAAAAAAAAAAAAAAAAAAAAAAGCTTTTTTTTCCTTTAAAAATGTTGTGCTTCAATTTTTCTCACTAGTTGTTCTTGTTTATGTCTCCTAAAATTAAGTAAAAATTATCTATTGTTACATAGTGTATCTTATTGACATTGACATATCCTATCACCTTAAGCATTATAATTATTTGAATATTCAGGTAGTAAACATATGAACAAGACAGAACATTTCAACAATGAAAAAAAATTGAAAGTATATAAGTAAACTCCACACTTCTGGTCAATTTGATTTTGACAATTTTGTCAGAAAAATTAAATGGAGAATAAGTAGTCTCTGCCTTAAGCAAGATTGATATAAATGAATATTTATGTTTCAAGTTATGTTATTGGATTTTTGATGAGATTATGTACAATATTTAACATGAAATGTATTTTACACTAGAATAAGAGCAAAAACTATAAAAATTAAGAAAGCAATTACATATTTATAAATCAGATTTAGCTTGAAGTCTTAGTTATGCTTCCAAAGTAAAAATAAGAAATAATAAATTGGACTTGAAAAACCTTCTGTACAAAAAATAACCTCAACATGAAAGTGAAGACATAATTATAAAGTTTTCCTTTTTGTTTTCAAAGAACTATTTGTTCCAGTTTATAACCTCTGCTAGAGGGTAGTCAATCCTCCTTATTGAGAAGCTGATTGAGCTCACAGCCCAGATAATTTTTTTTTAGGCTCTCACACTCCACTGCCAAAATGCACACTTCATAATTACCCCATGATAAGAGACTCAGCCATTGAAAAATGTTTTACATCTCAGAGACCCCCAAATTTTTCAAGCTGTTAAGTCAATAATAAGTCTAAAATATAGATGATTTATAGCACTTGACACGTACAAATTGCTGCCACAGTTATAATTTGTTTTAGTTAGACCTTTGAATAAATCACTATTTTTTGGCAGTATTTTTCTGTTTCTTTTGCCTATCCAAATACAACTGTTTTACATTATGTAAAAAAATTATTAACATTTGCAAAAAATACCATAAAGTGGATCAATATGGAAAAGAAAAAAATGTCAGTATGTAGAAAATTAAAAATTTCATGCCTCTTTAATACAAAAGTAAAATTAATTTGGTGGTTTCTTGGTAAAATAAAGAACTACTAGATGAACAAGCATTTACCTCTGAAATACACCAAAAGTAACTGGAAATGTGTTGAGACTGTCATTCATATAGAAACATTTATTGCTGAACTATTCATAAGAACCAAAATGTAAAATCAATGCAAGGTAAATAGATAAATGGAAACATGTAAATCCTCACAGTAGAATATTACTCAGTAATATTATCTTTGTATTACTAGGAATTGAACTCCGGGCCTCACACATGCTAGGAAAGCACTCTACCTCTGAGCTATTATCCCAGCTATATTGAGCAAGTATGTTTCATGAGAGCACTAAATGTTACGATGAATGTGTGCACAGAAACCTTAAGCTAATTGAAAGTAAGCAGAAAAACTACAGTGTGTTTTACAATTAATATTATATGTAATTTTCTAAACAAGTAAATCCAAGAAGCCAAAACACAGATTAGTCATTGCCAAGGGCTGTGTGAAAAAGAAACAATAAACAACAACAAGAACAAAAAACTGCTAGTGGGCACTAATTTCTTTCCATCTAAAATAGTTTGTGGAACTAAATGTTGGGGATGGTATACATGTGAATATACTAAATGATAAAGAGTTACAACCTGAAAATATGTATAAAGCTAATTTTAAGTTCATGTGGGCTTCGAAGGAATGAATATATAAATAATTTATGGAATGCATAAAGCAGGCAAAATAGGGAAGTAAAATAGGGAAATAAAAATGTAACTGATAGTGTTCAAAGAAACACTGAGTTTTCATTATGAGATCCACTTGCATTTATGTGAATATACTGTGGCTTTTTTGGTTTTCCTTTGTACTTTATAATTTGTGATAAGTATATTAGAAACCTATGTCTATCCATCAACCACTATTATAAAGTTGTCAAGTTTTTAATATACTTATGTAAATAAATATGCATTTTTTGTGAGTGTGTGTGTGCATGCACTGACTGACATCAAACCCAAGATCTTACACAAGCATGGCAGGTGTTTCACTGTTTTGCCACAACCCATGTACAAATGTGCATTTTTAATCTTGGTTGTTTCTCTCTCTCTCTCTCTCTCTCTTTTCTTCTTTCCTTTCTCTTTGTTGCACTGCTGCAATAAAGATCTTTTGGTTGCTCCAAGTGTTGTGGTCACTTTCCTTTCATTTCTTTTTTTGGATGAATTGAAATTTTGTCCTTGGCCTACTCATCATAAAATGACAAATTTGAGTACCAACACTAAAAAGTGTGTCTGAAAGTAACTAGATTGGGGTCACATAAGATTGAGGAAATATGAGCTTATTTATTTTTAGTTACAACATACCTACAAAAATATTAAATGTTGTAAAAACACTGTCAAGGAAATTACACTAACATAATGATATATCAAATATTTAATTTAATATGTAATACATAAAAATCATAGAGAAACATTACCTCCAAAAATTGCTACCACAATAATAATTATATACTGAATGGAAATATATTTCTCTAAGTGCAATATAGTTGTATTTGCAAGTTTAAAATAACATCAAATTAAAAGATGCAAGATGTAGCTGGGCAAGGTGGCACCTGTCTGTAATCCCAGTAGCTCTGGAGACTGAGGATGAAGAATTTCAAGTTCAAAGATAGTCTCAGCAACAACAAGGCACTAAGCAAATCTGTGAGACCTTGTCTCTGAATCAATACAAAATAGGGCTAGGTATGAGGCTCAGTAGTCCAGTAGCCCTGCGTTTAATTGCTAGTTATACCCACCACCAATCAGAGACTTTGATGGGAAACTTTGAAGAAACAATATCAATGAGGTAGAAAAGTAGAGAATGGGAACCTAAAATTGATCAAACAACATTCACTCAATGAAACAAATGATAGAAAACTAGCCAACAAATTGACCAAGTTTAAATTGAGTAGCTTAAAAAGCTGAAAATGTATCAGCCAATCTCCAAAATATAAAACAAGAGTGATCAAGATATGTATAACAGTAAAAAACTTCCTTCTCTGAAAATCAGTTTATTTTAGTTCCAAATAATAAAATGTATCCCTATTAGGTTCATAAGGAAATAATAGTTAAGGCAGAAGTTACCAGAAGTAACTAAAAGCAAAGAGAACATGTGAGTGTCTAGCATAAAGAGAATAGTTTACCAAAGAACACCAATAGGTTACATCACAAAGAAACTGTTATTTTTTTTTATTTTTTATTTTTTTATTTTTGGTGCTGAGGATTAAACCCAGGTGAGTAAGATTCTGAGATGCACATGATGCTTTAGAGGTTCCCAAGGCAAGTGCAAGGCAAGCACTCTACCAACTGAGCTATATTCCCAGCCCAAGAAACTGGTACTAAGACATACACAAATAAACTTACATACTATTCTGAAATTTAAAGCTCCCTGGTCAACCTGTTTCTGACACTCAGAAAAGGAAGGGAAGTTTCAATCATGTTTTATAGCAACTTTGTTCACTGGACTCTTAATTACTACTTAATGCTGGTCACATTATCATGATGGAAATTTAAATACATAGATTTAATTTGCAGTAATTTCTGATTTTAATATAGTGAAGAAAGAGAATTAGACACTTATTGGAATGAAATAATCAGAAATTATTTCTTACAATTTTGGATTATATAAATACAAGACTTTCACAGTGTGAGTGACTGTGAATGTACTAATTACAAAGTATTTTAAAATGAGGAAATAGTCATTCTACCTATAAAAGCTCTAAGAGAAAATTATTCCTTGCATTTTCTCAAATTTCATGCCTTCTAGTATTCCTTAGCTTGTGACCACAAATGCTTTTCTTCTGAGTTGATCGAATACTCAAAACACAGAAAACAGGTAAGCCCTCTCACAGGGAATATGGTAGTAATACAGCAGGGAACTACCCTCAAACCCCACAGGGTCTGAGAACCATATTATATGATATAGAAGACCCCCCAATAGACTGGTTCTTCCAAATATTGTTTGTAAAGATAGAGAAAAGTCAGTTCATTAAATAAAATGAGTGAAATCGTTCTGTGCCTCTTTCAGTGAGAATAAGTTGTAAAAGAGCCACAAAAGTGAGTTCAGGACTGGACATTACAAGACATAGCTGATAAAATCCTGAAAACAAAAGAAAACAATAATTCAGACAGCACTTTACTCACCTAAGCTCATTTGAGAGAATCAAATTCAGATGAACAGCAGAGGACAGAGGCATATCCATATATATATAACAGTATCTTTTTTTTTTTACTAAATTTTTATTACTATTTCCCACAATTATAGTTATAAATCACTTCAATTATTACTTTCTTCATCTTTTGGATGTTATTATTATGTTGTACATACAACTCATGTAGCACACTGAATTTACCCCTGCATTTATGAATTTATCATTTATCTTTTTCTTGTATATGTATGTGTATATTTTTATCCCACATATCCAAGATTCTGCCATAAAAATTTCTTTGATTACACCTCCCTGACATGCATTTTTGTCATTTCAGTTCAGTACAACTAAATGTTCCATTCCATGTAGTTGGAAAAGATGGGGCAATTGCAAGGTCTTCCTTATTTGACTAATTATCCACTAGAATTAAAGATCAACCTCAGTGCCTCCAGAGGATTTAATTCTCACTCACCTTTCTTATATATAATGTTTTATTTTTTATGCAAGCAGAAGTAATTGTATTTAAAAGGTGAGTAAAAGATTCTGAGATGCACATGGTGCTTTAGAGGTTCCCAAATCCCTAGGGTGGTAGTTCTGACACCACATTACCACTGAAGCATCTTGATTGCATTCCATCTTGGTCACTGGTACTATGCTTCCACTGAAAGTGATTCATTAGTTATGAGTATTGTTCTTTTTCTGCCCTCAATACTCTTGGAATTGTGGGGATTGGTGTGTTATGCTCGAATTCGGGACCCCCAAAGACCACCAGAGACCCAAGATCGATGCGAGCAGCAAAGAGGTGTTTATTGCAAGCTAGCTCAGTCCTCCGCATGCACACACAGCAACTGGTGACACTGAGAGGCCCGGATCCCAGGGTTTGCAGCAGTTTTATACATACTTTGGAGAGGGCAGGGACTTCACATACATCATAGCAAATCATCACACACCGCGGGAAAATCAAATAACAACTCTAAAACATGATTAGCACATTCACTGTCAGGAACAAGTTGGGTAGGGGTGATTGGTCAGTACAAAAGGGGTATTCATTTGAATTGATTGGTTTAAGCAAAGAGGGGTGTAATGCTGAACTACATGGTTTCCCAACATGTTATCAACTACCATAAACTACTGGGAGGGTCATCTGGCATCCCAGGTATTTCCCTGTCTCATGCTGATTGGTGGCTGCTAGGGGACTGCTATGGATCCCCACCTAGTCTAACTGACTCAGGGACACCTGGCTCAGCAGATCTCTCCTTTTATTTGTAGATAAACAACTTAGCAGGGTGGGAATGTGCCTAGGAGTGCTCTGTGGGTCTTTCCAAGGACAAAGGCCATGCCACTTCCTTGGACAGGTTTTGCTATGAGATAGAGGCTGGTTTTTCAGGTTATAGGTTTAGAATCATAATTTTCAACTCACTTATCATAAACTCATTTGATAAAAAGAGACACCAATATTCTAAGAAGAAGAAAGAAGACCATTTACTAAGTCCTAAAGAGGTAACCGAAGAAACTCTGAGAATAAAATGGTAGTTAGTCATTCAAGAAATTTGTTTCAAAAATATTTTAGTTGTTAATATATTACTGCATATGAAAAGAGTGATGTAAATGCGATTTCAATTATTAGAGTGTGACTGAGTATTTAAAGAGTATCAAAAGCTGTGTGCAATGGTGCATGCCTGTAATCCTGGAGTCTTCTGAGGCTGTGGGAATAAGATTACTAGTTCAAAGCCAGACATCCTCAGCAAGTTAGTGAGGCTCTAAGAAACTCAGCAAAATCCTTTTTCTTTTCTTAGCAGAAAAGCTTTCCTGGGTTAGACCTGTAGACCTGTAAAGAGAGAGAGAGAGAGAGAGAGAGAGAGAGAGAGAGAGAGAGAGAGAGAGAGGGGAGAATGAATATAAAAAAGGTTGGGTTATTGATTCAATTCAAACAGATATTGAAAAAGTATTAAAGCTACTGGTTAATATTAATATAAAACAGAGAAGCCAGATTTCAAGATAGGTAGTTAGTGTAGTTAGGTAAATTGGGTCTAACATTGAGTAAGATAAAGAAAATGGAGACCATTATAGAGAAGGGAGTCCAGGAAACCAGAACACCTGGGGATATTGAAATGTCAATATCCCCAAGGCCTGGAACCCATCCTAAAGAATTGTTAATGAGGTAGGACCCAGCAAACAGGGAGGTGCTAATCAAACCACCCCAGGCCCTTCCTGCCCAGATTACTCCTCCAGGCCTCCTATCTCCCACCTTTAGTCCTTCCCACCTGTATTCTATCACTGCAGGATAAAGGGAAACAAAGGACAGGAATGTGGAAGGACTAAAAGAATACCTTAGCTATAAAAAAGGAAAGACCTCCTCCTTCCAGAGATTCCAGGTCCCCTTCTTCCTCTGGGAGGAAATCTTTTCTTCTATCCTTTAATAAAGTCTTCTACCTTCTACTCTATACTTGCCTAGGTGTGCTTCTGCAGTGTTATATGTCAGCATTCAGGGAAGCAAGGACTCATCACTGGTACACAGTGGTAATAACAGGTTATGAAAAATGGACCAGGTTATTTACATGGCTTTTGACTTTCAAATTCATGTGCACTCTAGCCCTTGTGATTAAACTTTCCTGAACTTTACAACAAGTCTAGTCCCATTATTATTTTTCTCCACACCACCACAAAGATGTTGGCTGAAATATTTGAAATGGTTTTACAGGTCATTTTAATAAAGTAGTCTCACATATTGAAAGGGTAAAGATTCTAAGCTGGAAACCTTGAATTAAAATGTAAAAGATTAGGTATTATTAAGTTCCTCTGTTACACCCATATTCCTGAGATAGTTAAGACAACGCCCTACTGGCCATTCAGCCTAGGGCCCTGTGCAGTTTGTCACAGGGCCCGAACCAATCAGTTTGAATGTGTACCCAGTTTAGAAGTGACCAATCACCCCTGCCCAGCCTGTTCCCGCCAATGAATGGACTAATCATGTATCAGAGTTGTTGTTCAATTTTCCCGTGCCTCATGATGATTTGTTCTGATGTATGCAAAGCCCCCCACCCTCTCCAAAAAGTGTACTTAAGCTCTGCTTGACCTCTGCTCTGGGCTCTGGGCTGCTCTCCCTTCTTGAGTGAGCACGGAGCCCCAGCACGCTGGAACGGATCCCTAATAAATCCCCCTTGCCATTGCATGGAGCTAGTCTTGTGTGGTCTCTCCTTCTCCGACGCTTCACCGGACCCTTACAATGTAAGGGAAAAAAATCTTTAGTTGGGACACATTAACTATACTATTTTATTTAGAAGAGTCATTATTTTTAATGTCACATTATTTTCTAATTTTTCCCTTTCTTCTTATGTGAAAGACTCACAAAGAGAAAGCAAAATCTTTTAAATCTGCCCTCCAGTTCTTGGAGAAAAAAAAATTACAAATAAGGCATCCCTTCAATATGAAACATGGGAAAAAATAATTGTTCAAGTTAAAAGTGCAGTTTTGAGATGAAACTAAATTTTCCCATTTAACCATTTTTTTTTTCTTCTGAGATTCTGTCTCACAAAATTTGAAGAATAAAATCTATGAACACTCAGTGAAAGTAAAAGTAAAAAGAATAAGATTTATTTAAGCAAGAGAAAATAGAACTTCATGTTGTGGGAGAGGGCATAATAGCAGAAAAACCCATTTTGGTGTGCCAGCATTGGAGTATATGTATGGCTTTGAGAAGAATACAAGGCAAAATCTACTTAAAATAGATATTGAAAAAAGCACCCTGGCTACCACCTGGTTTTACATCAGTCCTTTCTGTATCCCATCCTTCTTCCTGTAACTTCCACCTGGGTTCACCCCTGGGACAAATAATTTGGTTGAAGGTATTTGCACAAGTGAGCTCAAGGTTTTTTACATTTGAAATAGGCCTTAAAGAGGCTCATTAACATATCTATCCATTAGCTCCAGGTGTGGTAGAAAGTGCTCCATTATACAGCTGCCTGGTCATTTTACTATCTACTCATTTATCCTCAATCAAGGTGAGCAGGGAACCCTGGCTTTGCAAATGTGAAGTGAGAGCTGGAAATTTAGAGATATATTCTCAGACATATGGATAGCTAAACTGGAGTTCTGGATATAAGATAGCTATTCTGGATTTAAAATATTGCTTATCCTAGATTTAGAGAGCTCAGGAGGCATGAGAATGGAGAGTTCAAAGTCAGCTTTACAACTTACTGGGGCCCTAAGCAACCCAGTGTGACCTTGTCTCTAAATAAAAATATAAAAAAGGGCTGGGGTTGTAAATCAGTAGATAAACATTTCTGGAATTAATTCCTGGTCACAAACAAACAAACATATATTAAAAGACTAAAACAAAAACAAAACAAAAGAAACACACAACAACAACAACAACAAAATCTCAGGAGGAGCAAAAACAGGGCTTCTTAAAAAACACAGTATCTCTCATGCAGGAACACAGCCAATGTAGTTGGTCTCCTCTTGTGATGATTATCTCAGTCTCCACCACACAATCTGGGATCATGCTTGGCTAGTGGCACACAGCTAGTGGTATACAGATTTCCACATATGAATTTTGGAAGGCCCTGAAAACACCATACAGTGATGGCAAAGAATGCCAAGGGTCTCAAAGGCTGATCTAAGCTCCACTAGACTAGTCAGAGCAAACTGAAGAATGAGTTGCCACAGAGAGACCTTCTGGCCACCAGACACTGGAGAAACCTCTGAGGAGTCCCTGACCACCAATTCTGGTTCCCACCATTGCCAGTTCCACTGGCTTCAAACAGCCTTCCTACCCAGTCTCAAAATATGAACACACACTTACCATTTCTTGGCTTTCAATATGCTTACTTCTTTTCCCTGATAATTTTTTCAGCTCCTGTGTAGTGCAGAAACCTGGGGCTCCTGATTTAGGATTGGAAGCATAGAAATGGATTCAAAGAATGCAGACTCCAGAAACAAAAGGAACAGAAGATTGTGGAAGTCCGCCCCCTCATCACTGGCTGAGTGAGGATTGGACACTTCTCACCTAACAGACAGATTGGAAAGGGCTTCAGGCACTTCTTCCAAACAGAGCCTAGTAGGCCAACTCTTTGAGTGACACTAAATTGGATCCAACCCCGGAAACAAATAAGGTCAGAAAGACAGGTCCTTGGCTGCTCTTTTTTTGTGGATATAAGACTAGGGATCAACCATGTGCAGTGGTGCATGCCTTTAATCCTGGCAACTGGAGAGGCTGATGAAGGGGGATTGTGAGTTCAAAGCCAGCTTCAGCAATGGTTAGGAACTAAGAAATTCAGTGAGACACTTTCTCTCTAAATAAAATACAAATATGGCTGCAGATGTGACTCAGTGGTCATGTGACACTGAGATAAATCCCCAGTAGTAAAAAAAAAAAAAACCCACTGGGGATCAGATCCATGGGTACTCACTGGAGAGTCCCATGACCCCAGATTGATGGAGACAGCAGAATACAACAGACAATAGTATGCAGTATGTAAAAAAGTGGATGTGTAACCGATGTGATTCTGCAATTTGTATACGGGGGGGAAAAATGGGAGTTCATATCCCACTTGAAGCAAATGTATGAAATATGATATGTCAAGAGCTATGTAATGTTTTGAACAACTAATAAAAAAAAAGCCACTTGGGATCAGATCCATGGGTACTCACTAGAGAGCCCCATGACCCCGATGATGGGTGGATTGATGGATGGATAGAAACATAGATAGATTGATTCCTGGGACAGGGTCTCTAAATCTCCTGAGATTGATTTTCAACTAACTAATATTACAATAATGCTCCCTAGGCCTGGAATTTTTTTTTTTTCTGTGAATTGCAGTATCTCAGGATGAAATCATTTTATGGCAGTGTTTTCTTCTAATACATAGACCCAGCCCAGACAGAAGTTCATTTAAATTTATCTTTGTATCTAAGGTTAAATAAATTTGTGGATACATATTTATATATTTTTATAAAAGTAAATATCACAATTTTAAAAATTTCTTTAATATTTCTGTTCTCTGGGATTATGAGAAAACATCTTGAGATTTCTACTCAGAAGTAATTCCTTTAGGCAACAACGTCCCTACTCCCCTAAAAATATGAGGCACAAATAAAACTTAATGTTTCTAGTATTAACATTAAAATAAAAAAAAAGATGTAGGGTGCAAGGTATCTAGATCTTTCAGTATCCCAGACTATGGAGTATAAGAAATAAAAAAACAAACTTATTTGTAATGTTTCTTTGAGCCTAATGGTAGGATTATGCTGTCTTTTTTTCCCCTCTTTGGTATAGGGTACTATGAGAATATGAGCACAAAGCACAGGCATATATATATATATATATATATGTGTGTGTGTGTGTGTGGCTTATAGTTAGATATAGATATAGATATTTTTTCTATAGTTCAGTACAGCCCATCAACAGAGTTAACTTTAAATTTAAATTAAAAATAGAATAATATAAAATTAATATACATATATTTTAGAGGCACTTCAGATTAGTAGGCTTTTAAGAAATAGGCTTTCAACTATTTTAAGTGTGATTAATTGAGACTTTAGAAGTAAGAAAGCTTATCAATAATCATAGGTATGCTTTAAAGTTAAAGGTTAATGATATAATTATAGGTATGTTTTAAAGTTAAAAGTTAATAATAGGTCAAGATACATGTAGTCCAGTTGTGTAGTCTAGCACCTAGTGATTGAGGTGAAAATGTAAAAGCCTAATCATGATTGGCAAAGGTTACAGAAAAATATTTTAAACAATGTGCTCAATATCTTAGGTAATTAATACATGTCTGAAAATATTGTAACTTTTGAAAATTATGGAAATCAAAAAGTTTTGAGCTTTGAAGCTATCCATTAACTACATGAAAAAACACCTATTAAAAAAGGTATAAAAGGGGCTGGGGATGTGGCTCTAGCGGTAGCGCGCCCGCCTGGAATGCATGCGGCCCGGTTCGATCCTCCAGCACCACATACAAACAAAGATGTTGTGTCCGCCAATAACTAATAAATGAATAAAAAAATTAAAAAAAAAACATTGAAGTGGCTGTCAGCGGAACAGCTTTTTTTAAACAACAACAACAAAAAAAGGTATAAAAATAAAAGCCCCTCTAGGGCTTCAGATACTTCTGAAGGCTTCTTGTAACTTGCAACTGTAGTCCTGCCTTGTCTTTCACCTAAGCCACTCATGCTTCCAGACCCCTGGATCTCTGCTAGGGCTGGACCCTGGAAATAGAGACTTAATTTTTATTTATTTTTATGTGGTGCTGATAATTGAACTTAGTGTCTCACATGTGCTAGGTGAGCACTCTATCGCTGAGCAACAACCCCAGCCCCACATGCTAAAATTTTGATGAAAAATATTAAAGTTTATATTAAAGGAAAATTGTTGTCTTTGTAATGATGAGTAGTATCTAAACACAAGTGTGTAATTGGGCCTTTTATGTCCTTGTCCAAGTTTTTATTTTCCCATAAATTCTACATATTGTCTTTTAAAACATATATGCACTGTGTGAAGTAGTATACAAATGTGACATTTATATAATACTGACGTGATGTTTTGTACTATTGATTAGGCTGAATGTAGTGTGGCCAAAATGTGTCTCAACCTTAGAAACCATTTTACTCACACTTTATTATTTGTATCTTCTTACAAATGTGCACATTCTCTTTTCCTTCACCCTACACATTTCAACTGTATGGAACATTCAGCTCTACTTTTATATGTTATTATAGTTTACAAGGGCAATCATTTCTATATTTTAATGCTAATGGTGGGGAAGAATCATGTTCTTCAATAGGCACACAATTTTTACAAGAAAACAGCAACTTATACTTCATCTGTAGTTTATAAGAACTTTTCACTCCACATCTTCATAAATACTGTTTAATTGTATGTATTTGGTTTTATTATTTTAGTTTTTTCTACTTTCTTAAGATTCTGATATTTGTATGAGTACTGAGCACTTAGATATCACCTGTATAAAGAGGGTATTCAAGTCACTTAGCTGTTCTCTTGGTGTCCTTGTCTTTTCTTATTAAATGCATGTCAGGTAATTTATCTTACCTGTCACTTTCTTATAAGTATATCTAGTCATGTGTCAGGTAATTTATCATACCCTTTAATGGTATGACTTCTCTGAGTGATTATTTTAATGCCTGATCTATTAATTCGGTAACATTGTGTTTTGTGCAACTTTGAAAAGAAATAAGTTCCACGTTGTTGCGTGGTTCTTATGATTGAAACCAAGGGTGCTCTTCTATTCAAAACTAGACCCCAGTCTTAATGTTATATGAGACGGAGTCTCAGTAAGTTGTTAATTCTCAAAATTTATTTTTTTCATTATTATTATTTTTTGTTTATATGTGACAGTGGAATGCATTACAATGCTTATTACACATATAGAGCACAATTTTTTATATCTCTGATAGTATACAAAGTATATTCACATCAATTTGTGTCTTTATACATATACTTTGAATAATGATGTACAACATATTCAGCCATCATTTCTGTCCCCATGCACCCTCACTTCCCCTCCCACCCCTCTGCCTTATCTAGAGTTCATCTAATCCTCCCATGCTCCCCCTCTCTACCCCACTATAAATCAGCCTCTTTATATCAAAGAAGACATTCAGCATTTGTTCTGAGGGGATTCGTTTTGCCATAACCTCTCAAGCAGTTAATATTATGAGCATGTGCCAACAGATTCACAATAAAAGTCCCTTTTTATATATTAAGTATTGAATGTTTTATAGTTACATATTGTTTAACTCTGAAAGATTTATTATGTTGTACTAAGCATGATTATAATCACTGTTTTGTGTAACACAGATACCCCATAGCTCCAGCAGCTTTCTTTAGAAATGATGAATATTTTCTATTTCTCATCAGTGGAAACTTTCATTTTTCATTGTCTGATTGTAAGTTTTTTTTTTTTAAAGATGCTCTTTTTAGGGCTGGGATTATTGTTCAATGGTAGAGTGCTCACTTAGCACAAGTGAAGCACTGGGTTTGATCCTCAGCACCACATAAAAAATAAAATAAAATAAAATATAGACATTGTGTCCACCTAAAACTAAAGAAATAAATAAAATAAGATTCTTTCTTTAGTTTTACAAGTCTATTTATTTATAACATTATGATGTATACACTCATCTCTCTAAGTTTATAACATACAATAATATGTAGCATAGTGACCTTTTAATCAGTGATGGACATTATATACAACAGCTACGATATAAAGCCTAGGGTTGTAGTAATATACAATCTAAATGTCAGTACACAGTATGATATTTACAAAAATGGCAAAATCACTTTGAGTGCATTTTTTAGAGAGTATGTCTGTCATTTAATGAGGTATTTTTATACACATAGTATATATTGCAAGAATAGATATAATTTTTTATGACTATTATATCTCAGATTTACCAGAGCATACTTGTAATTTTATTTGCCTATCAAAGCAAAAACAATGACATATTAATTCCCATTACTGGGGATTCATTTGTTTTGAATATTTGTTGTTATTATTATTATTATTATTATTATTATTATTATTATTTTAGTATCAAGGATTGAACTTAAGGGCACTCAACCCCTGAGCAACATCCCTAGAGCTTATTTGCATTTTATTTAGAGACAAGCTTTTAGTGAGTTGCTTAGTGCCTCATTTTTGCTGAGGCTGGCTTTGAACTTGTAATTCTTCTGCTTCACCCACCTTGTTAGTTGCACAAGATTCTTACCCTCTTTCTTTTTTACATTGAGGCCTTGTTAACCTCTGATGGTGTCCATTGCTTGACTCAGCAGTTTTAAGTGTGCTTCCTTTAATATTTTGTCACTATTGTCATCAGAGCCAAGATCCTAAACTATATAGTACTTAATAAGTTTCTCAATTTGACTTCTTGGTGTTCAAGTTCATGAAGAACTTGGAAAGTGTTCAATAGATAGCTAATATGTGGTGCTGAGGATTGAACTCAGTGCCTCACATGTGCTAGGTGAGCACTGTACCACTGAGCCACAACCCCAGCCCACAATCTGACATTTTTATTTGGATAAATACTGAATTCTAAATTAAGGTAGCACCAGCACTATCTTATGGAGAAAAGTAAGCATCTTCCAAGAAAGATAAGAAAAAAAAAGGGAGAAAAACCATAGAATGAGAATCCATTTTGACTTTGAGAAGGAGTTAATCTTTGAAAACTTTCTAGCTAAATCTGGCACATAATTTTAGAGGGTTCAGAAACACCCATGAAATTGATGCCTCAGAGGTATCTAAACAACCTCATTGAAAGGAAATTTTTGAAAGTGATGCCTACAAAACATGAAAATGAATCAAAGAAGGATTATCAATACTCCTCTGTAAAAGTGTTATAAATAGATTATTTTCATTGAAACCTAATGTAAATGATTATTTATATGTATAGTGAATAGGTAGTACTTTTTTCAGATGTACAAATAGAGTCAAATGCTGATTAAAGCCACATTTTCCAGAATCATAGGGAAGAGAACATAAAGTACAGAAAGAATGCTGAAGAATGCTGTTTTATTTGAGGTCCTATTATTTATTTGTATCTGAACTTAATATTCCATTAATGTGATATGCAACTCAAAAAGATTCAGTCATTTATCTGAGTTCCCCCCCTTTTTTTCCTACAAAATGAGAAAATCTGGACTAGGTTAGTTCTTAGATTTTTTATACCAAAAACCAGAGGACCAAAGGTAACTTTAAAAATACTTGGAGCTGGGGTTGTAGTTCAGAAGAAGAGCCCTCACCTAGCATGTGTGAGGCACTGAGTTTGATGCTCAGTGCCAATAAATAAATAAATAAATGAATAAATAAATGAATAAATAAATAAATAAATAAATAAATAAATAAATAAATAAATGTATTGTGTCCACCTACAACTAAAAACTTAATGTTAAAAATACAAAGAAACAAACTAAAAAACCCTCACTGATATTTACTCATACAATAACATTTAAGGTTTACTTCTTGTTTATAAACAACACCATAATGGGGCTGGAGTTGTGGCTTAGAGGAATAGCATTCACATAACATGTGTGAGGAACTGGGCTTGACTCTCAGCACTACATATAAATAAAGGTCCATTTTCTGCTTTTGTGTCTTAGAATGATGCTACCCAATTTTGTGGCCATTGGCCATGTAATCCATCAAAGTGACAAACTCAGTTCTTTTTTTGTAGGATCTATATGCCAAAATATCATGTGCTTGAAGCTACAGGATTAGACAGGATAGACACAGGATATTTCCATAATAGCAAAATATATTGAATGGTGATGTTCTATAAATCATCAGGTGCAAAGATTATTGACAATATGACATATTTAGAGTTCAAATCTAGTACCTTGCCACAAATACATGTTGGTAACTGTGTTTTGATACAAATTTTTGCCTAAAAGAATTAATAAATAAATAAAATCGAGTGGTTTGGATATTGCCTTCAGGTGCTACTTTTATGAATTCTGTTCCAGAGCATCTATCTACAGGTTGTATCTGAACTCTTCCAATCACAGAATTCCAAGCACCTCCATGAGAGGCCCCCTCCCTTTCTGGTAAATGCCAGTGACTCCTAAGATGTCCTTTGTCAGAATGCCTCTTACCTTCTAGGCTAATGAGGAAACTGGCCTGGCAGAGGACCACTACTACTGCCATCCAGATAAGCCCTGTGAATGGGCTTTCATAGCCATCCTATGAGTCTGAACCTGCTGGCATTGAAACCACACTAGAGAACCTCTGCTCCGGCAGACTCCAATATTTAGGAGATTGGCCTGTATTTAGAACAGGTTGTAGAAGATCATGACTCAAGTCAACTCTGTTACAAGCAGGGGATGCTGTTGAAATAAGACACATATCACCACCACCACCATCAACAACAATAATATAAAGCCCTAGAATTGGTTATTGCATAAATAAAGGAGAAACAGTATTTCGGGTCATTTTTAACTATTGACATCACATTTTTTAAATTTTTCTTACCTAAGCCATTATGAATTCTCTCTCTCTCTCTCTCTCTCTCTCTCTCTCTCACACACACACACACACACACACACACACACACACACAAACAAACATACACACACACACACAAACATTATAAGGCATACATAAATCTAAACACAGTTTTCAGGGTAACATTTCTATCAGTTGAAAACAGTGTGCTGCAATGAAACTTTGTACTCACCATAGAATTTCTCATGAATTTTGAACTGCCAAGGACATTTCAGTTCCTTTCATTTCTTGTAGAAATCATTCTTACTGATTTGTTAGCATCATTTAATTTCTATCATGAGGGGACATTCAAAAATTTTCTTACTTTATACTTCTACTTCTATAACTCTCATTATCAAACATTTTATTTAACTTATATATTAAACATATTTTCTGTATCTAAGATAAATTTAAGTTTTCAGACAGCAGAATTGTTTTTTGTCCATTTTTGTTCTCTGCTCAATCTAAAGCACATAAAGAAGTACCTGGAAAAAAGAAACATTTGTGGTTTCAATGAATTAATGAAACACAAACAATATGTGAAAGACTCCTAAGGGCCAGAATGGAGTTGTGTGTCTCATAGAATCCAATGTGTCATAAAGTGTTTTGTTTACAAAAAAAAGTGACAGGGGACTCCTGCTCTAAATCAAACTATCATTTTCACTGTGTATAATAAAATTTTCCTTTCATTTTCTAATTTGTAAGTACTTGTGTTTTGGAATCTGTTAGTTTCTCTTTGTAAAGAACAGTCTCACCCCTCTCTCATGAGAAGTTTTGAAGCAAGCCTGATTTCATAAACAAAGTAGAGTGGCTCATATTGTTACTGGAGTAATGTTTTAAGAGCACAAATCTAATCATATCACTCCCCTGCTTAAACTACTCTTTGGTTTCCTGTGTTTACAAGGTTCACTGGTCCACTGTCTTCTAAGGGACTCATGGGGCTGCAAATCATAATATATCTTCATTGGAAAGTCAATTGTGTAATGGCCCTTGAACTCAAGAATTGTGTGTACAGAATGGGTAACTTCTGAAACTCAATTTTCACATCTATGGGAAGGGATTATAATAGATGATTTTATATGATCTACAGGAGAATCAAATAAGAAAATAGTTTTCAAGAGCTATTCATGCTGAATAATTTCAAAAAATCTATTTTCATATACTTTGTATCTTATAACTAATATATATTAAATTTCTTCAGCACTGGACATTGAATGCAATGAAGTCAATGGTACATAAGTTGATAATTGTGAGACAGAACCTCAGAAGCCTTTGCTTTAATGAAATATTTAATTGTCTCAAGGTGATCTGATAGGGAGAAACATAAGATACCTTGGGACAGACTGCAGAATTGGATACCCAATTGCAGTGCCAGTCTTCAGGTCAAAATAACATTGACATTATCTTCCCAGGGTCAAGGACTGGAAGACTGCAGCCTGCATTGTGATACTGAGGAAATTCAGATCAAACCCCTCAGCTCTGTCAGGGGCCATCTGAGGTATTCTTGTCTATGTTTATAAAAACAATAGCATGGAGATTCTGCACAATGAAATTCCCAATATGTGAGGACAGAATTAGGTATGTCACCAGGGAAGAGGTTTTTTGGTGTGGTTGAGAATGAATCTTGAATGCCCTTTCCACTATTGGGCCGAGTGTTTTATTCTGTGAAATTAACAACTTGCTGGAAAGCTCTGTGACAATAACCTTAGCCCTGGAAGACCCACCCCATTTATAGCTAAAGCCCTGCCTGCCCTCAACTGCAGATCTTTATGACCTCCACCACCGCCATTGGTGTTTAAACTCTGGTTAAATGGCTGCTCTCTCTAGTATCCTCCCCTAAAATTGCATTCAACTTCTCCATTCAAGTACACTCCTCTTCCATCACTGTGCCACCTGTCATGCAGGCACTCAAAACTGCTGTGCCCTTTTACACCATTAGGCCTAAACATGTCAATTCTGGGAATAACATTATGAGCATGTGAGAGAAACTTTCAGAGACCTTTCACTAACAGTGAGAGGAGTCATGTGCTGAGACAGTGGAATGAGGCAAAGTGACGTGGATGTTCCCCAGTTTCCTTTGAAGAGAAATATCCCCCTGCAGTAATCATGTAGTAAAAGAAATCCACTACCAATGAATTCACATATTGTTATGTCTTAATATAGGAGTTGTGACCATTGGGAAAACAACTCTATAAAAACAATATTGTCATTGGCTACTGAAACTACTAATGAAATCATGCATTTTATAATTGTAATACATTGAGAAAATAAATTATAAATCATTCATTTAAAAATTAATAGCACATTATTTACAAAATATTTATATTTTTGCCATTCATATTAGGCTCCATCATGGCTCAGGTGGCACTGGCCTGTTCCCATTTCATTGAATTAACAATCCTGATATTAGTATGTTGTTCCATATTATGTGTGTTGTACCCTATGCATCTATGTGGGGATTTCTCCCTGAAAATGACCCTGGATTTGTAAAAATTAACACATCACCATATGGATTTTACTCAATAAACCCCTCATGGATAAATACCTTTATAAAATAAGATTTTCTGAAATATTTTGTGAGGAAGTAAAGAGCAACACACTTGGGAGCAGTCCAGAATGTGAGCACTTTTTTGCCAGATTATTAAGATAAACTTCTAATAAAGCTGCAGCAACGACCCCCCACAGACTTCAAGAACAGACTGAAGATTTCCTCCTGCTAAACATGTTCTCAAGTCAGAGTTGCAACTAACTTGAATCATCCTGAGGCAAAGAAGACCCATGAGGTCATTAGAGCAGCTGTTCTGTCACAGGGAGAACATATACCATAAATTACTGATTTATACATCTAATACAACTAATAATTACAAAACGCTGTCTTGAACATAGTGTGATTAAATTTAATTTTGAGTGAAAGTTTTTAACTCTTTAATATACCATATTTATTTTACTGCCTGATAGATGAGATTTTACTGCCAGTGCATGATAACTCAATGCTCTCTGATAAAGAATGCAAGTCAAAGGAGAATTCAAGCATCAATTATTTATAAGCATACTTGCTGCTGTGTCCCCATGTGAAGGTAGCAAAACTCCAGTTCATGAGGTTGTTGCACCCCTGCATCACGGGACCACAATTATCTCATCTGAAAGAGACCACAAGTATGGGAACAACCTGACACATCAAGAAAACTTAGTAGAGGAAGGCCACAGTAATGTCTTAAAGACCATCTGTGAGTACAAGTGCAAGGAGTACTGCATACATAGCATACGTTAAGGGCATCTGAGTGGCAAACCACTCCCTTGTGCTAGGTGTGTGAGTGGCAAATCACTTACCCAAAGGCACATCCCTGGGCATGAGACCGTGTGTTGCATTCCCTGGTCTTGCTCCATGGCCCACTCCTCGATTGGTCACTGCATGAATAGTTGGCCAGAAATTGTATTGGTGGCTGCCTGTAATCTGCTTAGCCAATGCCTGAGTTTATATACATGATAACTGTGCAATAAAATCAGACCTGCTTCCTGCTTGGTCTCTGGAGGTCTTGATTAGTGACTTCATAGCCACAGTCTCTTTTACACTGTTCTGTGAACCTTCTCACTGGATGAGAGAGAGACCACACAACCATCAGTGCATAGCACTTGTTTTTTTTTTTTTTTGAAGGTTTGAAAAAACCTCCTTGTAAGGTGACTTTCCTGACCTCTAAAGAATGCCAGTATGGTTAACATCTCTACCACCACATCTTTGATATTTGAATATTTGTTCACTTAGTCCTTGTACCAGGGAAGGTTATTCCTCCATGAGCATTGACTTGGTGATCTTCATTTTTCTGTAAGCATTTATTTTTTTTATTTTTTTTTATTGTATGTTCACAACATTACAAAGCTCATGACAAATCATATTTCATAGATTAGAATCAATTGGGTTATGAACTCCCATTATTACCCCAAATACAGATTGCAGAATCACATCGGTTACACATCACATTTTTACATACTGCCATATTAGTGACTGTTGTATTCTGCTACCTTTCCTATCCCCTACTATCCCCCCTCCCCTCCCATCTTCTCTCTCTACCCCATCTACTGTAAATCATTTCCCTCCATGTTTGTTATCCCATTCCCCTCATAAATTCTTATATGTAATTTTGTATAACAATGAGGGTCTCCCTCCATTTCCATGTGATTTCCCTTTTTTTTCTCCCTTTCCCTCCCGCCTCATGTCTCTGTTTAATGCTAATCTTTTCTTCCTGCTCAGCCTCCCTGTTCTGTTCTTAGTTGCTCTCATTATATCAAAGAAGACATTTGGTATTTGTTTTTTAGGGATTGGCTAGCTTCACTAAGCATAATCTGCTCTAGTGCCATCCATTTCCCTGCAAATTCCGTGATTTTGTCATTTTTTAGTGCTGCGTAATACTCCATGGTGTATAAATGCCACATTTTTTTATCCATTCATCTATTGAAGGGCATCTGGGTTGATTCCACAGTCTAGCAATTGTGAATTGTGCTGCAATGAACATCGATGTGGCAGTATCCCTGTAGTGTGCTCTTTTAAGGTCTTCAGGAAATAGTCCGAGTAGGGCAATAGCTGGGTCAAATGGTGGTTCCATTCCCAGCTTTCCCAGGAATCTCCATACTGCTTTCCAAATTGGCCGCACCCATTTGCAGTCCCACCAGCAGTGTACAAGAGTACCCTTTTCCCCACATCCTCGCCAGCACTTGTTGTTGTTTGACTTCATCATGGCTGCCAATCTTACTGGGGTGAGGTGGTATCTTAGGGTGGTTTTGATTTGCATTTCCTTGACTGCTAGAGATGGTGAGCATTTTTTCATGTGCTTGTTGATTGATTGTATGTCCTCCTCTGTGAAGTGTTTGTTCATGTCCTTGGCCCATTTGTTGATTGGGTTGTTTGTTTTCTTATTGTCTAATTTTTTGAGTTCTTTGTATACTCTGGATATTAGGGCTCTATCTGAAGTGTGAGGAGTAAAAATTTGTTCCCAGGATGTAGGCTCCCTATTTACCTCTCTTATTGTTTCTCTTGCTGAGAAGAAACTTTTCAGTTTAAGAAAGTCCCATTTGTTGATTCTTGTTATTAACTCTTGTGCTATGGGTGTCCTATTAAGGAATTTGGAGCCCGTCCCCACAATCTGTAGATCGGAGCCAACTTTTTCTTCTATCAGACGGAGAGTCTCTGATTTGATATCTAGCTCCTTTATCCACTTTGAGTTGACTTTTGTGCGTGGCGAGAGGAGGGGATTCAGTTTCATTTTGTTGCATATGGATTTCCAGTTTTCCCAACACCATTTGTTGAGAGAGAGAGAGAGAGAGAGAATTTTAATATTTATTTTTTAGTTTTCGGCAAACTCAACATCTTTGTTTTGTATGTGGTGCTGAGGATGGAACCCGGGCCGCAAGCATGCCAGGCAAGTGCACTACCGCTTGAGCCACATCCCCAGCCCCCTGAGGCTTGATTTGAATAGTGATCCTCCTACCTCAGCCTACCAAGATGCTGAAATTACAGGCATCACTTCCATTATGTCTAAATAGCTTGACATTATATGAATATGTAAAAAAAAAAGTGTTAAACATTTGAAAACTTCAGTTGTAGGCAAATTTTAGAATGGGCACAAACACAGGTAGGAGTGACTAGTTCAGGTGTTCTATTGTATACCTACAACAATTTATGATGCGATTCAAATTTACTAGAACAAACTAAATGTGGCCAACAATTAGAAGTGATAAATATTTGAGGAGGCAAGATACAAATTACCCATTTTTATCAATATATGTATCAAATTATTATATTATACAATAAAGATGTACATGTGTCAGACTGGGGTGGTGGCTCAGGGGTGGAGTGCTTGCCTTGCACATGTGAGGCACTGGGTGCAATCCTCAGTACCACATAAAATAAAAAATAAAATAAAGGTATTGCATTTATCTACAACTAAAAAAGTAAATTAAAAAAGATGTACATGTGTCAATTAAATTATTTAAAAATTATGAATAGTTGTACATACATATGTTCTTTCACAAACATGTTTTTATTTCCACTGGACGTAGAAAAATGTTTAGTCAGTTATTTTAAAACAGATTTTTGAGTTGAAATTTACACATCTAAATATTTAGACAATCTAAAAAAAATATTTTTTTGTAAATATTCAAAATTGTGCAACAATCACAATCTGATCTATCACCTGAGGATATACCCTTAACTTTACATTATTGATTATAATTTTTCATCATGGTAAAAATATTTTAATGAGACATATCCTCAACAAATATATATGACATAAATATGTAAATACCTGCCTGGCCAAAATTGAAAGTCCAGTAAAGAAGTGGCCAAACTTCCCCAAAGCCTGGACCTCATGTTTTACAATGATAGCCTTTTTACCGGGCTTTACTTAATATCATTATTGTTTTGACTAGTTATCATTATCATGATGATGCTTAACACTGAATGTCTTTTCATACAATTTTTCCATTTCTATGCTTTTGGGGGAAAATATCTGTTAAGATCATCTGACCATTTTCAATTAAGTTTCTATTTATTACTTGTTCTTGAGTTGGCACTGCCTACCATGTACTTTGGATATTAACTCCTTGTCATATATCTGGTTTGGGAATCTATTCTTCCACTCTGTTGACTTTTAACTCTTATATTCTTTGCTAAACAGAACATTTGAGGACATCCTGCATTTCTATTTCTGTATTGTGGCTCATGCTTTTGGTATCATGTTAAAGACCACATATTGAATGTCCCCTAAAGGCCTAGGTATTAAATGTCTGGTCTCCCAGTGATGCAACTAGATGGTGGTTAGGCCCTTGGAAAAGTTCAGGTATAGGTCTCTAGGTCAATGGGCATGCCTATTAGATGGTGTAAACCAACTGTGCTTCTCTATTTGCTTCCTGGTTTGAGGTGTGACCATTTTCTTGCACACATGGTCCTGCCAGGGTGTGCCATAATTCAGAACCCTCTCCAGAACTGAGCAAGAATGGCACCATGCAGTTCAACACCAAAAATTGAGGTGCATGAGTTTTTTTTTCTTTATAAATTGTTTTATTCAGGTATTTTGTGGTACAATGTGCAACTGACCAATGTATGTCAATTCCCAGAAATCATTGTCAATATCATTGCTATTAAAATATTCAAGTATGGTTTTTTGTACCAGTTTTAGTTTCCTGTCTTGCACATCATTTTTTTTCTGTGACATGGTAATATACAATTCCATCTATTTTCCTGGAAATGAGAAGTTTCATTCTTCCTTATGAAAAAATATAGGTTTATCCTGTGTATATGCCATTATTTTTTCTACATTCATCTTTTGAAAGGCACCTATATTAATTCCATATTTTATTGTGAATAGTACCAAAATAGACATGGTTATGAAGGTATCTCATTTGTATGCTGACTTTTTTCCCCAAAGATATATACCTGGGAGTATATATTCTTTTGTGTGTGTATATATATATTCATTCTTCATACTGACTAAAATAATTTATATATTCACCAACATTGTATAAGCATCTCCTTTTTTCCAAATTCTCACCAGTTTGCATAATGCCATTTCTTCTTGGAGTGAGATAAAATCCTAATAAAATTTTGATGTGTATTTACATAATTGAAGATTATGTTAAGCCCTCCTACCACAGGTAATTCTTTTGGGCACCATGGCATCTACTTTCCTGCCCCCCAAACCACCCCACCCTGTGGCCTAGGAAGTGAATATGACCCTGGCCTTCTCAGGTAACCCACAGCCCCTCTACTGCCATACCATGGGGAGCCACCCTGCTGTGAAGACCCCTGTCCTGAAATCCCAGTATCCCTGGGTTCACTCAGGCCTGGGACTCACCTCCTCATGCCCACCTCCTACCACTTTCAGCATTACACAGAGGTTGGGATCACTCCAAGGCGGCTAAAACACACATTGGTACCCAGCTGAGCCCAGTCTGCCCCAGAGTACAACCATCCATGTGCACCCTGCCATTCCCCAACTCCTGCTGAAGTATGGAGGTGGTGCACTCTTTGTTGCCAGGGGACAAGGGCCACCACCAATTTCTGCCACACATAGCACAGTATAGACACCAAAGAAGTCCTGCTGGCAGTCGTATGTCTTTTGTGTGAAGACATGTGGAGAGGGGGAGCAAGGAGGCAGCCTTCTGCCCACACACCAGGCCAAGAAATGGACAGAGCAGACCCTGAGACAGAACCAGCTTTTATCCCAGGAGAGCTTAGGCTTGGTACCCTGGAACCTAGGGGAAAAGGCCTACAGAATTAAAAATACAAAAGAGCTACAGAATTCAAATTCCTATCACACTTCTTTTCACCCACATTCCCACAAATCTCATGCATAGACATCACTAATAAGCAATGCATTTTAACCTACACATACCTCAATAGGGACAATCCCCAAGAACCTCCTACACATACCAATTACATAATCAAACCATATTATCTTGAGGCAAAATTCCCTCGTTATAAGTATTCAGCATTTATGTCCACATGTCCTGACTGATGTGAACATTTCAGGGAATTATAATGAAAACACCACAGTATGGTGTGTCACAGATTTTCCTAATCTTCCATACTATGGTAAAATTGACTTAACGACATGTAACACCAGATTTTAAGATAGATAATGACTCATTTCCAAAAGCTGAGACATGGTCAGTCATATTACCATTAGGTACACAAACATAAATTACCTATAATTATTACAGATTCCACATACCTCAGCTTTGTAAGATGGTGAAACAAATTTGGTCATTTCCAAAATAGGGATTCCTACATTGGGAATACCTCTGTTTCAAAACAATGTTCTTTGGCAGCTACATTGCACAGTTTCTACCCTCAGGCACCCCTGGTGTACAGCCTTATACAAGAGGAACCTCACAAGCATTCTTAGAATATTCTTGCTTAAACTACAATCATAAAAATTTAACAATGTATAGGAACATAAAAAAAAAACTTTTGACATGTGCTTGAAGCTATTGACACCAAATATAATTTCTCAAGAAAATTAACACAAGATACCACCTTCACACATTTTAATAATTTCACATGTTATGCTAATAAATCATATCTTTGCAAAAAAGAAGGGAAACTATACACTAGAATCAACATGTATAAAACTCAACTTAATAAAGTATCCAACAGGAAAACACTTAACTTATAATGTTTCATCAAATTGGACACATACATGGACACACAGTGTACATATTGGGACTCACCTAAGCCACATTCCATTCTTTTAGAAAAGAGTCTAGTGGCGTTCTTTGACTATACAGCACTTTCTAATGCATCGTTCGTAACATTATATAGCCCACTATATGATCCCCAAACAAAAACCCCAAAATAACAAAATGTTGGTCATGTCTCTACAAGGACTAATGAAAGTAAAATGACTTATGGATACATCCCATAGTATAGATGACAACAAATGCACATCCAGATTATCTGTATTCTTTATGTGTAACCACATACCTGCAATCCACATGGATAACACATTAGACTTTGAAATTCCTTTAGATATAAAACAGACAATCAAACATGCATAATACCATACCCAGATGAAGGATCAGACCATAAACTTAACATAAGTGAAGCTGTGTGGATAGATGGTTATGTAACACCAGACATACTGATGGAATCACTACAATGGGGTAAACATAAAAATGAATACACCTACTTCTACCCCAGGTATAAGATAAAAGCAGCAGATAAAAGGCCTTAATCAGGTGTGAATTTTGATAGAGTATCACAATATACAGTAGATCATACTAATATGCCATACCATTTGTATATGCTACTACACCAGTGGAACAAGCCATGGGAATTGAGTCAATTTGATCTTGTGGCTCATACACCTCTATTTAACAGATCTTTAATTACCAAAAGATTATGGCAAAAACAGGAACATGTGTTTATTTGTATTAACCGGTGTCCTTTGAAAGATGTTACATCAAGGACCATCTCCAACCATGCATAATTGATAGGGAAAGTATTAATGCCACACATGAACTATTTACAGCACATTATCCATCAGAAGTGAAATTATATAGAGAATGTCCAAGACTAACCACACTCAAAGAGCACCTTTTGCAATACCAAGTATACAAATTCCTCTACAAATAATTATAAATCCCATAATTCAGAGGATAACATTAATTATTGACACAGCAATATATGCTAAGGAGCTCTACAGAAAATGCCCTCAGAAAACAACATGGCACATTCCACCAATACCGAGGCAACACATCAGGAGAACAAAGGAGATTTTAGAATGGATAGCTATAGCTGGACTAGAATTAGGAGAAATTGTTAGTGCAAAACATACAGAGAACTTGGATGTTAGAATTGCAGCCCTGGAACACATCAGAGACAAAGAAATTAATGGACTAAAAATAATTTCCAAATCTTTATGTATAATCACACACATCATACATCAAGCTGAACTACAGAGGCAAACTATAGTTCAGACACTAACAGCCCAAAGGAAATATTATGATGCTTTTATACAGAAAATGGATAAGATAATGAACAAAATAAACACATATAACCACTAAGATCAGACATTATCTTAAATGGAACAATTTTACCAGAAGAGTCAATGATACCAACTGGCACTTTGACTTACCTATACTTAGGACATATAAACCATCATGAGTTACATACATCTAAGGTCTCTATAACTGACCCACAGGAAGAAGTAATACCATTGGGAAATAATCTTTTTGCAGTCTTTTCACCTAATACCTTTAGCATAACTTATCCATGTAAATACATATGCCCTACAACACAAACAAGGACAACTACACATGACACATCTGACAGCACCTCCCATAGTGAAGACTATTATTATTATTATTATTATTATTATTACTCTGAATATCCTGACACCAATATATGTTTTGGTGAATGTAAAACAACCCATGAAGCACATGGAAGTTGACATTACACACTAAATCACATAAATATATAACAGCATTCTCAAATCAACAGATACAGATGAAAAACACATTACAAACTAATATGGTATTTGCTGAAGATGAGGATAAACCAGACATACAATTGGAATGTATGAAACAATTTCAAAACCAGATTGAACATAATATAGAACAACTACAAATTCAGGATGCCCAAATAACATTGGCTATAGCACACCTTAATAACACAAATCATATTATCTCACCAAGAGTACATGTAATGAAAACAGATTCTTTATCATACAAACATAATGTAGTCAATAGATGATGATGCTCTTGGGCAGATAATATAATAAAAAGCAGGTGATATGATAGGGTTGACACCATATGTTGGCACATTCCAAAGTGATTCAAGGATATAAAAGAAATTCTCCACTATGCACTCCTAATAGGCATATTCATGGTAGCCTTAAAAATTTCAGAATGCATGCTAAATGGAATAAAGAAATTAAAACCAGACACAAAGAACTTAAAACACATGTAGGTAAAATTAGATAGCTATGTGACCACCCACAATCACCTCTGATTGTGGAGAAGTGGATGTAATATATATGAATATTACCTGCACTTTACAGCTCACTTGGATACCATTGGACTCACTTATCTTGTTAACACCTACCTGGACTTCCTGAGAAACAGACTGTGGAATTTAGAATACCATTTTATGACATTGTTTGAAAATTGCTTCTGCCTTTTGCTTGATGCTAACATTTTGACATATATTGACTGTAACAACCTAATGATTCTTGCAAAATTGTTGTACGTAATCTTAAATTTAAGGTTAAGACTTTGCTGTGTGCTACCAGATTTGAAGTACTATATAAACACACCTAAGTTGAGCTGCTGTGGCAGATAATTCCTAACAGATTCACTAGAAAATTAAGATATTTAGATGTTAAGAGAAGCTGGAAACAATAAAAAGTGAGACCATTTATCAGAATTTGACAGATGTTTTAATGAAAATTGTAAAGTAAAGTCATGTCACTGTATCTCATACACAACACTGTAGTTTTTTGGCGTGTACTTCAGAGCTATGTTTGTGGCTAGGCCCTTGTATTTTACACAAAGCTTATGCTGGGGGATGGATCTACCCATATAAACTACCACCCATTTGGGATGCTTTCAAAAGTCAAGTAACACATCTATTCATTTCAATTCTTCTCGACTCCCACGATAATATAGAACCTGTCAGAATATAGAAAATATAGATAATGTAGTGCCATTAGAACAATAGGTTTGCCACTGCTGACATTCCTCCACAAAAGCTTAAGATTGAGCCTTATTTCTTTATAATCTTACCCACAATTTTGTCCTGCTGCTCCCTAACCCAACTAATAACATAGACTCATCCCTTCTCATTAGATACAAGATTCCAGAGTTCAACTCTTTCAGATATGTACTTTTTTATGAATAAAGCATATTATCCAGAAGAAATACTATAGAGCAAAATACCTAAACAGGTGGCAATACTGATCTTAATAGCAGGACCAAAGACCTTATCACCATACCCAGGAAAATTTCCACATTTTAAAGACAAGTTTAAAAAGGACATAATATTGGAACAAACCAGAAAAAAATAAGATTAGAATCTAATCCTTTAAGAATTCTTTTCCTTACTCCAAAATATTTACATGTGCCAACCTATGTAATACATTGACCCAAATCTCAGAGAGCTTCATAAGGATTTTGATCTAAAGGAATGGGTAGAACCAGGGTGGATTTAGGAAAATCCAGACTCTGTTTTCCAAGATAGAAATTTGTATTTTTATGAACATAGAAAGATGAAAGTTGGAATTGCAATGCCTATGTTTGTATAACCAGAGGAACCACCCTCAAATCTGGTATTTTAGTCAATATTTAGATTCAATATGTCTCAGAGCATTTGAAAGCCTTATAGTGCCTATTAGGATCAACTGGGACAATATAACAGAATTAGCCCATTGGGACTTACATGCAAGACAAACTTATGAATGTCTCAACCCTATCATACCACCTGACTTTGATTATATTATAATTTCAATCCCTGGGTACATTTCGACCACTTTGGTCTTAACCAGATGTAATTGGACTATGGTCACTATCAGTGGTTATGGAACAATACAACAAACCACAATGAGAAGTGACTTTTGGACATATGTGGAGTTCAGCCTTTGGCCAGTGAAATGGGTGATTCCTCTGCATTGATTCATAGCACCCAGCTCAGACACTCCCCTACCCCCCAGCATGGACACTGTGAATCAAGTGGTTGGATGGTGAGGATGGCCTTAGGCCTTAGCCTAAGCAACTCCATCTTAAAAAACTCCAGTATGAAACCTTCAGTCTCACCAGGCACACCCACAGATCCCTCCAGTATGGCCTCAGAAAAATTACTTCCTCTCACCCTGATAAACAGAGTGAAGCCTCTGGCAGGCTGTCCTCTCCTGATAAGAGGGAAAGGTGAGAAGATCAGGGTGGAGACCACCAGACCAGATGTTTCTGTTGCCAGGATAAGTGATGTCATGGAGAAATCCAGTGGTAGCTGATAAGGATTGCTTGTGGGGGGAGTCAAAAAGCCTCAAAATTTAGTATAAAAAATAGAGCTAATGAACAGGGATTCAGCCAATCGAAACAAGGATGCACTTGAGCTGGAGAGCCTGATGAGGACCTGGACTTCCATCACTTGTCATCATTCTCCTGATTCTCTGTGTGATCCTCATCACTCTCAAACTCTACAGCCTTGTCTGGACCTTGGTGAGAGCCTTAACTTCTCCCTGTGACCCTCTCCTCAACTGGTCATCCACTCCATGTCAGGAAAATCCTGTCTTGGCTCTGGACCTCATCACTGTGGTTTGAGTGAGTATACATATGCTAGACATAAAGCCTAAGGCTTGAGACTTTTGAACTTAGCATGCAGAAGGAATGTCTGTCACTAGTCTGTCATGATTAAGTGTGTTTTGCAGTTCTTAGAATTAATCTACAATTGTTTGCTGTGAATTAATTAATCTAGAATTGTTTGCTGTGAATTGATTATGTCTATTTCGGTGCCTAGCAATAAGGATTGCTGTTTTCTTGATTAAGAACCTATAGAGTGAAATTATATTGAGTAATTTGAATAAATAAAGCATTGAAAGGGGCAGAAGCGTGTGAACATTCTTTATGTCTCCCTCGATTGCATAAGTCAGAATTTTGCCCCCTTGTGACAGGTTATTATTATTTTTAAAGTATCAAATTAAGGGATTCTTATCACTAAAGATTTTGTTTGTCTCCAATTCTAAACGTTGACTTTATTTTCAGTATTATATCTGTCCTTTGACTGTTATTAGGTTACAGATGATTGCTGGAGAATACTTCCCAAACTTGTACATGATGGGTTATTGGGAATATTTGGCTAAGTGTTTGCTCTCAAAGCAGAAAAATAAAAATGCAGAACTTGTGATGCCAGAAACACATAGACAGACAGACATCACACTTGCCAGAACATACTGTCTTGGCTTCCAGCACCCATTTGAAGGATTTATAGAGTTTTATATATAATATAGTTAGTTTCTCTCAAATCTCGTATTTGAATAATTCTCTTTGTTCTTCTGTACATCACTGGAGCAACTACATTTTTGTTTTGGTGAGAAGCATGTCTGGTTTGGATATGTTATAAATGAACTAGTATTATACATAGACTTTATAAAATTTATATAAGATATAAGGACATGAATCCAATTTATAGGAATATAAATATAAGAAAAAGTGAGATCACATTATTTTGATTTTTATTATATTGCTTCTGTTCCATTCTGTAAGTAAATCAGAATTTTTTTATATATCACTTAATTGAAGGGCTTATCACAATTATTTATACTATATATCATAAACTGAATAAAAGAAAAAGCTAAATATAATAGCTTTTATATGACTGATAGCAAACTTTTTTTTTTTTTCACTGTAGAATAGCAAATGTGACTGTGCAGAAAGATGTATTTTAGTCTTGGCCTTATTTCATTATGGATTTAGACTTAATTATGTGAATTTATATACACATCTGTTTGTTGAAAATCTCAAATTTACAAGTAGAGTTAGTCCATGTTATTTGCCCTGGTACTCACAGTCAGCTATGACACACAGAATCTGAAGAATTACCCTCTATGGCTGGCTTTGTGGCTCAGTGGTATAGTGCTCACCTAGCATGTGTGAGGCACTGGGTTTGATCCTCAGCACAACATAAAAATAAAATAAAATATTGTGTGTTTGATAGACCCAACCTGATCTTTTCTTAAAATTGGGAGCCATCTCACCACAAAGCCATGAAAACATAATTTTGGCTTTACTATAGATTACTGCAAATTCTGAACCTGCTTGGAAAGCCTGCCCAAGCCTTGAACTCACCCATGCCTGGCTCTCTGACCAGATAGCAGCCCTCTCTAAAACTTTAGTGATGCCTCACAAATCTTGGCCTTCCCTGGCCAGATAACTACCATCTCTGAGGCTCTAATGGCCTTCATAAATTCTGATGTTGGGGCCAGCAAAAATGTAAACTACAATTTGTGTTATGCTCATCAGAGTTCTGTTATCTGTAACCCCCCTTTGTGTAACTCTCTGGGCTATAAAGCTGGGCTGCATGAAAGCTGCTGCTGCTGTCTTGTTCCCATGGTTTTGGGTGGGAGAGGCAGCCTGGTCAGCCAAAATAATAAGTTTGCTTTAATTTGATTTTAACTGGAGTCAGTGGTCTTTTCTTGTGTCCTGGTCTAACATGTCCACCTACAACTAAAAAATAAATGTTAAAAACAATTATCCAATAGAAGCTGGATAATTGTGAACTCATGGCAGAATAAAGACAGTCCTCAGGAAGACTCTCATGGCAGTTGTACTTAGTGCTTCAAGTCTTTGATTTTATAACATTTTCATTTTTGGCCAGTAAATCAGTGACAGTACCATTCACACCATGTCCTTGGCAAAATAGGATACAGCATAATTACAAAGGAGTGAGGAGTGATGGAAAAGGGAGGAACTGAGGGACAAGATTGGCCAAGTGATGTATGTACATATATGAATAGACCCCAGTAAATTCCACCTTCATGTATATCTATACAGCACCGTTTTATTAAATAATAAATAAATAGAAGGAAGACCAATAAGTGTCAGAGAGTAGAGGAAGGAGGAAAAAAAAGTAAAGTAAAAGTACTTTGGAATGAAATGTAGCAAACTATATCCCATGCATGTATGCATGCCAAAATGGACCCCATATTATGTATAACAAAAGTGCTCTAATAAAACATTTAAAATTAGGAAAAATATACATACATTGCCAATTAAACGGAGATTTTCTCAACCAAATAAAAATGTAATTGATGTGTTTAGTTCCTAAAATCTAGGAATAAGTTTTTAATAAATGCTGATTTTATTAGGAATAATAGTATTTTGGGGGATGGGGTAACAGATTGGTTGAGAAATGAGTGGCAAACAGCACTCAGAGAGAAGAACTCCAAATTTTATTTTACTCTAGAGGGTCCCAAAAGAAAACAAAACTCCAATTTCTGAGCACCCATTCACACTTTCTCAAAACATTTATTGGCTATCAAGCCTCACAAATTTTCTTGTCTAGCTGATATATGATTGTTCACAGAGTTTTTAATGGGAAACTTGTTTACAGATTCAGAGTGTGATTAGGGGAATAACTGGCCATTCTTACCAGACCTTTGATAAACATCTGGCCTTGGGCTTGAAGCCTGCACAGGTGCATTTACACTTCAAAGGGGAGTGGTCAGACTCCCAAGAGAAGTTCTCTACAATCCAAATGGTAGGGACCCACAGTCAATCAGGCTTCCTGGAGAAAGACTGAGAGACTGGAATGGAATTGACACCTTACCTAGGAGTAGGTTTCTTACTATAGTATTTTTACAATTTCATTTTCCAACCAGGTCTGTTTTTGCCATCACAATGTAACAAATAACTTAGTGGTCTTAACACACTTTTCAATTTTTCAATATTTTTTTCTAATACTTTAACACTGAAAAAAATAAATAAATAAAACATCAAAGAAAACAAGTAATTAAGTGCACTTGGGCCCCATCCCCTCAGGCTCAGGACCCTCCCTCAGCACTCCTGCTTATTCCCTGCCAGGATCACAGAAACCATGTGAGGTCACTGTGTTAAAATGATGAGAGTCACAGCCTCAAGAAAAGGTACTTCTGTACAGTGAGACTGTATAAAACAGTGAAGGAGAGAGCGGGGTTCACAGCTAGGTTCCCCTCAGCTCTCAGGGCCAGGACAAGCCCAGCCCTCATTCCTACATTTTTTTTTTAAATCTCAATACAGGTTTCTAGAGTTGTGCTAATTTGCATTTCTACCAACAACATATAAGTGTACCTCCCCCAATCCTCACCAGCATCTAGTATTATTTGTATTCTTTATGTTTATCATTATAACTGAACTGAGATAAAATTTCAGTGTAGTTTTAATTTTCATTTACCTGTTTAACTAAACTTTTTTCATGTATTTCTTGGCTATTTTTATTGAATCTTTTGAGAAATGCCTATTTTTTTTTTCTTTTGCCCATTTTCATTGAGTTTTTTGTTACTGATGTTAAGTGTTTTGAGTTCTTCTTTTATCTGGATATTACTATGTGGTTGGAAGAGAAGCTGCCAAAGATCTCCAATTCTGTAGACTTTATTTATACTTCTGTTACTTTTGCTGGGCAAAAGCTTGTTACTTTAAAGTCATGACACTTATTTATTCTTAATTTTATTGTTTGAAGTTTATGGGTAATTTCAAGGAAGTTGGAGCCTGTGACAATATATTGAAGAATCAGCTTTTTATGAGCCCAGTTTGGCTTTTTCCACTGACTTTCACGGTTATTTTACAAATCCTTTATTTTGAATTGAATCACACAGAGTAAATAGCACCTTACATTTTGCTTTTCAAATGCTCTACAGCTTCTGCCAAATAGTTCATTGTCCATAAGTATTAAAATGCATAAAAAAAGAAGGCTAAAAAAAAAAAAGAAAATGACTTTAAAATAGTCATACATTCCTATCCCTTTTTTATTTTTTTTCATTTTTACTTTTATTTATTTGTTTGTTTGTTTGTATTTATTTACTTATTTATTATCAGTACAGGGGAGTGAGTCCAGGACCTCATGTATCCTAGGTAGGTGCCACTCTACTGAGCAACATCCCCAGTTCTTTTTTATTTGGAGACAAAAATCTTGCTAGGTTTTCCATGCTGGTCTCAAATCTGCAATCTTCCTGTCTCATTCTCCCTATTAGGTGGATAACAGGCATTTGTCATCATGCCTGCAATCTCTCCTGTTAACATTATGCAATGGACACCTGTCACTTCCTCAGCATCTTTAGGCAGCTACAACAGTAAAGGTAGTTTGATTGGTGGCCCAAGGAAAACTGCCTCTGTATTTAGTGTGGCTGCGGATGCCTAGTACTAAGGCAGGTGGTGGGTATGGCAGGCTCTCACTGCCTCTGCCCGGCTTCAGCCTCAGCTTAACCTAGGGTGGGATTTCAGGATGGAAGTTTGGAGATTGAGATGCTTTGAAAGTTAGTGACAACCAAGGCCTCTACTCCTTATCACCTCCTGTCCCCTCTTGCCCTCAGCTCCAGGCTCCCAGAACCTCCTCCAGACCTCACACACCCATCAGACCCTTTCCCCATCCTCCAGATGCCCTCCCCAAATCTCTACCTTTCTTCATATCTTGTTCCTCCTCCAGACCCTGTCCCCATCCTCCAGACCCTACCACTTCTTTAGACCCCACCTCTTCTGCTGAATCCCCCCACTCTTCCATATTCCCATTTTAATATGATTCTGTCAAATTTCCAGGCCCTGTCCCTCTCAAGTTCCTCACCTACTCCATAGGAGTTCCCTGTTTCAGGATCAAGCCCTTTTCCAGACCCCGCCCTCCAGACCCCACCCAGATGGAGCCTATTTCTGTATAACCTACACCCCTCCACTGGACATGTCCCTTCCTACAGACCCCAACCCTCCCATGCCTTGCCCTCTTCCAGACTCTGCCTCTACTTCAGACCCCACACTTTTCCAGGCCCCGGCCATTCTAGAGACCTCTCTTCCAGATGCACCCCCTCCTCCACACTCTGCCAGATCCTAGTCACCTCCAGAACCCGCCCCCTTCCCAGGCCCACCTCTCCTCCAGACCCACAGTCTTCCTGACTCTGCCTTCCCTCCAGAACCCACCCTGTCCCAGGCACCACCCCTGCTGGCCCAGGTGGAGCAGCTGCAGGCGGTGTGGCCTCAATGTGCTAATTGGCAGTTTTTGCAGTGGTACACAAAATAATCCCTGTTTTTGAACATCTATCCTGCATTGGTTGAAGTATCTCAGGCTTTCATATGCCTTAAACCAAATTTAAGAAAATCCCCTCTTTCTCTTTTTAAATATTTATTTATTTATTTATTTTTGTACCTGTAATCAAACCCAGGGGTGCTTATCCACTGAGCCCCTGACACAGCGATTTCTACTTATTTATTTATTTTTAAAAATTTGAGACAAGGTCTTGCAAGTTTGATGAGGCTGCCTTGGAACTTCTGATTCTCCTTCCTCAGGCTTCAAGCCACTTGGTTGATCACAGACATTAAAATAAAATCAGCTGAGGTTGTGACTCAGTGGTGGAGTGCTTGCCTAGCCTGAGTGAGGTACTGGGTTCAATTCTCAGCACTGCAATAAACAAATAAATAAAATAAAAGTTCATCAACAGTATGTGTGTGTGTGTGTGTGTGTGTGTGTGTGTATATATATATATGTATATATATATATATATATATATATATATATACACACACACATATAACAAAAAACTATATCAGAATTTGTCAAAGGTTAGGTAAAACTCAGCTCTGATCCCTGATGATCCTGTGGTCTTTTTCAGTGGGAGATCTCTTATCATCAGTCCAGGTTTTCTATGCTAATTGGTCAGTTTATAGTTTCCTTATTCTAGAGTCATTTTGCAATGTCTGTATTTACTCAGAAATCCCCCATGTCCAACAGGATTCCAGTTCAACATTTCTTTTCTTCTCTTTCTAGTTTTCAACAGAATCCTGTAAACTTCTGCTGTTTTTCATCAACAACATTTTTAAAAGATATTTTTCATTTACTTTATTTTTTATTTAAAGAGTTTTTTTTTAAATTCTTATGGTACTATTGGCTTATTTTAATTAAACTGTGGAATATTATTTGTCAATAATGAAGAAATGATTCTTGCTACCATGTGGATGAAACTTGAAAACATTGTTCTCAGTGAAAGAAGTCAGATACCAAAGGTCAATGGTTTAATTTATAAATGAATTTCACAGCTGGAGTTCCTTAATTGGGATGGCAAGGACAGGCCGACCCAGAGAGAGAAAGGAGATGAGTGGTAGTCAATGTCTAGAGGGAATGTGGCTGACTGGAGGATGGAAGTGCTCTTTGGGGGTGGGTGATGAAAATGTCCTAAACTGATGAAGGTGATAAATGTACAACTTTGAATATTCTGGAAGCCATTGGATTTTATGTTTTAAGTAGGTGACTTGAAGAGTATATAAATTATATCTCAATAAAGCTGTTTCTAAAAAGCAAGATGCATATGGACACATACAACACATCATTGATATAAAAATACTGAAAATGTATCTGGGGATATGGCTCAGTTGGCAGAGTGCTTGCCTCTTATGCACAAGGCCCTGGGTTCAATTCCCAGCACCACCAAAAAAAAAAAAACAAAAACAAAAAACAAAACCCAAAACAAAAAAAATAAAAAATGGAAAATGCAAATAACACTATTGTTCAGGCACACACACTAATGTAGTACAGGCACAGAGACAAACATATGGATAATAAGATCACAAACTGGGAAGGCCCTGGCAAACCCAGGAGGGGATGGTTAGTCCCTGAGAGAGACAGTGGGTGGAGAAACATTTAACTCTTAAGCTTGATGGTGGAACATAGATATTCTTGCTATTATGCCTACACCTTGTTTATTAGCTTTTAATTCTTTGTAAAAAAAAATTCATGGCCATTTCCCAATGTTTTAGAAGTTGGACATGTGTCTTTGATATAGTGAGGTGGGAGACTGGCCTTAGGGGCCCCTGGACTGGGTGAGCATGGTGCTGGACAGAGAACAGCCATCCCCTGCAGGTTCCCTGAATTGAAACCAGCAATCTCTGGGACTATCTTCAGAAAATCCTTCCTCCTGGCTGGTGGTCTACAGCAGTAGCTTACCTGTACAGCCAGAGAGCCCTGGTTTGAATCTCCACTGTGAGCCTGCTCCTCAGCAGCATGGCCTTCAGCAAATTTCTTCGCTTCTCTGAGCTTTGCTTTCTTATTAGTTAAATGGGAATAATACTGCCTACCTCTCAAAATTGGGATTGACTGAATGGAAAAGGTAAGATCTCCTCAGGTGGCTGCTATTGATGTGATTCCTGCAGAAGCTAGGCTCTCCCTGCTCATCTCAGGGAGGCAGTCTGTGCTTGGTCCTACACTCATTGGCATGCTGTACCAGAGGCCATGAGTGACTACTGGCTGAGTGGAACTGACTTGTAGAGCCCCTTCTTTCCTCCTCCCTTCCTAACTGCTTTGAAAAGCAAAGGGAACAAAAGGCCCCCAAAGACATCTCCCTTCACTACTCCTAAAAACAAAGCCATATATAAATAAGCTAGCTCTGTCCTTCTCCAAGGAACTTTTTTTTGTACTCCCAGCTGTTCATTAGCTGCTGGAGGCTCATAGGGCAGGGCCAGCCCCCAGGGTCCCAGAGTCCCAGGGCCCCAGAGATAGGACGATGGGGTGGCTATCTGTATGGAAGCTTCCCTCATATGGGGGAAGCTCCTTCTACTTTTCTTGGAGACTAGAAGGTTGTATACCTTGGCTTAGGCCCTCAGCAGTAAGATCCAGGCACATCTAGGGGAGAGCTGGACCTCAGAAACTGGGCCTCACAACCAGGCAGGTCAATGAGATTGGGGTTGTGTTGTAGCTGAGCAGGGGAGATAGAAATCCCACTGCATGTAGGGGCAGCTGCAGAACCACTGCCCTGGATGCCATTCTCCACATTGGACAGAACACATAAAGTGCATCCTCTGAGCTCTGGGCTCTGAAGCCTCCTCCTCCAATGTCAGTCCTGGCACAGAGCTCTCAGTGGTAGGCCATTCCTCTGCTGTCTCGGGGACCTGGCTGGTTTGTTTGTAAAGGCAGAGGTCCCTGTACCTGGTTCAGGTCTCTGCACCATCCAACATTTTGTGGCTAGTGAGAAAGGAGCAAGGAGAAAGAGCCTTCTGGGGTCTGTGGGCTCTGTCCTGGTCATGGGGAGACCCCAGGCACAGGGCCTCATGTGACACAGATGCAGGCCAGACCTAAGGCCTTCTTTATATCACTTCAAGCAACCTGCATGGCCCCACTGTACTATTGTGGTGACCCAGCTGGAAGTGATAGAGCACTGTGGCCTCCCTCCATGGTCCTCTGGGATCCCTTGTGGCCACATCCATCCAGTGACTGACCTTACTAACCTATGGTCTTTCCGGTCTAGGATAGGGCAGGACAGAAGGGGATGGGTGGCTTTGGGAATGAAGGGAAAAGTGACAATCAATTCTCTCCAACCTGAGCTCTTTTTCTGATGTCCAGGGGGCCACTCTCCTACCCACACAAATGATGGTACTGTAGAAATCAGGGTCTAGGGCTACCACCAAGACTTCTCTGCAAGCTCTTGGGAGCCATAGCTGACTGCCCATGGCTACTGCCCTCCTCTCACTCATTTTCCACCCTGCTGCCAATGCTACCTCTCTAAAAATTCAATGGGAACATACAAACCAGCCTTCTAGATCAGATAGTACCTACCTGTTCCTCCCACTGCAGCCCAGAGTTGGGTTACTCCTTGGACTGCCTTGAGTTTTTAACACCACACCCTATTCCTGTCCAACAATCGCTGGTGAGAGCTAGTATAGCACCTCCCCAGGCAGGTGCTCCAGTGGTAGCAGCCTCCACCATTCCCCACTGTCTCACACCAGCCTGCTTCCCTCAATACACCACCTGCAGGGCATCTGAAGACACTTGAGATGCCCCCTCTAGTTTCTAGGCAAAGACTTGTAGCACATCAGGGAAGGAGGGAGGAGATGGAGGGGAGGGAGAGAGGGAGGGAGGAAGGGGGGAAGGAAGGAAGGAAGGAAGGAAGGAAGGAAGGAAGGAAGGGAGGGAGGGAGGAAGGGAGGGAGGTGGGCAGGAGGCAGGGAGGGTGGGAAGGAAGAAAGGAATCCTTCAGCTCTTTTGGGGGATCCAGAGTGGCTCCAGCAAAGGTTACTACCTCCCAGGGACCAAGGATGCACAGGAAGCCCTCTGCACTATCAGGTAACTACTGCAAGTTTTGTCACATGGGTGGGCTCTTTATGTTACAAGACATGAATACTCAACTGAAACTGGTTTTATAACAAAAATCATTGAACTGGCCAAGGCTACTAAAATATCCAGGATTGGTCAGGCTGCAGGTAATGCTTGATCCTGGGCCTCAGTACAATGACAAGGACTTCGAGTTCTCTAACTTTTTCCCTGCCTTCTGTGTGATTGGCTTTATCCTCAGGAGTCACACTGTGCTTCCCCACACCCCTAACAGTTCTGGAATCTTCCCCTTGGTCACAAATAGCTGCAGTGATTCTAAACTTCACATCCTCATTCTGGAGGCTTCCAGGGAAAGACAGGAAGTGTGTTTTTCCAGCAGGCTGTTGGCAATCTCTTCTTGGGTTTCCCTTGGCTTCTGATTGAGTTCTGGGCCCATCCCTGAGCCAGTCACTTCAGTGTGGGGGCAGGAGGTGAAAAACACTTCTGGGTAGCAAGAGCCAAACCATATTCCCTAAAACAGGGAAGCCATAATTTCCTGGAGGAAGTGTGTGGTGTTGAATCCAGAAAGTAGGGAAAAGATGCAGAGCTACAAGCATGAGCCCATCCTGTGGTTGATTCTCATTTTACTTTCATCCTCTTAGGCCCAGGAAAGCCTCTGAGACAGGAGACACTGTTCTTTCTTACCCAGAAATAGGCTAACATTGACAACTTCCCTTTCCAGATGTCTGTTTATTTGGAGTTCTGAGTGCTATGAATCCCAAGTCTCTCCATTTCTGTCCTGACCGGCAGGATGACCGGCAGGATGACCGGCAGGACACATCAAAGTTATAGAAAAAAAGACAAGACACAAATTTATAAAAAAGGTTTGCAGCTTTAATGAAGACAATGCTCTTAACAGATACACTTCTTGCAAATAAATAAGAGAAAAGACTCTTGGTGGACAAAAGGAGAAAGAATACCAACAGACAGTCCACACAGATGAACAAAAATGACCAAGAAACATGGAAAATTTGATCTCAATAGTAATAGAAGAAATGCAAACTGAATTAGTGAAATGTTACTTGAACTTAGATTATTGATGGTAGTATTCTCAGAGAGTGTGGAAAATGGACTCTTGTTTCCTACCAAAGTAAATGTAAATTAATAAAACCTTTTAGAACAGTTTGGTTAAATATATTATAAAAGTTAAAACAAAGAAATTCCTTTAAGAATTCTTAAACTTATTAAACCTTATTATTAAACTTATTAAAACATTTCCTTAGAAAATGATCATGCTGTAAACAAAGGTTTAGTGTACAAGATACTCACTTCATCCTTGCAGCTGGTTGGGAACAAATGAAAACAATGTAAAAGTCAGCACAGTCCAATTGGCTCAGTGAATCCCCAGTCAATGTCAGTGTATGAGAGCACTAGCCAGCATCCACTGTGATTGGTTGGTGACTGTGATGCACATTTGGAATGCAGTTTAGACATTGCCCACATGATGCAATATTCTGTACCTCTCAAACATTGATGTAGATGAACATTTATAACAACGATGAACTATATGTAGTGTTAAGCAGAAAACTTACAAACTAGAATATGCTGTATGAGAAGATTCCATAATATCCATGTGAGTAATGACAGAAGAAAAGTCTAGGATACACATTAAAGTGCTGAAAATGATATCTGTCTAGTAAAAATTTACATACACACATTTATTTATTTATCTCCTGATCATATTTTCTAACAATCACAAATCCCTCTTATCCAGCATTTTCATGTCTGCTGTTTCAGTTAACTAAAGTTCCATTCAATGAGAGAGAGAGAGAGAGAGAGAGAGAGAGAGAGAGAGAGAGAAATGTTTTCATATATAGCATATTGCTTTAACTGTCATATTTTATTATTAATTATTGCTGTTAGTCTCTTACTGTGCCTAATTTACAAACTTTATCATAGGTACACACATATGCATAGAAAAAGCAATAGATAGAGGGTTCAGTGTGTTTTCAGGCATCTGCTGGTGTCTTGGAACCTACCTCATGTGGATAAAAGGGACTACTGTAATTTCTTTAGTGGAAGTTCCTTTTTTTTTTTTTTTTTTTTAAAGATAAGAATATCATGCTAAGTAAAGTAAACCAACCCCCAAAATCAAAGGCCAAATGTTTTCTCTGATATGTGGATTCTGATCCATAATGGGGGTTTGGGGGGGAGCATGGTAAAGATGGAGAAACTTCAGATTGGGCAAAGGGAATGGAGGGGGCATACGGGTAGGAAAGACGGTGAAATGAGATGTACATCATTACCCTAAGTACATGTATGAAGACACGAATGGTGTGACTTTTCTTTTTATATAACTAGAGCCATGGAAAACTGTGCTCTAATGTGTACTATAAATTGAAATTTATTCTTCTGTCATGGATAATACATTAGAATAAATAAATAAAATTTTAAAAAAAGAATAATGGTCAATACTGGTAGGTGCTCCAGGGTGGAGACAGGTACTATCTGGAAAGGTCCTTGACTGGGATCAGGCAGTAACCTTCTGGTCATCATATCAAGACTTTCAATCTTTCAGGAAAAAAAGTAAAGTATCAAGAAAAATTATTATTAGCATGTCCCATAAAAATGTGAGTGACATGATTATAGTTTTCATTTTCTTTATTTAGATTGTCTCCTTAGTCCAAATTTAATTATATCACGTTATGCTTATAATCAGGAAAAAACCCTCACAATACAACTTCTAAGTATTATAAAACCCTACCATGGCTATAACTGCCCTAGGACTGGGCCCTGCCAAACTCCATACTCCCTCTCCCTCTCTGGGTTGCAGAATTCCAGTTAAATTCTGTTGCTTCCTCTTTCTCACATCTATTTTCTTTTTTTCCCCCTGCCAGTACTGCATTCTCTTCTTTGAGGCTTAATATCCCAGGAATTAATTTATGGAAACTCATTTATCAAATTGGTTTTCCAGAATGAAACACTGGCCAACATTAGTCAGTTTGGATATTCATTAAAACAAAAGAGTTTCAGTAGCTTTTACCAAAAAATTTCATAGCTTTAGGCAATGTTTAGTTTTGGTTGTTATTGATAGAAATATATTTTCAGCATTTTTTTATAAAAAATTTTGATTTTACATCAACTTCCACCCCCAACCTGCATATTTAGAATTTTCAAACTTATGTAAACATTATACAGGGCTGTGGAGTAAGGCTCAGTGGTAGAGCATAGTAGTGCTCACCTAGAGTGTGAGGTCCTGGGTTCAGTCATGAAATTCTTCCAGTCATGGGGGAAAAATTATACCATAAATTCCCATGTACCCATTATCTGGATTGTAAAATGGTTACATTGAGATTTCTTTCTTTCTCTCTCTCTCTCTCTCTTTTTTTTAAGAATATGGTCAATACTTTGATTACAATCTTTGTTCAACTTTTTGATGATCACTTAACAATATTGGGCTGTTATAAAGATAATTTTGTTGATTATTTCCTTTAAAGTTTGTATTTGTGGTTAATGTATGTCAGAAATGAAGTACTGATAATGTGATTCATTATACTAGTTTGTTTTGAGGAAATGAACTTTATCATTTTTGAACTTGAACACATTTTTATGTCAAATGTTTATGCAAACTGCTACTTATTCACATATTCCAAATGAACCTTGTTAGAGCCAAAATTTTCAGCATTTCTCAGGAAAGAATTATTTCAGCTAATCCTGATTCCTCTAATATGCTTTTAAACTTAATTGAGATTGCAAATTTCTTTGGAATGTTTTTCATTAAAATTTGACTTGTTTAAAGCTGAATTATAACTAAATTCAATTTTAAACTTAATAAATTTAAATTTAAGCCTGATATACCATGAAAAAAAACTGATGAAAATCCTAAAAAAATTTACAATTCAAAGAATAGAAAGATATTCATTAGTATCAAAAAGAAATGAGAAAAAAATGAAGCAAAATTGTTTGACATGAACTGCTTAATATTTGGTTGGAAAATATCACTTCACATGGAAAAAAATTAGCTTACACTTATTCCTGCTTTGCCATCTCCCCCCCCCCACCCCCCTTTGCAGTGCTGAAGGTTGAACCCAGGGCTTTGTATGTGTCACTTTTTAAAAGGTAGCATTACACAAGATTTATTTGCTGGGTCGCATTATCAAGCTAAATTTGGTTAATAGAAAAACATATCTTACAATCAGAAAATCAAAGTTGAATATTCTAATTAAGCTACTTGGTAACTTTGGCAATTTTTTTATTGGTTTTTCAAAACATTAAAAAACTCTTGTAACCCTTCCAGATAATATAGGTATTAATGCACTTTGCTATCAAGTTATTTCAGTTTTGATATGTTTCTCCAATTTTTCTTTCATGCAGTATTTGTACATAGACATGAGCTTCCCAACGAAATAAACAAAACAGAGCCAATGCTTTCAACTGCGAATAACTCAAGCTCCTGGCAAAGTATGCCCAGATCAAAAATCAATACTGAGAAATGGACTCCACAAAAACAAATTAACTGCACTAGTGACTTTCACTTGTTCTGCAAACTTTTGCTCCACTGTTGTTTAACCCTTATTGTGTTAGCTATCCAATCAAAGTACAGATGACAAATTCAACCAATGCTTTCATTAGCAAACTTCAGATCATGTAAAGCCGTAGTGTAAGTCTCAGAAATCCATCCACTTATCCTCATTTTTTTTTTTTTTTTTGCTTCTTTTTGTAAAGTCCAAGTTTTAGAGACAAATCTTCTGGAATGTATTCAAACTTCAAAGCAGAATATTAACCCCCCCCAAAAGCATGTGTTTTAAAAAGAATCTTGTATGATTTCTTTTAGTCTCCAAGTATCGTTTAAGTATCTAAAACAAGTTAGAGCAATAACCTTATTTACGTAGGAAAATGTTCTAATTTCCTGTGTTTTGCTTAGGTGCTTTACTAGTGAATATTTAATAAAACTTATTGAAATAAATTTAATCAAATTGATCCGCAAACATGCTTTTCAAGGAAAATTATGTCTTTTGTCCCAATATTTTCATCATATTTTTGAAAACTTTTCACAATATTAATAGAGATCTGTGGCTAAAACTTTTAAAAATTCAAAATTCTAATGGTAACTGTCCAATTTTTTCCATTTGAAATATGCTAGGAAAAAATCAATTATTTATAGAACATAAGTCATTAGACTTGAGATTCATTTCTAAATTGAGTTATGAAATTATGTAGAGCAGAATCTGGTGCAATCTTTTCATTCTTCAATTCTTCTTTGGTTCCTTAGCTTTCTCAGTGCTCAAGGAAGTGTAGTCTAAATGTAAAATAAAAAAGACACTGATAACTTATCAATTGTGTGGTAGCTTAAAATGAAGTAAAGGGAAAAATAAAACAAGCTCAATTTTGTGTTCAAAGTTCTCAACTAGAACTCAATAAAATGAGCAACTATATCATTGGGAATGATAGGGATGAAAAGACAACACTGAAGAGCTGAGGAGAAACATCCAATTTGACTCCTCTGCGAAGCATAGATCAAACATCTTTCTATGCTAGATAAATTCTTTTATGGAAATAGTATTGAGAATTTCACAATATGGGGATATGAATCCGTGTTTGAAAGCTAACACTTGAATTTATAAATGATTATACATGAAGTTATAGGTTTTTACTTACAATAGTATTTATATTTTTTATTCAAACATTTTAGTAGTAAATTGTGCATGCACATAGAATGTGGATTTTGCATAATATATTTCTAAATTTTAGAAAAATTCACTTCAAAATTATTACACCATACCTATTAAGTTTCATAAAGTTAATATTTTTATTTAAACTTAAGCATAACTAAAATTAAATTTTAATTATTCTAAATTATATGCATATAAAATAGTAAATTTATTTTTTTATTTAAATGTTATTTTATTGCAGAAATTCAGTTACACTAGAAGTGCCATAGAGGTGTCACATATGTGTCCATTTTTGTGGATCACAAATTATATTAGTTGTGCTTAGCATACACCTGTAACAAAGTAAGCCCAGTCAGTGGTCACTGCCACTATTATTATTTTATTATTAACATTAATAGACCTGAACTTTTCTTATGAATTATGCATTTCAGTTTATTAAATATATGTATTTTGGAAACAAAATGATGATTCATATTGAACGTTTTTATTGGCCATTGTTGTATGTCAAATATTGTATGAGTCTAGTATAATCATTATGCTTATTTACATCATGTGAAAGTTAAAACACCAAGTTGTTTAAGAACACCGAGGATATATTGTTAGAATTACAAGTGTTAGAAAAAAAATCCTATCCCAAGTAATATCACTTCAGATCTACTCTTATTATTCTGTCTCCTTATATATATGTATTTTCCTCATATATTAATATAAATAAGTACATGTATGTATATATATTTGTATGTACACACATTTATACAAAAAATAATTATACACACATTTATGCCTTTTCCAATTCCTTTGAGATTTTTCACATCCTTGCTCAAGTTTCATGTAATACTTTCCATAGGTTATTTCTGAGATATTGCTGTTATGAAGCTTAATCCAGGCTGGGGATATGGCTCAGTGGTATAACACTTGCATAGCACATGTACCATTAAAAAAAAATCCTATCCCAAGTAATATTGAAAAACCAGCCTCTACCTCAGAGCAAAGCCTGTCCAAGGAAGGGACATGACCTTTGTCCTTGGAAAGACCCAAAGAGCACTCCTAGGCACATTCCCACCCTGCTAAGTTGTTTATCTAACGGGAGAGATATGCTGTGCCAGGTGTCCCTGACTCAGGCTAGGTGGGGACCCATAGCAACCCCCTAGCAGCCACCAATCAGCATGAGACAGGGAAATACCTAGGATGCCAGATGACCCTCCCAGTAGTTTATGGTGGTTGATAACATTGATAACGTGTTGGGAAACCATGTAGTTCAGCAGAACACCCCTCTTGGCTTAAACCAATCAGTTCAAATGAATCCCCCTCTTGTAGTAACCAATCACCCCTACCCAACCTGTTCCCGCCAGTAAATGTGCTAACCATGTTTTAGAGTTGTTATTCGATTTTCCCAGGTGTGTGATGATTTGCTAAGAGATGCTATGATGTATGTGGTGGGGTCCCTCCTTCTCATGTATAAAACTGCTGCAAACCCTGGGCTCCGGGCCTCTCAGCATCACCAGTTGCTGTGTGCATGCGCAGAACGTGGAGGACTGAGCTAGCTCGCAATAAACACCTGTTTGCTGTTTACATCGATCTTGGTCTCTGGTGGTCTTTTGGGGGTCCAGAATTCGAGCATAACAATATCACTTCAGATCTAGTCTTCATGTGCTGTCTCCTCATATATATGTATTCTCCTCATAAATTAATATTTAAAATAGTTTTTTTTTTTAAAAAAGCTTAATCTAGCATGCACATATATAGTGTTATAATAAGAAAATTTCTATTGCAAATGACAGAGATCCAACTTGCAATGATTTAAAAATTAAAAAAATAAAAGCAGTGGCGTTTATTGGTTCACATAACCAAATTACAGAACAGCAGTGTAGAATCAGTCACTTGGGAAACAAAGGAGACAAGGAAATTGGATTCTCTCAAGACTCTCATTATCTGAGTCTTGTCTCTCTGTCAGCACCATTCTTACTATTATGTAACATATGAAACAGAATTTTTCAGAACAGCAAGGAACATCGCCAGAGGCTGCTCAAGACCAACACATTCTTTTAAGCAGAATGTAATCCTTCCCATCATCCTCACTTGAAAATATCCTCGAATAGGATTTTGAATAATCTAACAGGGGTTTCCTAGCTGACCCAATTATCATATGTAAAAGGAGGAAGTCGCATGCCCATCCTGTGTTTAGCAATTTACTTTTCAGTCAGCCTTCACAGGATGGTGAGACCCAGGAACAGAAGACGGACTTGAGTCTTGAATATAGAAAGTATGTCAGTGCCTCTCTCTCCATCTCTACTTAAGAGTCTGTAATTTTACTATAGTTAGGCAAACAGAATCATGAAGATAGTCAAATAAAAGACATCCAATCTTTTAGTACAGGAGCTCTGTTCTCATAGGAATGACCAACAATGCATCTTAAAAATAAAACTGAACACTAAGAGTCCTGTTAACATGTAACTTGAGGATTAAGCCAGGGAGGGAAAATATAGAAAGGCTGGTCCACTCACACAGGAAGAGAAGAACCAGAAGGATGAGGGTCAAATGGTGTTCCTCCAGAAGTAGTATGTAAGTGCCAATAAATTTACCTGAGAGTTAGGAAAAGTAAAGACTGATAATAGGCATTTCTAGGGTGACAAAGTAATAGTTATGTTACGTGGGCTTCATGTTTTTGCCACATTGATGTCAGAATACTCAGGTTATTTTTCAGAAATTAAAAAAATAGAAAAGTACAAAGAATATAAGAAACATCTGCTTTTTACCACCAGAAAAAAAAGTTGTTCACTTTATTATTTTTCACTTTCTTCTATAACTTTTTTTGTATAACTGATTCATATTCTTATTTATCAACCACCTAAAATTCTACTTCCAACACATTTACAATCATGAATTAATATAAGTTCCAATTCACCATTTATATGCACATGGACATAAACGTCATGTAATATCAGTTATATTTATTCCACTTATCATGTTCCAAAAACACCCTGTAATTTACTTTTTTGCTTAAACATTATAGGGTTGTGATTCCTCCCTGTTGATTGTGATGATTTATTTCACTCATATTATTGCTAGTATATTCTGGCTATATTTTATTCTGTCACTGACATTGTCAAATAAAGAGAAGTAAGTGATATTTGAATAATATTTTATTAAGTGAAAAACATTGGGATTATATAATGGCATAAAAGTTCCACATCTATTAAAAAAATATACGCTAGCATAAAAATCCCATATTTACATGACATTAGTGGAAAATTTTAATTACAGCATGTGTGAAAATATTTGGTATGTGCTTGGAAAACAAGTTAGTTTGTTTCTCTTGGAAGAATTTCTACAAAGATATTTTTTCATACTTGAAAAAAAACAGTTTCTTGAATTTCATATACTGACCTGCTTATGCTTGAACCATGTAAAGAGGACATAGACATGAACATGATCACTACTGCCCTCACTTTCCACACAAAAATTTAAAAATATACAGCACAAAATAAACTCCATGATAGCAATTTTTAATTTTTTTTCTGAAAAATGAAGTCAGATTAATAATATGTGTATTACATATGTAGAAACTAATATGGAACATATAATTGTATAATCCAGCAAAATGAAACATTATAAGTTATAAAAGAATAAGAGTAACTATAGCTACTCTTTCTGGTTTCTGAAAAAAAATGTAGCCATGTTACCTGGTCAACCCCAAAGAATGACTTGAAGTCCACATTCTCAATTTTTACTGACAAAAATAGACCCCACCATCTCTGATTAATCACATTCAACATCTCCTTTCTTTCCCTCTAAAGTATTAGAAAAACCTCAAAAGGAAAAATGTCATTACATTGCCTACATCTGTCAAAAATACATTCATGTCCTGTTCTTGTGATGGTTTTGTCCCCTTTATAAAAATTCAAAACATCATAATTCTTCAGATTCTTTGATCAAAAGAAAGATGTAATCTATCTGCATCATGTGGTAGGTGAACTTTCTTATCCATTGCTGATTGTGGGAAGATACCAGGAGTCATGTGACTGATGGTGTTTCTGTTTCTACATTGGCTACTAGCAATCTCCCTGGTAACTTAAGGCTATGACTAACAAAAGTCAAGGAAGATTTCTGTACAAACTCTGTTTCTGTCTTCATGGCATCTCTGGTATTATCACTTTATCTCATGTCTTGATTTTATTGATGCACATTTTTATTCATTTTTAAATGAATATATTTCTATAAGTCAACTTACATTCTTTTGGGTCAAGGCTGGTTGAAAGAAAATATGTGAAATGGATAATATAAGGATGCAAAGAGCTAACACTATCAAATCATGTGTAATGGCAAGGTATTCTAGGAGAACAACTATCAATCAGCAAGCTCACTCTTTCTATCTTGCCTTAAGTCTCAATGTGTTCAGTTATAATAAACATTTAAAGACAAAAAGAGAAGTGCTTCCCACAATAAAAAAAATATATGTTTTAAAGCTCTTAGACTTTGAATCTACTTTGCAATATATTTAAAGAGGTTATAAAAATCCTGGTGATTCTCTCTGTTAACCAACAGCCTCATACAGGATTGAAGCCACTGAAGCAGAGGAAAAGCCCAGAGAAGTCGAATCGCCACAGCAATCCTTCAGCTAACACATAAAGAAAATAACCTAATTACTGGAAAGTGGGAACAAGAAAATAAAAAGTATGGAAGGGTAGAGAAGCATTAAATGGGAGCACACAAATTTGTCTTTGCTACAGAACCAGAAATCAACCTAGATCCTGAGGGTGGCCATTAAGAGCAGACAGGGTGTTTGCACAACATCCGTGGATGAATGAGAAAAAAACCAAGAAACAGGAAAAAGACTAATTTTAATTACCCAGAAAAGCTGCTAGAGAAAGAACTGAGAGCTGGTGGTAGACAGCTTACAGCTACAGGCTGCATGGCACTGTACTCTCCTTGCCAATTAGAGCCAGTCAGACCCCATTGGGGAATTAAGTGAGCAGAGGAAGCAGTCTCAGTGCAGGGTCAGGCTGGACTCACACACACTTGAAAACCGGACACCAACCGACACAGGTGCGACCTGAGACTCCCGCACGGGTTTGTGTACAGACACACAGGAATAGAACACAGTACGTAGGCTTTCCTTTCCACTAAATACAGGTGCAAACCACATTCTCTATGGAAATACATTGCAAAGAGAGGTATGCAATTTAACAAACACTCAATTACCAATCAGACAAATTGAGGGAATTGGAGAATGACTCCAAGACTCCAAGAGAAAAAGTAGAAGGGACTCTGGCAGAACAATGGCACTAAAGCTGCCACACTGTGGATTTACTACCTGTGCTATTTTTCCAATTACAGCCATTGTGATATAAAAATTCAGAAAAAAAGAGCTGCTGTCTGAGACTAAGCCGGCTATTTCCTTAGCGTTTTTAGAACTGACACGAAGCAACAACAAAATCAAGGAGAAATAAAAACAGTTCCAAACCTAATAGCCCTCAGATGAAACTAGCAAGGGTATAAACAAAAGAGAAGTGCTTCCCAGTCAGGACCTAAGAAAATTCTCCAAAGTGAGAAAGTCCGCTCTCCAAGCCGACCTAAGTGAACGCGTGAGTCTGTGCGGCTGCTGTCAGAGGTAGAAGCCAAAGACTTGGAATCTGAGAGGAGAGAGCAAGCAGCAGGCGGGAGAGGAAGGGACTCTGCCTCTGTGATCTCCCCGTGCAGTCTTCAGCCAACACGTTTGCTTTGTAATCTATGAATGTTAAATACCGAGAGGTTGCAGAGCAGAAAAGCCTGGGGAAGGGGGGCAAGCCCTCCATACTTAGGAGGCAAGGGGAATACCGGTAGACTAGTGAGAGGAGCGCAGCAGCATTTAAAAACCTTCTTGAGGCAAACAGTCTTTTAAACCCGGGGACATGCTAAATGAACCTTTTCAGCGAGAGGCAGTGAGGCGCTGGGCGCGGGCGACAGCGACAGCGCGGGGAGTGGGGAGGGGCGAGGGACCGCTCCGGGAGGACACAGCCAGTCAGAGGCGCGGGGCGCGGGGCGCACGGACGCATTGGAGGAAAACACTCGAGCCCCAAACACACCAGCCGGAGGAGGCGCCGCACCTACTTCCCAATATAACCAACTACAGAGTGGGGGAGCGTAACTGCAAGAAGGCAGCAGCCAAAGTGCCATTAAAGCTCTGGGCGGAAAGGATGCTTTACCTGGGTCCGGTCTTCTGGGAGAGGCAGGGCAAGCTGGAGGATTCCCTCTGAATGATTAAAAACTCCGCAATTCTCTTCTGCCACAGGCTGAGAAGGACCCAAGGAACTGCTCTGTCTGAACTGTGCCGACGGGCAGGAGGATGGGAGACAGGAACTGAGAGTCACAGAGGAAGGACAGGGGAGTCTGGCATCTCATTGGTAAGTGGCTGACATTCCTTTACCAGTGACTGCTTTCTGTGATTGTGCACTTCATCTCCCAGTCACTTAGGATTTTTGACACACTGGCTTCTGCAAAACCATCCTTTCTTGCCATGTTGCCAGAATGTAAAAAACTGTTAGATGAAGCTTTTCTTTTCCCCTTTTTCCTTTTTTACAACATGCTATTTTTCTCTGCTGGGATTTTATGTTGAAAAGTTGAAGCGAGAGTAAATATAACCCTTTTGCATATTTCCTAATGTCACCCAAAATAGGAGTAAACGATTCATACAAACAAATTTTAAGGTAATATATACCAGGATGGGGTAAGAGTGTTTCTACAAAACAAGCCAAATGGTCAGAAAGAAAGGGATGTTGTTCTCAGGTACTGACTGTAGGTCTTATGCTGGAGCAATGTGTTTTTGAGAATACAGCCCAAATAACTGGGCATCTGGCAGTGGAATAACTTGTTAAAATTCAGGACAGATGCTCTGTAAGTGGAGTTCTGCAAAGTTATGGAAACTGAGAAAAACAATATCTTGGACTTTTTTTCTAAATGTTGTACAGGAATGTGGTGGATTAAAAATATGAAAATATGTTCAGAGATTCTTATTTTTATTAGAAAAAGTAGGAAAGAATATTTTTGCACATAGATAAATATGATGTACAGAAAGCTGTGGGTTACTAAGAGAACCTGAAATTTTAAGTTGGTTTAATTAATTTTATTTTATAAAGAACAAAAATACATCACATTTTTAAAAAATTGTATAACTTCTGTAGTATGAAAAATACAATTCAATGTGGTAATTTTAATACAGGTTTGAAAGCAAAAACTTTTAAGCTGTTGTATATACAGTGCTTTACCTACATGCATTTCATCTGATTGTTGATTTAAAAGAAATCATTTAGGAAGTCTATACTTCTACTTTCATTCTGAATGTTAGCTATGGAAATAAGTATGAAAAAAAGTTAATATTAATTAAAATACTAACATTTAATAATATAGACAAATAGTCAAATTTAAAAATTATTGGAAATGTAATTAATTGGTTGCTATTGAATTGCACCAGAGCTATAGAAATACTTATGAATACCACAGTAAACATATAGGAGTACATCATGATTAATGTATTGACCCTAAATATGAAATACTTACTAATTATTAGAATATTATTTGTTTTGAAATGCCTGTTTTCAATTTTGAACAACTCACTCATGATTCTTTGCATCTTTTTTCTATTTCATGCTTAAATTGTTATAAGTTCTGTGTGGACCAGTATATCAAGTCTTTAACTTGTCAGGAATATGTTTGCCTTGGTCAAATGTAAAGCAAAAAAATTACTGTGGAAGAATGTGCAAATAAAACAAAGGATTAAAAAGTAAAACATATTACATACAAAAATCAACTAACTCTAGTTAAGTAAAGATAGAACAAGATTCAGAGCTAAAAGTTAACTAAAATATGAAATGTGATATAAAAACAAGAATTTGAAAAATAGCTTAGCTGGTGTCTAAGAAGATGGTATTAAGGCATACTTGAAAAGAGAAAGTCAATAGAATGTTTATTGCAATGCAAGTGCCAATTTTTCTGTGTAGGCATTGGGGGAGCCCTTAAATTGTTCTTATGTAAAACTTTTGAAAACCTAAAAAATGAAGAGAAACATTAAGAATTTTACTTTTTGATTCCATGGGAACTCTATTGAGAATTAGAGTCCATAAAGGTTATAAAAAAGAACATTACCACAATGATTAACTAAATACCAGATAAGTTATAAGATTAGTGTACACCAGGATGCTCTTGGCAATACATTGGAAAAGCTATAGTGGTGTGGGATTTTCAAAAGGATGGCTGATATACCTGAACATTTCTCTATCTAAAGTGTTAATAAATACTTTAACTATTAGGTGGTCTGAAACCCAATAGTTATGAGGTTGGTAAGTTAGAGAAGAACTAAAATCATATCATGCACATACACATAAATGTTTACTCAAGAAGTATCATTATGAATTAGTTACTTGCAGAATATTAATCTTATGTATCTAATTAAGTAAAACTCTATTAGAAAAGTGACAAGTTTGGCTAACATATATTTTCTTTTTTATTTAACAATTCATAACCATTCACCACCTTCAGGGTAGATGTGAGTGGGTATGGTTTGATGTTCAGACTTAGCATTAAGGACCAGATGGTGTCAGTAAAAGGTAGAGGACTCTCTGGATAAAGAAAGTAAGAGGCTGCTATGCTGACCAAGGCATTTGGAGTTCACATTACTTGTAGATAAAACAAAATACCTTCTTTTAAGATTAAAATAAAAGATAATTTTTTCCATCTGGTTATAGTACTAGGAACATGATTTGACTATATATAAGTTAGCTTGGCAAAACCAAAGTTTTATAGCAGGCTTTGTTGCTTCCCCAATTCATCAAAAACTATTCTAGAATATTATGAAGATATTTAAAATAGTGTGATTTTTCTGAATCCATTTTACCACACAGTTTTTATTACCTACAGTCTTTGAGTTATCTTCTTAAATATATCCTTAAACATTTCTACTGAGAAGTTGGCAGTTTTTTCTCTTAATTTAAATGGATTCTAAATTTATATTGTTTACTCTACAGAAATTCTGACTTCAAGAACTTAGATTTATTCCTCTCTTTCTTATTCTCCAAGATAGAAGCATAAAACAGGAGAGTTGTATGTTTCCGACATGAAATTTTTTAGACTGGTGTTAGGGCTGTGCACTGTGCTAATATGTTACATGAACTTCTTAGCACTTTATAGCAGGAAAGAGACTGGTCGGAAGCTCAAAGCAGTAGAATCCCTACAGAGGTCTATTTTCTAAGCATTTGTGATCAATAACTCTACATTAGAGGCTCTTGCATTTTAAAAAGTAATGAAGTATATAAAACTCCTTAACACTGAAGTTTCGGATTAAAAACTATAATGAACCATGTTTTATCTCTCTACTCTTTCAATTAAATTTGCCTATTATACTACTTTTAAAATATCCAGATGTATATTGTTAGAAGTTTCTGGTAAGTGGAGTATACTCAGTTTCTATCTTCTAGACTTGAACATTTTTGTATAATAAATAATTTTCATTTAAAATGAAAGAAAATAATTCTAGTGTTTTTATACAGTGGATATAAGAAGAAAATTTAAAAGGCTTTATGATATAAACACACATAAGTATATACATTTACTTTTTAGAAAGCCAAGTATTTATTATTAAATTATTTCATCAAAGCTATTTTATATTTTTTTTCCTGCTTTGTTTTATCAGTCTCTGAAGAATTTATAATGACTTAAAAAACTTGCTGCCCTGTATTACCACATTTTATGTATTTTTACAACTAGATTTCTCTTAACAAATTCTGTGCTGCATTATTAAATTGCATAAACTTGTCTTAAGACCATTTTTTATAATTTCTGTTATATTTTACCTTTGAAATATACTTTCATAAAATGAATGTAGAACATTTTCATTCATGTAAAAAACCTCCATCAGTTAAAATACAAGTCTTTAATTTCATATTTCAAAGTATTACATATTGTTCTCATGACATAGCCTCTTTCCATATCAACTCATAACACTTAAATACTTGTCAAAGTGTGGAAGTTCCTTTGTTAGTACAGGGAAATGGAACTCTCCAAGTAAACCATCAAGTGATTCTGAAAAGCAAATGAAAGTATTTTCTGTTTTGTGGAAATCGAAAGGCCAATGAATCTGTCATTTCTTAATTTAATATAAAATAGTGTGAGATTTATCGTTTTTGAGAATCATGAGAAATTATCATAATATTATTTCTCATGCATTTCTTAATGTTCAATTCCTTATAATTGCTGCATTTTTAAGGGATTCCAAAATGTTCCATTAGGTGCATTTGACAAGACAGTTGTAAAATTACTATTCTTTTTTTCTGTATTTCTCACCCATCCTTTAACAATTCATAACCTAAAAAATTGCTGTCCTATATTATAATTTGTATGTATTTTCTCACATTATATTTCTCTGAACAAATCCAAGAATATTTCATATTTCCTCTGTGCTAGTTTTGGTTTCAACTACTCTATTTCTCAATTTTCATAGATAAAAAAATTGAGCTTTTGATCAAAAAGTAGGTGCCTATTCATTTATATACACAATTCACTAATCCCAGTTTTATAGATTCTGTGCTTCCAGGAAATATGGATATACTTAAGGGTTAATAACAGTGACTATGTGCACATTATTCAAATTCTAAGCAGCCATATTATGGTAAAGGAGAAAAAAGAAAGTGTTAAATTTATCTAAGTGATGAAAGATTTTTCCTTACATTAACTGGAAAAACCTAATTACATGTGCAAACATTTAATGAGGAGTGTAGGAATCTCCTCCACATCATTCTTATAGCTGCCAAATGCTCAGGAAAAACATCTCATCTTCCATTACACTCTAGCAGTAACTCTGTCATATGGGGTTTAGGAAGAGAAAATTTGCTGATCACATAGGTGGTGAAGGGTTGATTGAAATTGTCTTGACTTTGATATTCATAGTAGCAGAAACATTTGTTAAGAGGTTCAAAAAGTTGAAGTTTTTCTTGTTGTTGTTGTTTTAGATATATAATAGGATAATAGTACTTAATAATGCATCTACAACCACGACCTGGGGATTTATGTATTTTCACAAAGTTTTTCTATTTATAGGAGTTTGTATCTATAACTAATAGATAAACAGGACATTTCATGGGAAATTTACTTTTCAGTACATAGTTTAATCTCTATTTTATCAAATATTTAATTTACTATTTAAATGTATTAACTAAAAATTTTTCTGAAATTAAACCAAGGTTAAAGGTGATGTTTGAAGAGGTTACAACATCTATTTTAATCCATCCAGCTTCTCAACATTGTAGTTTTATGTAAGAATTTGCTTTGCTTTATTTGATATTTGCTGAGATATTATTGTTCTTCAGTCTCTAAAATTACAGAATTAGACAAATTCTGTGTTGATTAAAATTAATATTGTTTAAAGAAACAGTTGAGTGGCAATAGGGAATTAAAATAATCCTTATATTCTAGAGAGAAATTTTTATTTAATTGGCATTTCATAATCACTAAATATGAGATAGTTCCCTGGACACGTGAACAGATAGATGAAAGTGCCCTGAAATATTTTTGAGAACTTTTGAAAAGTCCCATGTTTAATCTGTTAGATTTTGTGTTTTTACTTACTTCGTCATTTAGAAACTTAACTCTTCATATTCATATCTCAAAGATATAAATTTGCCTAATTTCATCTCCCATACCACAAAAAATAACAAAACAATTTGTTAGTTACAATTTTTTTTGAAACACAAAGGAGATATTCAGTGTTGCAGACTTCAAGTTACAAGTTTTATAAGAGAATTGAAACCTTAATGTTCGTAATTCAGTATAATGTTATCTTCTATTTCTTGAAATGCCACTGTGTAATTAAAAGAGAGTTCCTGGTGCTAAAATAACCATTTCATTAAAAACCAGCACAAATCTCATCAATTATTGATGACCAATTGTGAGAACACATAGGAAATAGTGACAAAATAATACATTTAGTCTTAGAAAGAGCCCTATAAAGCTCCTAGTCATTATGAAGACTGGTAAAGGGTGATACTAAGAAGTGAGATTTCAACATTGCAAGTAATGAAAAAATGAAATTAGAGCTCAGGTCTCTCAAATTTCTAGGTGGGAACAATTTTGTTTCTACTCTTATTTCCTGTGAAATTTTGGAATTATTTTTGAATCAATTCAAATTTATATTAGGACATAGTATATGTAATTTCTTTCTTGCCATTGATTATCTATAAAACACTGGTTTTTAACATTAGAAAATTTATTATCCAATACCATGAACCTGGGAAATTGCTATGCCTACATTCTCATAACCAAGAATTAAAGAACTTGACTGCTAGGTTGGGAACTCTTCCACATTGAACTTAGTGTGCATTCAGCAGCTAAATCTTAGAAAAGAAACTTTTGACAGTTTCAGTTAAGAACTTGGGAAGCTTGTGGAGTATCACATTCAATTAAGAAACAGAAGAGAAGTCTTTCTTTCCCCCATTGTTAGATATGGAAGGAAACACCCATTTCTTTCTTGATGCTTTTTCTCCCCAGTTAGAGGTCTTATTTATTTATTTTTTCAGTGATAAATGCTCAGTGGGAAACAGTGAAAAAAAATCAATGAGAAATGAAGGTGATGTATACAACAATGAATTTGCATGTTTTGAGTAAAATTGAAATCACCAGCTTCGTTAGGGTAATTGTGATTATAAATCATTTGATAACAAAACAAACTAATTATCTGGAAGTATATACTTCTTTCTTAGTTATAAAATTCAGATATCAACTTACATATACATTTTACAGTTATAGTACCAAAGAAAGTTAAGAAAGCAAACTTGGGTATACAGTAGTATTTATTCATCATTGTGTCTGAACCAAAGTTCATCTAATAATATAATGTAAATTAATTTAGAATGGATATATATTCTAAAATTTCTTCAGTGGAACTGAACATGATAAAAAATACAATCACCATAGGGCAAGTCAGTGGAAAGTGGCTTAAATATTGTTGGGTTTTCTAGTATAACATTATTTTTACAGATGACTTCTCTTAAAGCTTTTATATTCAAATTATGATGAGTTTGTTTATGTTTGTGTTTATAAGAACTGAAAATTTAAGATTCCCCTTTCCTTTAAATACTGTATATTTAAGGTTATAAGGACAACTGTAGAACAGGTGAGGTAAAAGATTATGACTGGAGATTAATGTTTTATCTAAAGGTCACTTTTACTCTAAGCGTGTTGTAAAATTTTCAAAAAAATATTAACGTCCAGTAGAAAATATAAAATATATTCTCTAAGTCAAACACATAAGTCGTCCTTAACATAATCTGAATTTATTTCTTGATATTTACTGGATTCCTAAAACTTACTTTGGATTCCTTAGTATTTTCAGGAAACAGTAAAAAAATACTCTTTAGTGAAAAAGAGAAGTTACTTGAGATTTAAGTTAAATGATCAAGTGACTTTATGAAAGTTTACCATATTAACTGTGTTAAATACAGATGACGATTTATTGTTCCTTGTTGTTTAATGTGGTCTTATTAGTGTGAAACTCAATGAGTAAAAGTAATGAAAATTACTTCCTTTTATATTTAAGGGAAAAAATTTTAACTCACTCAAATGGTCTATTGTAGACAGATGTAGTACTAAGCAATGATACAAAGGTAAATAATTAGTTCAAGACCTGGTAAAAGAAATGACCAGATAGGGTGAACATAATTCAATGTGAAATGTTCAATGATAGAATTACATATGATCAGTTACAAATTTTCAAAGTTTCTCTTTTTAGAGACTGCTGTTATTTTTCTCTTCCTGAATTCACCCACCTTGAAATATTTTATCTTAACAGTGGTTCTCTAATTGCTTCATTACCTCCTGGAGCCTAAGTTATTTTGAAGTAAATTTGGTTCTAAGATTCACCTAACCACTTTAAATGAATGCTGTGTTTTTCCACATCTCATTATTGTGCTAATTTTAGTGTCTTAAGGCCATCACGTCTGATGATACAGCTGGGTCTGTGGCAAAATGAATGTGTCTGAGATGCAATGGAAAAACAATTCCTGCAGGTTGTTATAAATAAGTTTGATTTGTTTTAGGTATTAAGTGAGAATATTATTGTACTAGTCAAACTTATTTTATAAGGGTGGACTAACTGTGAAGTTAATGAGACTTTTGCTTACATGGCCCTTTTAGAAAGCAGTATTAACAATAGTAGCAGAGCTAACTGTAAATATTATATAAATAATTTTAATAATAGATCTAGCATAGGGAACAATATGATGAGAAGATAGTGTGTGTCCATTTTAGAGTTTGGTGTTGACTCTGAAACTTATTTATTAGCTATCTAATTTCAGTCAAGTCAATTAACATTTCTTTGCATGTGAGATGAGAGTAGTGTCACTAAGCTGTGATAATATATAAGAAAAACTCTACATTTTAATGATGCAAAAACGACACAGAAAAGTCAAAATATTAAACTGGGGAAAATGAATTTTTCATCCAATTCTTTAGTTCAAGTCTTTGCATAAATGCAATGCTATTCTACTTGAAGAAGAGAATACTGATATCTTGGGAAAATGAACATTGAAATAGGATCCTGTGTATCTGAACTTTTATTCAATTTACTTAGATTGGCATTTCTTTCAAACCTCCTTTCTATAACCCATGTGTTTTGGAGGTCCAAAAGAAGGGAGATGTTTGATCCCTGAAAATGGACAGGTAGAAAACTATTAGATCTGTAATGCACAGCTTACTACTAAACTTAAGAAAATATCATAGGAAATATAACTGCAGAGAAATTGATCCTACATTCTGAGAATCTTAGAGAAACAGTTATGGTCATTCTGGGTATGGATTAAAGTGAATCCCCAAAGTGAGAAGCACTAAAACTTGCAGTATATTTGCATTTTATTTTGTTCAAAGAAGGCAGAAAGGAAGAAGATATGTAGGAGAAAGTAGGAAATCTAACTACTGTTCAAAAAACAGTTAAAATATGTAACATGAAGGCAGTTGGACAATTCTGAGAAACTTTTGAAGAATATGTATTTTGTTTAGAAGCAAGAGGATAACAGTTTAGTATTTAGTTTAGATGTTCTTAACATAAGGTTTAACTCCAGTTTTTCTCTTTACTGTAACTTGGACAAGTCATTTTCCCTCTTTCTCTCAGTTTATTAATCACTCAAGAGAATTAGAATCAATGAATTTAAAAGAGTTAAAATGTTAATTTAAGGATTTTAATCCCACGCCTGTGTGAATTATGAGGTTTTGATGAAGAGAACTGAAACAAAGAGAGTTCTAGGGGTTGGCAGCTAATTGTAGGAAGGGCTCCACCAAAAAGATAAGACAAGGAAAGAGAAGTATTCAAGGCATAAAGGCAGGGCAAACAAAGAGTCTAGACTTGGGAAACTCAGGTTTAAACCCGACTCAGCTATTTCCTCATGTCTTTCTTCCCTGAGGGGACATGATAACCTTGGCAAGATTCCTTCCCTGTAGAAAAATAATATTCACCATTTCCTCATAATTTTTTTTATAAAGAAGAAAGAAGACATAAGACTGGGTAGGTCTAGAAATCAATGATCACCCTTTATTTCTCTAGTTAAAGATGCTTAGAAAGTTTCTTTCTTGTGTGTAGGATGTTTAAGGCAGAAAAAAATCATTTGAATTTTGTACAGATATATCTGGGAGTTGTCACTCTAATTTTCCAAATATGAAGAAAATAACTTGCTTTCTCTATATTTATCTTCATTTGCTCACAGTGGCATGTTTCCTTTTTATTGTGTTAATTTTATTTGTACACATTGAAAGTGATTATCTTTCTTTGTGTTATTTTAATTTTGTTATTTTCTTTTTGCCCTGAAAAAGTAAGTTTTCAATGTTCTTTTGCAAAATTATTTAGAGCATTGTTTCTATTTTGGAAGCAAGGGAAGGTAGGTTTGAACCTTAAAAACAGCAAAGTGGAATAGACTACATTAATTAATTCAATTATTGTCTTCTTCCATTTTAATTCCTTGCTTTTCTTCTTTTTTTTAAAGAAGGTAACCTATGAAAGTGGTTTGTGGTGTGCAATGCTCATTTACTAAAAATGAAACTAAGATCTTATAAACAATGAATAGGATTATATTTTATTGGGAAGATTTCAGTTTGCAAACATTTTAGAGATTATTTTCTATAGGTAATATTTAAATGTGTTACTGTGATGGTCTTATTTTGGTTTGATTTTTGATTTGTCTACATTGGTAATAAGAGTTACAAATTAATACATTTAATTTCTTATTTGGCACATCTCATGCCACTTTGTGCATATCCTTTATATTAATACAACCAAACTCTTCCTCAAAACATTTGCTATTCGACTATTGCAAACTATAAAGATGTAGAAGTAATTCTCAAACACATGCAGTTTACTTCAAAAAAAAGTGTAATAAGATTTTATAGGGTGTGAGGATTGGATAGAGATCGAGAAGATAAAAGTCAAGGATGCAAGAAACACAGACAGGAGAGGGAACTTGAAAGAAAGCAATTTTCTACAGTTCAATGAGGAAGTGATTAAAAATATTTACATCATGAGCTATTGAAAACACTAGAGTTGATATTTCACTTGAATTTTTTTTTCCTTTTTAAGTATTGGGTATCAAACTCAAACCCAGTGGCACTTTATCAATAAGCAACATCCCCTGTCCTTTTGAAACAGGGTCTCACTGAATTGCCAAGGGTCTCACGAAATTGCCACGGCTGCCCTCAAATTTGGGATTTTCCTGTCTTAGTTCTCCTGAATCACTAGGATTTCAGGCATGAGCCAGCATGCCTGGCAATGCTTTACATGAAACAAAGTTATACATTCTGAATGTATTGTCTTATGATAATTTTAAGATATACATGATATATATATATATATATATATATATATATATATATATATATATAAGATGTGTATTTTTAAAATTATCATAGGACAAATGAATTCAGAATATTTATATAATTTATTCATATATATATATTTATTAAGCCATGTATATGAAGGCATATGAATTTATTTTATTTATATTCATATATATGTATATATGCATATGTATATATATGGTTTCTTGTTCCTAGTTGAGTGTGGAAATGCCAACTATTCAAAATTAGCATGCAGTTGCTTAGATATGTATTAATTTAGAGGAAAGACATCACCGACTGTTCTCATTTATCATTCTTATTATTTTCTTCTAGATTTTTTGTATGCTCAGATGTCTTGTAGACAAAAGAACTTAATGAATGTTTAAATTTAAAAAGAAAACTGTCTTGATGTATTTTTCCAATTAACTGTTTTAAATGTTAATCTCTGGTTAGTGCTGCCATTATGTAATGATTAGGTTATCTATTTCAAACAATTTTTTTTTAATCTGGAGGAATTGCTATATTATTATTTTTTTCTATCATCATTTTCATTTTAAACATATTAGGAGAATTGAAGTTTCCTTCAGAGGAAAAAATACAAATAGATATATCTTCTTATTTGTCTTTTTCCCTAAGTAAAAGTAATACTAATACCATTTTATTATTTTGTAGAAGAATTGCAGAATTGCTTTCCAAAAAAAAAAAAATAATAATCCTTATCACTTTGTCTCATAACTCTTCATTTACAAAGGCCTGAATATAGCCAGGTCAGGTGCAATGACACACACCTATAATCCCAGCAGCTGGGGAGGCTAAGGCAGGAGGATAACCAGTCCAAAGCTAGCCTCACCAAAAGCAAAACACTAAGCGACTCAGTGAGACCCTATCTAGAGAGCTAATGTACAAAATAAGGACTGTAGATAACATTGTTGTGTTAGGAACTGGAAATTTGCTAAGAGAGTAGAACTGAGAAAGGTAACTACATGAGATGATGTATATTTTAATTCGCTTAACTATAGTCATCACTGCACTAGACACATGTATATAAAAACAACATGGTTTATACCTTAAATTATCATAAAAATTATTTTAACTTTGCTACCCCCCAAAAAGAATAAAACTGAATTTTCATTGTAAAACACTCTTCCAGTTACAGCCCTTAGCAGTACCGTCAACAGTACATTTTTATACATGTATCCTCTAGTTATCAGTGTGTAGTTCCTCCTATAATACATTAGAATATGTACATATGTCTTCCTTTTTCTAACCACAGCAGATTAGTATTAGGTAAGCATATAACATGATTTATATAAATAGTCCTTCACTTAAAGTTATTTATCAGTTTTTTCTCATATGAAAACACAAATATGAAATTAAAATTCCGATGCATGGAGTTTTGTATAAGTGTGATTAGATCTACAAGTAGAATTGCTAGGTCAGTGATAATTGTGCATTTATAATTTTGGTTTTAATGCCAAATTGTCTTCCACAGGGATAATACAAATTAACACTTCCACCAGCAGTGTATTGGAATGTTTGTCTCTTTACACTGTAGCCAGCACAGTGTATTAACAAACTTCTTATTCTGTGCCAACAGAATAGATGGGATAATGAATCTTATTTTTGTTTTAATTTATGCTTAATGGTTAGAACGGCTTTTTATATGTTTATAAAACATTATTCTTTAGACCAATGTTCTTGCCCATTCCCTAGTTTAACTCTTATCTAGTTGTTTTTCTACCCCTTTTATGTATTAACAAATACCAAGAAACAAATCACAGCCAAAAGTAATTTAAAAGTGTACTGACCCTTTGCAATTTTTTCTAATAAAATACATATCTGTGATAAATCAGATATATTAGCATAAATAATATTGCCTTCCTCTCCCCTACCACCCTAAGCAAAAGACCCTGTACAGATACAACAAACACAAGACAATTCTACCTGGGGGTTAGGTGGAGCAGAAAGAGCTTCAATTAAAACACAGGCAGAAACAAAAACAAAACAAGATACACACTATCCTTGGTGAATGAGTCTTCCTTCTCACATTCAAACTAGCCTTCCAAATTCACCCACCATCTCTGGTGAGGGACATCTTACCTTCACTGGAAAAGATTACTTTTCCAGTCTGGCTTCTCTCATTCTATTCTTGAATATGTCAATTGTTCTAATGAAATAATCTTTAAAAGACTCAAGTTCTGTCTTATCATTTCTTTTCAGTAAAAGCTGTAATGATTCCTCAGGTGAAGGATGAATTTCAGATTTTGCAGTATTCTGTTAAGAAATTTCACAATGGTTCTCTCTAGATTTCTCTACAATATAATAGTTCACAGATCTTAGATGAAGCCACCTAACTGTCACTTTCATTATATTTCTCATCTCTGTACTTTTGCTGGCAATATTTATTCTGCCACAAATAATGCTCCCACGTACCTCCATGCAAATATTAGTTTTCTTATCAAATGTGTTTTAGTAATTTTTACACACTACTTTGCATAATATAAGCACCAAAATATGTTTTAGTTAAATTGGCTCTTCATTTAATTAACTTCTCTCAATATATAATGCACTAAATAATATCATGCCTAACTGATATCAACATTAAGAACTACTGCATAAAAATCAATTGCCTTTAATGTAGTACAACACATAATGAGTTCTTGGGACATTTTCATATTATACCTTTGCATAGGTTGGGGTCTGGTCTTTGACCTATCAAGGTGAATTCCAATTCCACAAATTAAAAACTAGCTAAAATTTCATATTTCTCTTTTCAGATACCAAAGTTATCATAAGAAGTGTAATTTAGATAAAAATTGAACAGATATTTGCTGTTTCATTTCAAAAATTAATTTTAAACAATTCTCAAAAAATTATTTTGGTTAAATGAGTTTAAATCAAGTATTATTATCATGTTCTTAAAAATTGGCTTTTCTAGTCTGCTGTATAGTCTGATAACTGGATTAAAAATTGAGACCATTAACTCAATGTTATAAGCTCCTGAATAGCATGAGCAATGAAAATATGTGCAAGGGGAAAGAGAAAATAAAGGAAAAGAAAATAAATAAAAGAGGAAAACTACTAAAGAGGAATTGGTTCTAATAATCCCAAAGGTGTTTCTTAGCTTTTTAGATCATTGGCTACTTTTAAGTCTGGGAACATGTTATTATCTCCTTTATTACTCTTCTGCATCTCTCTTTTTTATCTTAAGATAACATTCTTTCAACCAATTCCTTCTGAACAAGAGCTCTGTGCTATTGATAAGAAAGAAATACTATTAAGGTGCAGAAAGGATTCACATTCAATTTTTTTTTTACTTTTCTATCACTAGACAAACTCAGAAAAGCCATGGTGCTATTTATTGTAGTTTCTTGCCCTCAATAGAAAACACTAAAAGTACAAATAAAATCAATGACCAAGACTTCCCTTTGAGATCAGGGAAAATAGAGAGTTTGCAGGTATCAAGCACACATACATTCCAGAGTTACACAATTAAAATTATCTTCTCTAATTTGACAGAGAGGTAAACAATTGTTCAGCAAGTGAATGGACAAGTGAGTGTGTGTACCTGCTTCTGAGAACTGAATCAAGAGCAGAAAAGGAACTGATGGCCGTATTAGCCTGTATAGTCCTGTATTGAGAAAAGGATTGCCTGAAGGAATCAGCAGTACCCTATCAAACATTTAAAAGGAATGTTATTTGGTATTCTTCAATTTCTCTGAGAAAACTTCAGAGGTTTTTACATTAAAAAAAAAAAGGTGTAGTAGTATCTCAGAGTATCAAGAAAATGAATTTTTAAAAAACCTCAAATTTCATGAGTCTATTTCAATTTGTTCCATGGTTTAGGCAATGGATTATTGGGAGATGAGGGTGAACACATTTATCCTCTATTTGGTTTACAGTTTCATAAGACTTATGCCAACATCATAAATTTTTTTTTCCCAGCAGCAGATGGATTGTACAGTGGAAATTTGGATGGTTTGGGCTATTTTATTGTTGCTATTTAGAGTGGGGAAGTGCTGGAGAAAACAGCAAATGTGAAAGAGCAGGGTGCAAACTTTGAGATAAAGTTAAGGAAGAAAAGAATATAATCACTAGAACCAAAACCATGTTCTAACTGCACACATGCAGTGTGTTTCTTAGTCTTAATGCTATGAAAACCGTCAAAGACTAAATGTATACCTTCAAGTTTTGATCATAGAAAAAGCTGCAACAGCAGAGGCCTCTAATAAAATAATTACACATTGTAACTACATTGTGTAGATATGAGATAAATCACAATTAAACAGAGACTTGATATATTTGGTGAAAATTATTCCAAGCTTCATACTTACCAGGTCATTTCATTACTTTCCATTTAATTTACACTTTAAAACCTTGAACTAAAAAAAAAGAAAAGAAAAGAAAACAAGAGAAATAAAAGGAACATTTAAATTTGTATAAAGTAAAAGTAAAAAGTGAAAGTAAAAAAAAATTGCAATTCAATTCAGCCTCTTGTTCATTTTCTGCTTATTATATGCAAGGCAAGTTGACACACACTTGCCATAACCCCAGTTTTAACTTTTAGCAGTGTATCAAGTATACTATGAATGTTTTAGACATAGAATAAAGTCTCACAATGTACATTACCTTCAGTGTTTATATGGAACATATATGAAGATACTAAATTACCTATTTGCATACGCTTTCAATCACCTTTTATGTAAAAATAGAAAGAGCTGTCACAATTCTAAAGTATTTAGTATTAACATTTCTTTGGTCACAATTTTTGTGCTCACTACAAAAAACTTACAAAATATAATTAGTGGCCTTCCAGCTAATTATGATGAAATATGGTTTTATTTTTGAAACTTTATCACTTTTTCTGGTATGGTGTTGGGGATCAAAACCAGGGCCTCATTCATGCTAGACAAACATTCTACCCCTGAGTAAAATGTGGCTTTATTTATCAATATTATATTCCTTAGATTTGCTATATTAGGACATAGAATAATAACAATAAATAACACCTCCCAATCATTCAGTTTTCAGCAGAGAGAAGCATAGTGAACTTTACAGAGAATATGCAAATGAATATCAATTACATGAATAAGAGTTCACAATTCAATTTGATGAGTTTGAGTCAATAATAAAATTGAAATTTTTTAGACTTATAAACCTTAATCTAGCTGTGCCACTTGCCTAATTTGGTGAATGGGGATTAAATAAAAATAATTCGAGTAATTCTTTTCATGTGTGCATATGCCAGGATATTTTCTTTCTAATTCACTTTTCACCTTTTGCCCCTCAGACTAAAATGTTCCTTCTTGTTTATCCACCTAAACAGTCTCTACCTGCATTTCAGTTCTAAAATTTGACTTCCCTAGATAAGTTGACATCTAATTTGTGTCTCACCATTACAACTCTTAGCAAAATAGTTCCTTTTATGGTATGTGTCATAATATATAATTATTTGAACACATACTTGATTGTGCCTCATTCTTATAACACATCTCCCATTTTAAACTTGAAAGATCCAAATTCTATTTTAGTTCAATAAGTAGCACAATGCCTGGCATACAGTAAGCACTTAATGTATACATATTGAATGAATGAATGAATGAATAAAGATTTAATCTTCACAGCTTTAATACCTAAGGAATTACAGTTTTCTTAATGTTCTCTCTAGCATGCTACGATTATCTCACAGGGACTGCATTTCATTCTCATATATTTAGATATGAATTTAAATTTATTAAAAACTACACCTCTCTTTGCTATCAGCTATTCATTCCATTCTACCATGGCAGCATCTCCTTAGACCCTGAATTTATTCTCCCAAAGCCTTTCCTATCCTTATTACAGAAAAAGAATGAATTTTAGGGAAGGAGTTGTTTTTCAAACAACATTTGAAAAGCTCATTTCCTAGAATGTTGCTAAGAATTAGAGGATTAACACTGCCACAGGAATTAACTTCTAGATTTCATTATTTTATCATATTAGATTAATTAGAACTTGCACTTTATGAAAGATCAGGTGTGCTATACTTATCTAAAGAACAATAGAAAATGTAATGCCTAGTAATTAAGAAATGGGCATTTGATGTTAATGAAAATAGACTATAGGGAGTTTGCTGTTTTAGAAAATAGCTAAACTGCAGTTAACATTTAATTCTTCAGTGCCTTTAAACTAAAAATGGTCAATTTCTTTATGGCCACTGACTCTTGTTATGTCCTTATATTAAATATCATTCACATTCATGTTTTTCTTCTCACTCTTGCTGACTCATGAAAGACAGCCTCAATTGAAAGAAAAAAAAAAGATTATAATTTAGTCATTAGGCAGAATTTAATTAAAGAGCTCAGGATCTAGAATTTCTCCCTAAAGTTGACTCATGGGGCATCCAGAGTGGCCCATTCTCTCTAACATGCCTTTGTGTATGAACATCTGAATTCTTTGAAAGTAAAGACTAACTATTGAGGTGTTCAAGAATAAATGTGATTGATGTAAAAAATGATAGTAAACAAACTGAACATGTTTATTATAATTTAAAGAAAATTCTTATGAAAATAATGCATTGAAAACCAGCAGTAATATGGAAATAGTCTACTCTGCCATTGGTGTGCAGGAGCACCCAGTGAGTACCATGATGGAGTTGAAGTGGAGTCTTGAACATCATGAGGAGTGAACTCTGCTGCTGTCAGGTGGCTTGTTATTTTAGCAAAGGTTTCAGCCATTCTTGGGCATCTGAAATGCACGTCACAGAAAAGAGCTCTGTGTAACTCATATATAGGTCTGTAACGCGTGAAATGTACATTTTGGAAATATGGGTATTTACTAATGGATTCTAGGAAAAAACCTCATAAATGTTTTTTTTTTTCATTTACTCAATAAAATGTCTTATTGTTGCCTGTGTGTGTGTGTGTGTGTGTATACATATATACACACACATGGCCTGTGTGTACACACCCACACCCACACACACACAGTAGAAATACCACATATGGCAAATAAGAAAAAAATAACACTTTTAACATTATCTCACATATGGTAAGCCAAGTCCCTCATTATATCTCATAAATAACTTTACAAATGAAACTTGATTAGTAGAAAGGGATATCTTTGAAAGTTACTTAGTGAAAAAAGTTTATAGAATACATAAACTTTTTTATATTAAAATCATCCACATCAGCATTCACACATTTATCTTTTTTATTTCTCTGTTTTGAGAGAGTATGAGGAAATACTATCATTTAAACAGGGCAATCATTATCTTTCTTTAAGCGAATAATCAAATAATAAAAATAAATACATATTGAAATTATTTCAGCATATTAAAACCAAAAAATAATGATACCAATAATAACAGATTATATTTATAAGGAATTACTATTTTCATGGGCTTTTATATCATAGTATTTTAAAATCTTCCTCCATAAGTAAAACATATAGATGTGGCATACAATTATTAACATAGAAAAGTGCTGATACACTTCCCAATCTTATTTGATTCTGACAAAAATCTAAAGTGTACCGTAATATGTCTTTCAAAATAAGGGATTTTGCCAGGTGCGGTGGCAAATGCTTGTAATCCCAAAGGCTCTAGAGGCTCAGTCAGGAGGATAGAGAATTCAAAGCCAGCCTCAGCAATGGTGAGATGTTAAGCAACTTAGTGAGACCCTGTCTCTAAATTAAAAAAAAAATACAAAATAGGCCTGGGGATGTAGCTCAGTGGTTGAGTGAGCCTGAGTTCAATCCCTGGTACCAATAAATAAATAAAAAATAAAAACAAAATAAGGGATTTAGATTGCAATAATAAAGTATAGCTTGTAAATACCATTGGGTATAAGATAAATGGATAATTTTACAGTTTTTTTAAAGCTCCAGTGACTGGATATATAAAATATAAAATTTTGTACATCAGTTTTAAACAATTAACTCAATACAAGCTAATCAAGAAATTCAAACCATCTGAGCAATAAAAATACCTTGTTATTAATAGCATTGACTGTTCAGCTTTTGAGTGTATATCTTCATAATCAAAACTGGTATTAAAAAATGTCTTACCAGTAGCACAAACTATTACAAAAACTGATATTTCCCTAGCTCATTACAAGTACCCCATTGCTTCTTTGTAAAATATTTCAACTTCTGGATATATTTTATTGAATTATTTTTATTTACATAGGTATTCAAATGGATTTTTACTCTTAAAAAACTATAAGTTATGGAACCTTTACATAATTTATCAGCTGTGGTAAATTATAATTAATATTTTCAAAATGGTATTAAAAGTTAATTTTTCATGAAAAATTGCATATTTATCCTTTTTTCAATAGGTAATTGAAAATAAGGCAAAATCATATAATGTAAAGACATATATAATGCCAAAGATAATGATAATATTATGGCAGCTGAGTTAGAACATTTTGTATAAACTTTCTATTTATTTGCATCAAACTGAAAGTGTCAGTTTAACAGATAAAGATGAAGGTGACCCTAAGAACTAAATCAGTGGAGTGACTTTTAAATCTTTCCTAAATACGTTTATGTACTACTATACAACCTAAGGCCAATGATGTCTTAATCCAAAAGTGATGTCAAATTATGCTGCTCTTATAGTACTATAATAACAGTCATTCCAAACACAATGCAAAACACACACACCAGCTTTTAAAGGAAAAAAAAAAATCAATATTGAAGGGGCTAATCTTTCCACGTTTTCTCTATTTCCAATAATTATTCCACATAAGTAGTTACATAATAAAGTCTTACTCAGGATCCTCATTTAAATATTTTCACATTATTTAGCCATTAAATAAATTGCTGATAGGAAGTAGATAAAAATAGATTATTTATACTTAATGGAATGCATGTTTCATTGGCTCCTTTCTAAGTTATAATTCATCATAAGAAACGTTTTTTCAATTCTCTGAGACTACCTGTCCTGCAACTTCAGTTTAGCAAAGAATTTTTTGACTAAGAGGTGGTACACCCATCAAATTCTTATCATTAGATGAGAAATTCAATGGGAATTTAGTCCAGTAAAATGAGTATTGTCATGCAGCATTATTTACTTCCATAGTGCTTATCTTGGGTAAAAGATGTTTTCTGTGTGGATGAAATTCACCAATATGGCTCATCCTTCCATTTGCATTAGTAAGCTTTCATTTTACAAATTTGCCCTAAATAAAAAAAAAATCTATAACATCTTTTAAAATACTGCTAATTTTATATAAATTGATAATTAATTGGGATTTTTCTGCTGCTTTTGCTGCTGCTTCAACCAATTCCTCTCATCTTTCTGGAAGAGATTTGGGAAACAGTAGTACCAAGTATTCTGCCTAATGTAGGTAGTGGAACACACTGATGGGAATAATAATATTGGAGGCAAATCATCCAGAGTCAAAATCCGTTGCTCCCTCTAGAACAATTTATATTTTTTGTCCTTCCCACTTCCTCATCTGTAATAACCTGAATTACAGAGAAAATTGAAGGTGGCTAATTATATTAACTTATCTGTAGCAATTGATCTAATTGTGGCAATTAACTTATTTGCAAATTCACTTGAGGTAGATATAAAAGTAAAGCAGAATAGTAAAAACACAAAGTGCCAGATTTAATAGAAATTTTCAATTTGTCTTTTGAAGTACAACTTGAATGAACATATTTTTCTTTACTGACTACATGGCTTCGGTGCCCTTATTTCAACATGGCCAATTATTCCAGGAGCATAACAAAAATCTGTTCACCATTATAGGATGAAAAACTGCATGAAATAAACATCAAAATATTCCCCCCAGATAAAGAATGAAATGTAATAGAACAAAAGCAAATTAATAATGATTTTTTTCATGTTCAATATGTGAATTTTCTGCATATGCAGTTCTTATGTAACTCTATTGTCAATTATGTAAATAAGATTAAGACTGATAAAGAAAGGCTGATTTTTCTGTTGAGTGCATATGTGTTGTGCTGAGAATTGAACCCAAAGCAATAGGCACGTTAGGTAAATATTGTACTATCAAGCTACATCCCCAGCCAGATACGGAAACAAAGACTTTATATTTTTTTTTTCACATCCTTATATGACACTGATTATCTTTTCTATGTTTCTCATTTTAAAAAAATAATAAAATCTTGCTTGTTCTATTTCTTGTTTTATTTCCAAAGAGTGGGTGGTACAGTGAATTTAGTTGATGGGTAGAGTATTATACAATGAATTAGTTTCTGTGATAACTACATATTGTTTTATAGCAAACAGCCATTAATTTAAAACTTGTAAATTGGAAATCTGGGGCCTATTGCAGTGCAGCTAGGAGAAACACATTCCTTGAGAATGTGATTGCTTCTATAATTCTCAAGCATTGAGAATTACTGCCAAACAGAACATCTCCTTGATGTAATACAGTGACTGACATTTTACTAGAGAGAAAAGTAGAAAATGAGGACTTGAGAAGAATATATATTTTGGATAAGATAATTTGAAGACAAATGAAAGCAGTTTATGAATTTTTTTTTCACTTTTAAGTGAATAAAGAAGAAGGTGGAAGTAAATTTATAATGTTTTTTGAATTGTATAAGCTTTTTAACTTTAATTTGTTAGAGGATGTCATACTCTTTGTTTAGTTTGACTTAAGTATTGATATTTGTCAGAAGAAATACTTTTTCTATATCAAAGTTAATATTTCAAAAGAAAAAAAAATTGAAGAATTAAAAAATATCCAACCTTAAGAAAACCAAATCCAAGCAAAAGTAAAAGGATTATTTTTAAATAGAAACAATAAAACGAAATGTAATATAAACATACACATTCAGAGTAACCATGTTTGTTGATAAATAGGCTTTTTAATGATGCATAATAGATATCTAAGTATTGCTCACATAGTTAATACTATTAAGGCATTTCATATATTTAGCAATTAACAAATTTTAGTGGTTTTTCAGTTTCAGAATTTTTATTTCTTCTCTAAAAAATAATCATAGAAAGAAAAATGAATATATGCATGTAAAGAGTGCATTTTCAATGCAATGATACTTGCAGCATGTTTATGATCATAGTTTGCTTACCTAGACATAAAGTGAGAAATAATTATTAATATCATACATGTTTATGTTTATATAAATATAATGTCAATATGCATATATTAATATAATACTTTGAATATGCATGTATTCATGTGTGTATTAATAACATACATATATATGCATGTATAATGCATAGTATTTTATTTGTATGAATTATACTTAAAGGTCAGAATTGCATCATTTAACATGGCCAAAGTAGTTATAATGGGATAAAAGAAAGGAATCCTTAAAATAAAAACAAGCAAACAAACAAACAAAAAGAAGTATTTTTCTTATTTCAACTATATTAGTGGAAGCTGCTTAAGAAGATACATGTTTTACACTGGAGTTATATTTATCAATTATAATCCAGATCTCATTTTTATAATATATTTCAAGAAAGACATTTCTAATTGTACAACTTTGTTTAATTGAGTATATTGACAATAGTTTAGCTGCTTCCAAAGGGAAGGAAACAAACAAGTGAATCATTAATCTCATCGAAACTTTTCTCCTTTTGAGACTTGTTTAATTTTCTATATCTATAATGACTGCAACCAATGGTGCTATATCTAAAAGAATGCCGTTATTTGGAATACTCTGCATATCATTACTATATTTTCCTGTGGTGTTTTCATTTAACATGCCAAAATCACCAAAGGGAGTTCCTTTAGTAGAAACAAGCCTTGCTTATTTTTGTAAATTTATTTTACTTCAACAGTCAACAGCAGGTATTGATTACCTGCCGTGTTGAGAGCATTGTACTGTGTATTGTGAGGAAATCATTACACAGGAAGTAAAATATTTGCTCTGAGAATCACTTATTGTCTAATGAAGGGGAGAGAGAAAACTTCATACAAATGAGTAGGTATCAGTGAGCCCATCATTTTATGTTTTATCCCTTAAATTGTTAAAGTTTACTATGCAGTAGGCTTTTCTTTTAAACAATGGATTGTATATAAATATATAAGAAAGTTTATGACTTTCAAACTACACTGGATGGTCAGACCACAATAGATGTAGCAGCAGAATAATGGAAACAATTCATTACCACTAGGGAGTGTTTGGGAAACAGTATGGGAAAAGCAGTTCCTGGTGGTGTTTTCTAAGTATGAATTGAATTTTGACTGCTGGAGGTTGAAGAATAGAGAGAATACAGTAAATGGAGACACAGAACTTGGCAAAAGTGCAGCATGGCAGAGCAGTGCATGTGATGTTGAAGACACAAACTAGTCCAGGAGATGTAGGATTATAGATATTTATATATAGCTTTATAATAGTCTTAAAGTAGTAAATTCAGAGTAGAACATACAAGGAACTCCATCATACTTTTAGTCTAATGTCCTATCATGCTTTACCCACAGTCCCTCTTTATGGCATGATACAGTCAATGTACAATGATCTTTTGTTTGAAAAGCAAATATTTAAAATCAATTCACTATGCATTTAATCCCCTATTTCTGAGTACAGTAGATCACAAAAACGAAAGAGAGAGCTAAGATCACATCTGCTTAGAATTCTACTGCTAGGAGGTACTGCCTAAATTCCAAGTCTCCAGTGAACTAATTCTTTGTTTATACCCTGTAATTAAGTCCAATATATTTTCATAGGATTTAATTTAAAATTATACAAAATATTATATAAGATAAATTATGTTATTATATAAAGATGAATATAATATTAACTAATGTAATAATATTTAGAAGTTCTATATTATTATTTCCAATCTTTTTAAAATTTTTTTTGATAACTTTATTTATTTATTTTTATGTGGTGCTGAGGATTGAACCCAGAGCCTTTCACATGCTAGGCAAGTGTTCTACCACTGAGCCACAACCCAGCCCTCCAATATTTTTTTAAGGATGCATATCCATTTCATTGAAATATTCAGAGAACTGAAAACTTGGGATTCTGTGTTTTTAAATTGTGATTTGGGACCTCCCATGTGAAAGTTTTAAATTTTTCAAATTTTTATTTGCCTTAGGCAAGGGATATTTTAAGGAAACAATGTTGAGCCCTAAATTTCTTTGTAAAATTTACTTAATTTAATAAAACAATCAATCATTCAAACAAACCATTGTAGATATTTTTTTTCCATTTCATTATAATGTGCTTCTCTCTCAGATTTAATTTCTTTAAAAATTTACTGTAATGCTATGTTTTTCCTTGGTGAAAGTACACAATTTGGGAGAAATAAGTACAAAATTGTGGTACCTTAGTATATTTATATATTTATATAAGAAGCAGGAATTTAGTCTGGAGGGTATAAGAACTTAGACTGGGACAAACCCCTAAGTGTATGGAAACACTGAGTCAAATTATTGCTTGTGCAGCATTTCTTGAATTCTCACCTTCATAACTGGCTATCTATTCCAAACCTGACTGTTAATTATTTAAATTATTATTTTAACAAGGCAAATTTGAGGTGGCTTAAGGACTAGCTGAAGAGAATTTCTCACTTGTAACCAGAATTTTATAGAAATAGCAAGGAATTATGTGAAAAGTTCTTATAATATTTTTGATACAAGATACAAAGGAAAATTTGTCCTATAAAGTGGCTGATTCAGTGACAAATTTACCAGAACCTTCTTTCTTAAAGGATTCCACATTTAGGAAATAAAATAAATAAAAATAAGACCCATAACAAAACAAAAATAGAGATAAATAGTTTTGTTAGTAATGAAACATGTTTGTTAAGTTAAAGACTTTCAAAATGATTTGCTAATAAAGTAAACCTAATTAATTGTTGTCATTCCTCAAATAATTTGAAAAGCTTCACACACACACACACACACACACACACACACACACAATTACAAGCTCAAATCTAATGTAAGACTTACTCTTGGACTGTAGTCGGCCACCCCTGAGTAGAAAGCTCAACAATGTCATATTCATAGGTGTTTTGAACGGAAAATTAGGAGTAAGCATTTACTTGATAAGCTCAATTGAACTCCCTGTGAATTCTTAGAAGGAAATTATAATCTATATGAGGATTTACCTACTTAACCTATTCAAATATGTGGTAAGAATTTCCTGAAACAAATCAAGTTATTTGCAAATTCATATTCAAGGATAAAATTTTTTGGAAATGTAGTTATGTTAATGATGATTTAGGCCAGTGTTTCTAAAATGTTACCTTAAATCACAATCACACAAAAATGTTATTAAAAAATATTATTGGGCCCTGTCCTCAGAATTCAAAACATGTAGGCTGAGTCCCAAAGATGTGCATTTAGGTGATGCTGATGTTCTGATCTGTGGGAACACTTGGAGGACCACTGATATAAATAGGTTTAGTCATTAATCCTATTAAGCTCTATAGCTGGGAAAGATTTCAGAGAAACTAAATATAACTATGACTTCCAACAAAATGATTTTAAAATAGCTCACATTTGTTCATTTGTAATATTTGAGATGTTTATTCCTTAAGGGAAAAGTATTGGAATCTTCCTATTCTGCATAACTAATTTGAAGATATGCCACTTTACATTATTCCTCTGAACAAGAGGGATATTTCTGTTAATCACTAACTCAGTATCAATTAGCAGAGTAGAATTTATTCTGATTTCCTATTGATTTTTTGCATTATGGAAACAGATCAGTCCAAAAGCATTGATATTAGTGATTTCAGAGACGTGCACATAATGTTATACTGTATGAAGATTTTATCAATATGTGCCTGCCCTGTGACAATCCCGTTTTCTCTTTTTCTTTTCAAATCTCCAATTTTCTCATAAATTTTATAGTGCACATGTAAATGGTTGCCATATCCCAGCTCTTACCAATTAGACTCGTGCTCATTTATAGAAAATGTACATTGCCTGTAGTTATCTGCTTACTTTTTCAATCCTGGTCCTTAATGCATGCTGCCCCTGAGCTCTGTCCACTCCAACTTATTGTTAGAACCCAAATGAGTCTTGCCCTGAAGGGATCCTTTTAAATTCACTGTTGGGCTTGAATGCATTTTACCCTCTGGCTTTCTCTATTCCTACAGACTGATCATTCAGGCTGCGGTGAATGCTGCCTTTGGGTTGTCTCCTTCAGTTTCAATTTCAAGGCTTGCATGCTTTTTACCCTCAGGTTTTCCCTTTTCTGTTTCTGTATTAGGCTTTAAAGGCCTAGTGGCTTTAAACACTTTCTCACTGCAGTATATTCGTGTTTCATGCTTCAGTAACATGGATGTGGACTGTTGTTCCATTGATCTGATGTTGCCTCTTAAGAATTTCAATATTCCTTTCTATGATTTATTTATTTTTTATATTATCCTTCATTTTAAACCTTAAACTTATTCATTGGAAAGCTACGTAACATATATATAATCAACCACCTTACCAAATACATATTTCCCACTGTAGGAAATCACTTGCACACATGCACTATTACAACCAGCCAAAGTATTTTGTAATAAAAAGGATGCGTATTTCTTTTAATGTAAGCTTATTGGAAGATATTCAGGCATCTCACAGAAATAAAGCGAGGCTGAGAACCATGCTCTAAAATGTAAAGGTAGGGCAAAGAATTCAAAAGAAACTAAGCATCTGAAAAGACAGCCATGCAAATATCAATACAGTAGCCTCACTAGGACATCAACTGTGAAGATGCACAGAATTGCTGACAGTAGATGCTAGGAGCCACACCATCATATTGAAATTATTATTAAAAGTTTCTCTATTTAAATCATCAGTGTCATGTTCTAGGTCCCAGGATCCCAGCTGAACTAATTCTAGGCCTCTAGGGCTAGCTGTCAATCTCAAAGTTTGAATTCAAGGAAGTTCCCGTTGTATAGGCTTTCAGAGTAGGAGATTTGGTTCTGCAACCCTTCAAGGCATACATGATGACAATCCCAAAACACCAAAAATTATTTAAATTTTGTTTCCAAGGAAATATTACAATCATGAAAAATATTTACAAGATCATTAAACATATAAACCATATCTTGAATGTACTTTGGGTTTTCATTTCCAAATTTAACTTTTCATTCAGTTGGAGAAAAGTTTCTTTTTACCTGCCCATCAGTTTTATCTTTGTCCTCAGCTCTCCTGGAATTGAAGGCAAATTATAAACACTACCTGTGGACCAAATTCAGCTTATCACTAAACTGACAAGCATGGAAAGCTTCAAGAAGTACAATTTATCCTAGTCAGAGATACCTTACAGTATGCTGTCTCTTGGGATGTATGGTTGTATTACCTTTGAAATGCTTGAACAACTCTAGGTACCCTTGTATGTTCTTAACATTCCTTCAGTGAGCCTGATCTGTTTGTCCTAAAGATTTTATCTAAGTCATTTATTTCTTCTACCAACATCCTGATTTCTATGTCTATCTGAACTATGGCTACTCCAAAGCCAATATAAAATATACAATGTAGGGTTATTTTCTCACAGATATTTGTAAAGGTGGGCTTTATCCCAAATACTATCATTTACTTATTTCAATATGAGAGATATTTGATCATTTTCCAATCTTCTGTAAGTATGCCTTGAGGAGTAGGTGGACCATTTTTGTTTCTAGATGGAATAAGAAGCCCACTTTACCTTACAAGCAAGTCTAGGTGAATGAAACCTATGTAGAAGATGGACTGATTGATTCAGTTATACCTGAATCAATTTTGTGTTTCATTGAACAAAATTTTAAAGTAAAACTTTTAATTATGATCCGGTTTTCTCATCCAATAAACATTCAAATGTCTTCTTTGTGCCGGATAGTGTTCTCAAAGCTAAGCATAATATATTGAAAAATAGAAGAGGAACAAGTGCTCCTCCTAATAGAGCTTAAATCCTGATGTCACCGTTAGCCATGTATGTAATAAATGTGTGAAACACAAACATAAATATAGTCATGTATATGGCTATGCATGCTTTATATAGGGTTGGGATTTGGTATTACTGGGAAAGGCAGAAAAGAAAAGATTAGCATTTTGCCTACGATGGCCAGAGAACATGATATTAAATATAGACAGTGAGAAAACAAGCCATGTGGAAATAAGGAGATACATATTCCAGATAAAGGAAAAAGTGTACAAAACTTAGGAGGCAAACATCTCCCAATGTTTTTCGAAGATTATACAGGAGGCAGGTTTGATTGAATAAGTATCAGTGTTGAGGTTTGATGGTGATTGTGGGGATGAAATAAGCAGGAAAACTTGAAGATTATTGTGAAAACTTTGGATTATACTCTGTGATGGGAAGCCCTGAGGGTTTTGAGCATTGAAGCTTATGTTCTCACGCTTACTCTCAACTCAGTTTTTAGGAGAACATAGATTATATATACAGGATCATGCAGAATACTAAAAAGGCTACTGAGATATTCAAACAGTAGTTAAAAGAGACCTTGACAAGGTGGTGCCAGTGCAGGTGGTGATATTCTGGATGTCTTTTGAAAGTAGTATCTGCAGTTTTTGCTTACAGTTTTGTTGTTGGATGTGAGTGGATGGATCAGGGATGTACTGAAAGTCTCCATTCTCAGCAAAGGAAGCAATGCAATTTCCTTCCATTGAGATGACATACAAAAAAGGTAAGCCAGGTTTGGGAGGAGAGCTATGGAGTTCTGCCGGGGTCCTGCCCTAGCGGGGTCCAGGGAGTCCTGAAGGATGAGTGGCGTCAGCGAAAAGATGAGACAGGAGTCCTTCCGTTCGAGCAATCTCCAGAGAGAGAGCTAATGCAGCTTTCTCTGGGTCATCTTTTATTACAATTTTTCTCATCATTATAGATTCAGAATACGTCATTAATTATATAATTTAAAACTTTGCCAAGACATGACATTTCCTTAACCATGATTGGGGGTACAAAAAAATGTAACATTAATTTACATTTTTCCAAGATATGACCTTCAGTTATGTAATTATTAAAAGTACAGAATCATTAATAAAATATGTCACTAATTTACATTTTTCAGATTTTCCCAAGATTTAATATTTTTCCCAAGATATGTTATTTTCTTATTAATTAATGCCAAACTACATAACCAGACTCTAAGTCTCCTAACCAATCATTAACCTAAAGTACACTTGTACTTTATTTCTAATCTAAAATTCCCATCTAAAAAAGTCCCTTTAAATCTTATATTTAAAATATCCTAAAGTTTATGAATCATTCTTAAAACATATCAGAAACCTATACAACTAAAAACTTAAGAATTTCTAAACTTAAGAATCTAAATAAAATAATATTTCTAACATTATTCTAAAACTGTGTCTTATAAAGCTATTTTAATTAATTCCTAAATTTATTCTCATAAAACTGGTTGAGCTGCTTTCTCAAAGAGTTTCTTTGTTTCTCAGTCAAGGTGCACTAGTTCTCATATCTTTATAATCTTTCTCAATAGAAAGTAAGTTCTAAAAATCAATCCACTTTCCACCAATATTAACTATGCTCATCATATATCCCTATGTAAAGTAAGAAAGGGTTTATAAAAAGAGAAGAATATATCTTTATATGTTTTAACTTTCCTAAGTGTATAATATAACTTTCCTTAATCAAAAATGAAACTGCATGTGGTGAACTTTGTGAAATAAGCATACTGATTAGGTTTTCTAAGAGGCTGGAAATATGGGCTTGGGTTCTAGTTGATATAATCAATGTGGTGCCTAAAATTCTCATGACCTTTCAAAGGATGATTGTTGTCCGTTATCAGGTTTGTCCACAATGTACTGAGATAGAAGCACAGCTTTCTACTTTGTCCTTGATATGCTGAGGGGTAGTAGAACAGCCTCCAAGGCATGAACTACCTGTTATGTTCTAGCCATCTGAAATTTAATTTGTTTGGCATTTAATATGCTCATGCCTTCTGTCAGAAACATAAGCATGAAAATGAAAAGTCCCAATTACATAAAAAAGGGTCTCATGGTTTCGGTTTCCCACCAACCAGCGTGGCTTTGCCAGCATTCATCCTCACTGTGACCCTGTCAAGACAGTGAGTGGGGGATCGCCTTCACCAGAGTTCTGGTTTTTTTTTTTAATTTTTTTTATTGGTTGTTCACAACATTACAAAGCTCTTGACATATCATATTTCATACATTATATTGAAGTGGGTTATGAACCCCCAATTTTACCCCAAATGCAGATTGTCTGTGCTAGATATTGGACAACTAAGAGAGTATGTCCTGTAAGTGATTAGATATACAAGTCTAAAATTCAGGGAAGTGGTCTGTGGCCTGAATATATGTATGTATGTGTGTGTGTGTGTGTGCGTGTGTGTGTATATAAATAAATATATATATATATGTGTGTGTGTGTGTGTGTGTGTATGTATATATATATATATATATATATATATATATATATATTCAACTGTATACATATTCAAAGTTATAATTCATTGATCCCAAAACTGGCTGCATGAGTTATACAAGTATATCTTATTTTTTTTTTTTTTTTTAAAGAGAGAGTGAGAGAGAGAGAATTTTTAATATTTATTTTTTTTTTAGTTATCGGCGGACACAACATCTTTGTTTGTATGTGGTGCTGAGGATCGAACCCTGGCCGCACGCAAGCCAGGCGAGCGCGCTACCGCTTGAGCCACATCCCCAGCCCCAAGTATATCTTATTTCACAGTTGTGGAGATCAGGAAACTGTGTCTTGCAGAGTTAAGTAGCTTGATTACATACCAATAGTTAAATTACACACCAGAAGTTAATTTTGGAAATATTGCTTCTGAAGACCCAGTTCATTCCATGGCTATGCATCTTCCTTAACTTTTTACTCCTCCCAGATGTCTTCACCAGTCTTCTGTGTGGCCCTCTTTACACTTGGACAGCTTTCTTTATCTGCCCACAGTCTTTTTTTCATTGTCATTAATCAAAGATTGGCATTCTTCCAGTCATCTGAGCAGGCAGGGAAGGAAGAAATATTCATGGGCAAGGTGCCACAGAGCTCAGACAGATAATGAGTTCAAGACTCTTTAGATAGTACTAAATGAAGAGGATTGAATGGAGGTTGGGGAGAAGGGGCAACCAGGGGAGGGCAGTTATAATTTTATATATGTGCATAAATTCTCATTTAGAATTACAGACAATTATTTGGTTTCCTTTCTTTCTTCCCACCAAGTTAAATTAATGAAATCACAGAAAAATTTCCTTCAAGTGTCTGAAGGAAAGAAAGAAAATACAAATATATACATTCAACATTTTATGACTTTTACAAGCAAAATAATATACTAATCCCTAGACCTCCATTATCCTACAAATTAACTGTCTTATTCTCATTGTTATTATGATGCTTAAATGTTTTAATACAACTCATTACATAATATAAATGTGATTCTCTTGAAAATTATTCAGATGAAGAAGCTGAAGCATAGATAAGTGAACTTAGCACATTAACTTTGCTCAGTCTGTCCACTTGTAGTTTCTCTATGCATGCAAATTATTGACAAATTATTGTCACAGATTTTAGAATTTGCCCTTTTTATACTGAAGGTGATGAAGAGAAACATCTTTTTGATATTCTTTTTATTTCATTTTCTAACTTCCACCTCCATCTCCCCCATTGCCAACTTAATTTCAAATTTCAGGATTCAAGTGTAGGCTCTTCTTCTTCCATAAAGTTCTTTCCATGATTATTGTAGATAAAAGTCACAAATTCAAATTTCTTTTAGAGGGAGCAGTTAATGTACATGTTGCAACTCAAGTATTTTGTATTACAGTAGCATTGTCACGTCTTTTGGAGTGAACTTGTGTAGGTATGTCCTGTTTAAAAAATAATAATAGGGCTGGGGATGTGGTTCAAGAGGTAGCGCACTCGCCTGGCATGCGTGTGGCCCGGGTTCAATCCTCAGCACCACATACAAACAAAGATGCTGTGTCCACCGATAACGAAAAATAAATATTTAAAAATTCTCTCTCTCTTTAAAAAAAGAAATCTAAAAATAATAAAATTCAAGATAAATATATTAGATATCTCTGGGCTAGAGGTAGTTTGCAGACTTCTATTTAGTGAATTTTCTGTATTTTAATTCCCAGAATAAAAAGCTTATATATTTTACTCCCTAGTTTCTAAGAACTAAAATTTTTCACCTTGATCATTATTGATTTTGGGTTCTTTCTTTAAGATTAAATTGTACTAATGGTCGATGGTTTGGGAAATTTTGTGCCAACTTCCCAATACTTTCCTTTTGCAATGACTTTTATAATGCTACATTCAATTAGCAAATTACTTATAAATATCAAACATTTCAGCCCATGTGTTATCACCCACAATTTACCATACACAGCAATGTATGCAAGCATCCATATACCTATGCATGCATATATACACACGATATTGAATAGGAATATTAGAATAAAAGATATCTATGCAAGTTCACTGATCTTTTCAGGGAAATCTAGTACTAAACCCAATGTTCATTTCATGTGCCCACTCACCTTCCATTCCTCCCTGCCTTCCTTCTTCCCTCCTTTTCTCTTTTTATTCTTTCCCTTTATTTCATAGACACAACACTTGAGGTATTCATTTCAGGCTAAGTATCTGGAAAAGAGAGCCAATTAATAATTTGAAAACATATTAGTAGATGGACTCCTAGGATTTATTACTAAAGTAATGAGTAGCCTGTATTATTAAATCTTAGAGTTTCTTGCCTTCATTTTCATAGAAGCTAAATGTAAGCTATTGGTTTTACAGAAAGCCATAACTATTTCTTAGTAGAACAGGAAATTTATTTCCTTTTACCCCTGCTCTGTTCTATGACCTTCCTAGTGAAAGTAACTTTTTTTAGTATTCATCAAGCATGAAAAAATATTTTAAAATAATTTATACTTCAGGAATTTTCCCAGAGTAAATGTATACAGAGTAATTATTTATGGTTCTGAATAACAGTAGATTTTATGCTCTGAAAACATTTTTAGACCCCGTTCGGCCCATTCAGTACTATCGTATGAAATTCATACACCTTACATTTTCATTAAAAGCATTAGAAGCAATCTTACCGTTGAATTTTATTGACTTCCTGTAACATCCTATTCATAATATGTACTTTGAGTTTCTAGTCCCTCTATTAATTTCTATTATTATCACTGTCCTCTTTTATATCCTCTCATTAAAAATATTGTCATATATATCAGTTCCAGTGTTTCTCTAATCTTTTCTCATTAAGGGATTCTAAATATCCCCAAGCTTTTATGCACATGTGATAGGTCAATTTTGAAGATAATTTCAGTGATGTTATTACTACTTATATGAATGTACTTGCAATAATTGTTCAAAAATTTATCTAACTGGAGAAATCAGTGGTTTATAAAATATGAACCTAAGTTCACATGTGTAATTCAAATGCAATTTCATAGCAGGATATGTTTTGTATATATTTTGCATTAACTGAATGGAATTTACATTAGAATGTTAAAAATTTAACGTTAGAACACTTTACTGAAATGATTATTTTAAATTAAGTTAAATTTGAAATATGTGAGAAAAGATTTTTCTCCATTGATTTTAAGTAGCTTTGCATAAATAAAAATCAATTTAGATACTCTGGGAATTGTCCAAACAACCACTAGCCATCAGTCTTCCCTGAATATCAAAGATGTAATACCTGATATATAACAACCAATTAGTTCTCCTTTGATGGCTGGAGATAGGAGTAAAGGCTGTGAATATTCACACTGTTGCCCATATTTGAATGTTACTGCATATAAAAAAATTGCTTATATTCTTTCAAGAAAAAGATCCTTGAAATTTGCCTTTGAAAAGAGAGAGTGCTTGGGCAGAAAAGGAGGAGCATTGAGAGGGAAACAGAAGAGAAGCCTATTGGAACAGTGGGAGTGAAAATCTGACGCAGCCCAACTGAGTGTGTCACAACATCAGCAGCCTTTGGGGTGTGCTGCCAGCATAGGGAGGCCAGAGTAGTGAGCGTTGGTGTGTACAGATCTTGGCATCCTATTCCTATAGCTCTAACTAGTTTTACCTACTTTAGGCTCTCAGCCAAATAGCTTAACCAAGATCAAGAATAACACATGCTTCAGATAGGATCTACAGGCAAAGCAGTATCCTCAAAAATGTAAAGAAAAAATGATAGGCCAGACTACTGGGGAAATTTTCATTTGAAATTAGCCTTAAACTACAACATGACCTATTTGAACTCACAAACTGTAGACAAATTCATGAATTAAAATTAGGAAAGCCCAGTACACTGGGCAAGTTTGGGGAACTGTGAAAACTTTATTGGTGCCAATCACGATTAAGAAGAATACCCATGACAATTTTGAAGCAAATTTTCTTTTTGAAAATGAGAATATGACTCATATTCAGACTGTACCAATGGCTTTGCAGACCTAAATAAATCAAAAGAATTCCAGACAACAATTAAATGACTAAAACCTGGCAAGATAATGTAGCAAAAGAAAATCAAAAGAGCATAGTATGTATGTCAAAATACATTCTACAGTCATATACAACTAAAAAGAACAATTTTTAAAAATTAAGAAAAAAAGCATAAGTATAACTGATGTGATTCTGCAATCTGTATGCGGGGTAAAAATGGGAGTTCATAATCCACTTGAATCAAAGTGTGAAATATGATATGTCAAGAACTATGTAATGTTTTGAACAACCAACAATAAAAAAAAAAATTAAAAAAAGAGTGGGAAGCAAGATCACTCAGTCTTGAGGCCAGATGTTTTAGAAACTGCTTCATCCTTATCACCACTTCTGTATAACAGCTGCTCCTGGGACAGATGGGGACCAATGATGGCTCTGAGATTTCTGTGGTTTGAAACTAGCTTTCACCCAACCCTCTGTATATTTGGAGACCTACTGTTTATTGATTCTGTGCTGTCTCTACCTTTGATGTCACAATTTCAATAGGTACATAGAAAAGAAACACACAAATAAATGAGGTAATTGCAGTATGATAATTGCCCAGAGGGAAATAAACTGATGATGGGAGTAGTGGAGGGAAGTTGTAGGTGGGTGTGACCTGCTTAGAGATTCACTGAGCCCCAAAGGAAGAAGAGCCAGTCAGGTAGAGAGTCAGGGGGGAAGGACATCTGGCCTGTGTGGCAGATGCTTTAGAGACATGCCTGAGGTTGGGCAGAGATCAAAATCATGAGAACCAAGTGAATGTGGAAGGGTGCAGTCCAAGGAGAGGCATCTAGGAGCTACTTCAACAGTTTGGAGAGAGCTTTGCTTTGGAAGGGTGGTGGCAGGGAGTGAAGAGGATGGAGGATGGATTCAGGAGCTGGAGGTGCACCCTGTTTGAAGGCAGAGTAGCCAGGCTTATGATGGATTGAGCCAGGATACCAGGGGGAAAGGGGAATCAAGGATGAGCCCCAGGTTTCTAGTTTTGACTGAGGAATCTGGACAATAAAGTGTGTGGGTGAGTATTTAGGTGGTGGAAATAAAAAAAAAAACTATAGTCTGGATGTATTGCTGTCAAACATAATAATGGCTATCAAATTATTTGTTCAGCCACAATATATTGTGCCCCTATTATTTGGCAGCATTGATCTGGGCACTGGGGATATAGCAGGTACCAAAGCAGATAAAACTTGGCTCACTCATGGAGCATGCATTCTAGAGGAGACAGGAAACAAACATCCAAGATAAATAATAAAATATATAGAATGACTAAAGGGGGAACAGTGCCTTGGAGAAAAATAGAGGAGGGAAAAATAGAGCTAAAGTTTTAGATGGGATGTCTAGAGGGTTCTTTTTAGATGGTAAAATTTAGGCAGTTTAAGCAGTGAGTGGAGTATGGAGGAATATCTTCTAGGTAGGAGAGATGTAAGGGTTCTGTGTTTGGGAATGAGGTCTCTGATAGCTTCATGACTGTGGCATGCTTGGTGTCTAGGATGCTTCTGTGCAAAGACACAGAATGCCTGGCTGCTGGGAAAACTTCTGTGCAAAGACACAGGATGCCAGGCTGCTGTAGCAATGCCCTGTATGAGGAGGCTGTGTGCTAGAGTCTTGTCAACCTCAACCTTGATCTCAGGCACACAGCTCCCAGATATAAAGAAACTCTCTTGTTAGACCACCACAATGTTTCACCAAGATCTGCTGTGCCTGAACCTGTCCACATAACAGAAACTTTAAACAATGGACTTTCTTGAGAGCTACACAAATCTCCTAACATTGCACATAGCAATTATAGTATATAACTGAGGAATAAGCTGCATAATGTTGCTAACTCTGTAACCTGCCTAATGACACAATGAACAATAATGTACTACTGATGCCAATGACCTAATGTAACCTACTGATATAAATAAAGCTGGAAGCTTGAACATTCAAAAAAAGAAAAAAAGCATGTACTAGAGACAGACTAAAAAAAGAGGACAGTTGAACTGGTTAGCACATGATAATCAACATATACCCATCTTTTAGATATGGCAGCCTATTTGGGACTAGAGATGGAAATGCTTCTTTATCTGCCAACAAAAATTTCAATTATTTAGTTATTATAATTCAGATATATTTTTTTTATAAGCCAACAATTTTTTTGGCCATTCATTTGGTTACCTATATTCTGTCACAAAAAATATTAACTTGAATGAACAGGGATGTTTGACACCTATATGATGCATGGTAAAACGCTAAAATAATAGCCAGTTTACAAATATTTACATATGATTTTCAAAAGTTGTCTACCAGAAGTATTATGAGAAACAGAGTAGCACTCTAGAAATGCATAGTATAACTCTAGACACTTACGATATATAGATAGGTTCTAACAACCACTGAGAAGTACTACATATAAAAATATTTGTCAAATACAGTATTCCTACATTGTTGCTGTTCTTTTTTTATGCACCTGTTACTAATGAGAAAACCCATACTCAGAGAGACTGAGTATGTTGCCTAGGATAACAATGCTTAAAAACATCAAGCTAAAATTTGCCATTCATGCTCATGTTCTCAATAATTGTATAAGCTTTCTCTTAAAATGAGAACCCTACAATAGCTCAAATGGCAAATAATGAGGGCAGATGGAACCAAGGAAAGACATTAGCTGAATGCAAAGTTTTAAAAAGGTGAAAAGAAGCCAGGCATGGTGGTGCATCCCAGCTACTTGGGAAGCTGAAGCAGAGCATCACAAGTGCAGGGCCTGCCTAGGCAAGACTCAATTTCAATGTTTTTTTAAAGATAAGTGGTAAAGTGCTTGCCTAGATCAATACCTAAAATCACACACCTGCACCCACAAAAGAAAGAAACAAGAAAGAAAAAGGAAGAAAGGAGACAATGTTGGCCAGTCATAGTGCTTGCTTTCAAAACTTGACTCTGTCATTTATTAGATACCTGTTATCTTCTAGCTTTGTAATTTAGTTAATCTCTCTTGGAATGTGCATGCATAAAATGGGGATAATATTTAAATAATAGAATTGTTATGAGAATTAAATGAAATAATTTATGAAAAGTATTTAGTCTTTAGCATATGTACTCCCAGAAATTATCAGAAATTAATATTAAATTATATTATTTAATATATACTAATATAGCATATGATGTTATTTATATTATTTGCAGATTGTTCGAATTTAGATCAATGTGGGAAATCAGCATAGAGATTTCATCTGATTAGAATTTAGAACAGAGTTTGAGTCTCATTATATTGATTAGTAAGCCAATGGCATAGAGATTATAGAAGAAGCACTGTGTGTGCATGACACTGCTTAGACAATTGAAGGGAAAAGGTCAGACTCCAAGGAGCAAGCCTGGTGAAATCGTCAGTCTACCCTGTGCACTAGCAGTAAAGGGAGTGAGTGTACTGTCTGTAGTGAGTTTTAAAATAATAACAAAATGGCTTAAAGTCTGGATACTGATCATCATCACCAATAGCAACAATCTAAAAATACAGTGATAAAATGCCAGGGGGAATTCCTCTACTTTCCATACCCCAACTGTTAACTAATACATGCCTAGGAGACATCTAAGGAAATATCCAGTTATTTGAAGGAATCAGGTGGGAAGGAAATAGGAAAGAAATAGTAGAAAAATATGCAGATATAAAGAATATGTTTGGGTTTGCTTATTAAAAGAAAAAAAAGTATTAGAAAAAGAGATATGCATTGGCATTAAAATGAAAAACAAGGGAAGTGTTTCACATTAAGTTTAATTACCTAGGTAGGTGAAATGCTGAATTGCCATCTAGGGGGTAAGCCAGGGCTTTATAAGGACAGTTTCAGGTGGAGAAGTTAAGCAAGATTTGTGTGAGATGGAAACAGAAAAGTAGTCACAGTCAGCACAAGGAGCTTTCAGGAACTATTTCTTTGACAACAGAAAGAGAATTCTAAAGAAATGGGATCATTGGTTTGAGGAAGTGTTTCCTGTTTCAGATGCCAAGAGATTTAGGAATGAATGTAAAGTTGGAGGAATCCCAGAGGATTCAATAGAGGAATCTGGAAGAATATCCACAAAGAACAAAGATGAAATGTGAGCTATGGGTCAAAAGAACAAATTGTATTTTTTACTTTCTATGTGTTAGCGATTATATAAAACAAGAATGCTTACCTAGGTCAAAAATGCATAGATTCAAATAATCCAAGACTAATAAATTTTTAAAATCTTTGTATAAATAAGTAAATAAATACATGTGTATATAGAGGTATCTATAGATATAAATATCTATTCAGACTAACAACAAAGTATGTAGTATCAAAAATTATAGCAAATGTATGCATATTTTAAAAATTATTATACAAAACAATAAAAATGATGTATTATTTTAATTAAAAATTACCTTGTGAATTTTGAAAAAGTCTCTTTATTTCTAAAGATATATTCAAATAAAATTAAGTATGAGGGCTAACTTAATAACACATATATTTCATATAAAATTTTAAACATTCTTGTGGTCTAACTTTTAATAAAATTTCTGACCTAAGACTTAGATTAGAACTTATTGGTAATTTTCTAGTAAAGAAAATATTTGCTTCTTCACTTTCTTTCTGTAATGAAAGCATTAGAATTATATAATAAAATTTTAAAAAATCATGATACTAATATAATAAAAGAATTTCCGTTTTTCAGGGAAATGCCTTTTAGAGTTTGTGTCTCCATTATAGATGAAAATATAATTGCAAAGTAAGGATATACATAAGAGAACAGTAAACATGCAAGTTAGTGTAAAATCTTCAGATTCACAATGATCATGTGCAAATCTGCCTTGTATTATAGGCATGCAATTATCTTTAGAGATGTGGCTAAAAGCAAAAAAGGAAAATAAATTTGGGGAATAAATCGCAATAGTTATCCTAAAAAAAGGTTAAACAGACAGAAGAACTCCAAAGTTCTTAAAGGAGCATACAAGAAAAGAAATCTTGAGGGCAACACCAAGTAATTTTCAAATACCCGTTAGTCATAAAGTTTTCCATAAATTATAGAACACAAACAAATCTCCTCTTGCTATTGAATGCAATGTGTTCTTGTCTGAATGAGTGACAGCCTATGAGAATAACCAAAAGATAAAAGAATGAAGAGTCTCCTTATGCACAGAAAGTAAGGAGAGCACTTGACTTATTTGCAAAGCAATACTATCTTTGAGGAAGAAGCACAGAGATTTTATTTAGGCAATTTATACATATTCATATAGAAAAGCACTTTAGGGGTGAGCACATTCCTGAGCATGCTCAATTTAGGATGTACATTTCTCACCAGACTTAGAGGCTTAGTTCAAGAAAGAAAGATGGTAGAAATTTTCTGGGCATGCTCAACTGAAGGTCATAGAGCAAATGTTAAAGATTAAAATGGAGGACAGAAACACTCTGGGCAAGCTCAGTTCAATATCATAATGACTCAAGTTTATTCTAGTAGCCTAAAAAAAGAGTGTTGAGGTGATCCTGGTGATCTTGGCTGGTTCTCGGTAAGTTTCTCCAAATTTTCAACTGACACATTAATCTAGGAGTTAATCTCTAAATATGCCTTTCTCTCTTAGTGCCAAACACTCTTCTACCATGTTCTTTATGAACAAAGGCTATTAGTGGTTTTATAATACTGCCACCTTTTATATTTCATTGCATTAATAATAGCAGTATATTTACATGCAACTTTAAAATTATTGAAGTAATTTATAAAGTCACAAGTAATCGTATCAGAAAGTTTTAAATTATAAGCACTTTTGCAAACCATGCCATCTACACATGTAGATATATATACAAACACATGGGACTCATTATGGCTGATTCATGCATTATGTGACCAAAAGGATGATTAGATGGAAAAGCTTGATTTATATGAGCCACATTTTAAAATATGTGTTTGGCATATGATTTTGAATTCACAATTTTAAATTCAATAAAAATCTTTAATGATCTTAATTGTAATGATAAAAATCTAATCAAGCATTTTATCATTATAGTCTCATTTGCACAATAGTGGTTTTTACAAATTAGCATGCATAAAGTGATAAAGGAAGACATAAGACATATATATATATATATATATATATATATATATATATATATATATTCATTAAATATAGATATGCACACATGGCAATGTTTATTTAATAGCCATTATTGCTGATATTAAGTTCCTATGATATTCAGTGAGGGTATGGCTAAAAGAATAAGATCAACCAGATATTTTGGCTGGAAATATGTAGGAAGATGGTCCATTCTTTGTAGCTTCAACCATTTTTGGAAAGCCTATCTTCAGTAAGTAAAATTAAATACCAACTACGTATAAAAGATTTAATTATTATTGCAAAAAGGCAATTTCTCGATGACCTAAGTCATTTAATATAAAACATACAATGGCAGCCTTGAACATGGACCCTTGGATCTGACAATGGGATAGTAATTGCTCCAGCTTACAGTTTAGGTTCTAAAATCCAACATGTTTTAAGTGGAGGCCATACTCCTTATCCAGTACTCCCAACTAGTCACTGATGTCAGCAGGAATACTAAGGCAAGCTATTTCCTGGGAAATATAATACTGTTTTTAATGGTGACTGACTCTATGGCTTCCCATTGGCCTTGTGATACATTGTTAGAACTGTATTTTAGTTTAAGATCTTTCATCCAAATTTACTTTCTTCCCTTGTCTTCTTCACCAAGATCAGACACTTATATTAGTTGGCCTGCTCCTTTAGCCTTTTTTCCTACTTATTTTCCATTTACCTTCATAGGCATGTTCCCCAGTAAATCACTTACTTGCACATCCAATCCTGACTTGGCATTTGTTTCACCAAGATTCTGAGAAAAACACAAACATTTTGGTATTTTGTGGGAAGGAAACTCCTTAGAAGTCTAGTTTCTATAGATTTTTAATCTATCACTAAGAAGCATCCTTCAGTATTTGAAATGCTTGGCATGCATTGTCAGAAAATGTGTCAGTATTATCATGGTGAACAGATTCTGTGCATCTCAAGGCAGCCCCATATTTTTATTTTCCTTCATTTTAAAAAGCTATTGTTCTCCTAAAATAAATATTGGCAGCTCTGCCAGTGGAGACATGTGCAAAGGAAACAGACAATCAATGTTAACTAAACAAAAGCTGAAATCTTCTTTAGAAGTCTGAGAATAGAAAGATCAGCTAAGTGTCACCTTTGTTATTGAAATACAAGAATATATACTTGGCCTGAAGAGACATGGGGGGAGTGCCACATAAAGGGAGAAAACACAGCATAAGGAACAAGTATTTTAGGGTATTTAGAGAAGGAAGAAAACAAATTAAAAAAAAAAAAAAGCTTTGTAATTCCAGGAAAACTTCATTAGGTCACTTTTGGTAAACCACATTATTTTTAAGATTTCAATTTCAACCTTTGTAGAAGAAGGATATTTTCGATAATTTATGATGTCTTAATATAAAGTCTAACTGACTCATGTATTAATTCATTATTTGTACAAGCCTATTTTATGCCTACTTTCTGCTAGACACTAAAATACAAATCTCATACAATGAGGAAATATAGATAATTAACAATTACAATATAATGTGATAATTATTCCGAAAAGGGGTACTTAGAATGCAGGGGGATTTAGGATAGGAGTGTTCAATTCATTCATCTGAGAAAAGTCAAGAAAGGCATTTCAGATGAAGGTATGTGTGTTTATGTGTGGGTATAGATAGAGATAAGATTTCAGTTCCTAGGGCATTGTGGGGGGAGAGGCATCAAAGTCACATCTGGCTTCAGGGTATTACCACTTTAGGGGACACAGTCTGGTAGAGACCTTACAGAATAGCATTCCTTTAGCAAGGGTGGGTGAGGGAGCCAGGTGAATAGCAAGAGAACTAGACAGGCCATTTCTCAAAGCCTTTATAAAACAAGGATTTGATCCTCATGAGAGCCACGCAAGAATTTTACTAAAAGATACACAGATACTTTTGACTTTCAGAAAGATCACTTTGAAATGTGGTAAATCAGAAGTATGTGAAGACAGTGCAGAGAAATTCCTATGAAGTCTATACAAAATTAAGGGGCACATAATATTGTTGATTGGTTATATTCTGTTTGAATAAATAAAACATAGTGAGAAAAAAAGGTCTGGGGCCTTTGCATTTCCATTAGTTTGAGTATAAAATTTTAAAAATCTGATCTCTCTAAGAACCTTGAACCTTTAGTGAATGAAAGAAGGACTCTCTTTGACTATTTTCTGGATTCTTATGCTTTGTTAGCCATTGTCCCACCAAACATTTCTCCTCCTTAGCTGGCATCATTCAGGGTAATTGGCAATGATTCATTCTTACCCTAATTTGAAAGCAGAAGCCAGAAGCTGTCCAGTTGAGGGTTAATGCTGAACTTAATTGAAAAATCATAATTTGATAGTAATCAGTATTTCAAATTTTATACCTCAGCAAATTAGGTGTTTTGTTTTTCCTCCCCAAAAACTGACTCTTGAATTATAAGTTCACCTTTCTTTTTCACTTAATTCCTTGAAATGTATTATTCTGAAAGTTACAGAGAAACTGTTTATCACTTGGAAATGGAAAAACAGTTTTTAGGTCATGAGAAAGATGAGAGTCATGTGAACCTTAAGTGGAATTCTGGAAAAAAGGGTGACTGAAGGATGATTGAAAAGAAAGTTTGTATATCAGGGTAAAAATATACCATTTTTTGCCCAGTTTTTTTCTCAAAGTTGCTTGTGGGGTAATTAGATTGCTGGAATCCTTGACATCATTTGTGTGCTATATCTTAATTATTTCTGTTCTCACAACTGCAGAGTACTATGACTATTAGTCACTACCTACCTTTGAGCCATAAGCTTCCATAGGGCAGATACTCAAGTGTTTTTGTATGTTCATTCCCATTCCCCATCAATACCTGGCATTTGTCAGTTACTCAGTAAATATTGGCTTTACAATATACAATTTAACTATCTATGATTTGAAAACAATTCAGATAAATTGAAAATAGTCTGTTTCTTATACATACCAGTTTCTTATTCTTTGCGTTTACTTGTCTTCCAGGAATCACCCTGCTTAGCATGTAAACCTCACCAATATCTTGGCTTTCTGCAGATCCCTGCTCACACCATTTCTCTGCTACAACAGTGCAATGGGATTAAAGAGGAACCCTCAGGCTTGCTTCCTGGCTTCAGCAGGGAAGGATTTAATTAGCCACTTAACTTCCTTAGGTGTAGGGACAGAGCTCCCTCTTCTGCTAATAAGGTCTGCCTTGCCAGATATCCATACTGGGTTCTATCTTCAGGCTGCCTCTCTCCAGCACAGCTGGTAAACTCGCTTCCAGAAGACCACTTAGTTCCCACTGGCATGATAATGGCTCTGTCAAGATCTGCCCTAGCTGTGCTCTGGGCAGTGTCTTCCCTGTAATAACTTCAGACTGCTGCTAACTCCAAGATCTTTCTCCTGTCACTGAGTATCTGCTTTACTGAATGATGAATCTTCTCATGGTCCTTCCCTTTTTGCTCAGGTCTCTCCTTCCTTTCTTCAAGGAGTTCTGCATGTAAGAGAGTTTTGATTTACTTTATCAGTTTCTTTTTAAAAATATCTTTTTAAATTGGTTCAGGAATGTTTTCTTAAAAATAACCTTACATGTTTAATTTTCAGTATTAAAACTGCAAGCAATCCAGAAAAATGAGGAGACTAGATAGAAGAAAAACAGGCCAATTTCTACCATCAGATAAAAATCACTTCCAGAATTCAGCAAGTTACTTCCAGGAATTCCCATATGTATGATGATAAAAACAAAAAATAGAGTAATGAACCATGGGATAGGCAAATATACTTTTCCAATAAGTGAAGTCTTTATATGTATGCTTCTAATTAAGTTAAAAAAAATATTATATTTTTGTTCTCACTTGTAAACCATTTCGGGATGGCCCTTTTTAAAGCCAAAGTACACTTTAGATATGTTGATCTAAGTATAATAGTGATTACAAAATAATAATACTTTTGTCAGGCCCAATTTATGAATGTTGTTCAGATATTATGTGTATTTCTCTGTCAAATATCCTTGTTAGTCAGCTTACAGCATGTCAAAAAGGAGTTGCTCAGATGACCAGAGCAAATAAGTAAAAACTAAGAAATACTAATATTGCTGCTATGAATCTAATTCTAAAACTGGAATGGTCACACAAATCATCTAGAGATCTTTTTAAAATGCCAATCTTGATTCAATAAGTCTGGATATGTCTCGACATTTTGCAGGATTACAGATATTGATGTTGCTTAGATCACACTTATAAAAGCCAGGATACAGTAGGCAATGTATCATGCATGGTGCTAGGGTAATCTCTCATGACCCTATCAATGCATCACTAAAACTATAATTATTGCATTTGCAAATTTGGAAACTGAGGCACAAAGGGCATATGATGTACACCGAAGATAACTTTACTAGTTGGCTACAAATACATTTTTGAATTTAAACTTGGCTCCAAACGAAGTGATTTTTTTCCCCATAAGATTGTGCTAATGCTTCATAATTAGAATTCAATAATTAGGATTAAAATCTATAAAAATTTAAAATTATGCATAAACTGAAAATGTCACAAGAAACTATAAAACTAAGACAAAGGTTTACATAAAAGAAAAAATAACAAAAGATAAATAGTAAAAACTAATCAATGGAATTTTGCACATGATATATGTATCATGGAAGATTTTAAAGGAGGTTTTAAAAAATTTGTGAATATTTCAGTAAAAACCAACAAAATACCAACTGATACTTATAAAGTGTAATAGTATTAAAAATATGGTAACATGTAATTTCATATTACCATGATACACTTTATGCTACCTTTATGATTTTTATCAACTTACTCATTCTCAGCTCCTTGATAGGGTGCTTACCTAATGAGTGCATGGCCCTGGGATCAATCCTCAGGCATATGCCTCAAAGTAGAGCTATTATATTAGGATATGAACCAGAGATCAGGTTGCTTCTGTAGACGAAAACAATGGGGCAATGTAAAGCATAAATCACATTAAAAGCACAACAAAGAAATTATAATTATTTTTGTATGTATACATTAAAAAATAAAAGAACAAGACATTTTCTACATACATTCAGGAAAGACACTTATGTGTAGAACTGAAAGACATTTAGAATCAGCTATGGGTTCTGAACTTTTGTAAATTATTAATTGTTTTTAACAACATCTCTAGCAATGCTTCAATAAACTGCAAAGATTTGTTTTAAAGTTTTCTAATAAATTATTGAAAATCACATTTTGTTTTTACTCTCAAAATAATGACAGACTTATTTTAAATTAGCATATGAAATGTTCATATGTTCATATATAATTATAGTTTATATACTTCTCTGATGTATAGGCCCATAAAACACTATTTTTAATATAAATAAGTAGAGAATTTTAAAAGTATATATACAAATACTAAGATGAAAAATTGTCTCAAAATATATATTAAAAACTGATTAAAATAGAAATGTGCAAATGCTACTTCTTTTATTTTGTATCTGTTTTAAGTAAAAATAGATTTATTTGTGGTTGGTCATAATCTGAACTTGGAAATAAATGCTGATAAAAACACACCAAAAGAAATGTAAGATTGGAAGCAACATTTCAATCTGAGGCTAGCTCTAAGCTATAAAATATAAAAGAAAAATTGCAATAATATCCTGTGTTCCATTACCAAAGGAATTTTCTTGTTTTATATTTACTATAAATATTATTTATTTTACAACTTTATTATGTTCTTTCCATTTAATGTATACTGACAACTATTAAGGGAATTGTCATAAAATACCATATGATCTGAAAGTAAAACTCTGGTTTAGAAATGAAAGTGCATTATAGTAGTATTGTTATGTTATTATTTTCTCATCAAACTAAGAGTTATGCTGCATGCCTGAAGTATTTGCTCTTAAAAGGCTCCTATATCTTCCTGAAAAAAAAGTGAAATATATACAATCATGAGAAAAACTTAGTTTTAACAAAATATTCACTGTTACTTCTTCTTTTTGGGAGAGAGAGGGGTACTAGGGATTTAACTCAGGGGCACTCAACCACTGAGCCACATCCCTAGCCCTATTTTGTTTTTTATTAGAAATAGGGTCTCACTGAGTTGTTTAGCACTTTGCTAAATTGCCGAGGCTGGCTTTGATGAATGATGCCCCTGCTTCTGCCTCCTGAGCTGCCATGATTACAGGCTTATGCCACCACACCAGGCTTCACTGTTACTTCTGATGTGTAATAGTATTAAAGTTAAACATATCATTTCATGTAATATTATTATAATACACTTGATGCCACATTCATGATTTTGATCAGCTTATTTATTCCAAATAAGAAGTACTTTACTTTGAGGACAATATTCCTTTTGGTAGAAAAAGTACTTACTAACGTTTCCTCAATATATAGATATAAACTAAACACACACACACACACACACACACACACACACACACACACACTTACACTTTGCTGGAGAATACTAAATGTGATGATAATTGCAATACAAAAATTTCGAATAATGATTTCACTTATCTAAATTTTCAGATACTTAACATCATAGATAATAATATTGATGTTTTAAAAAATAGATTAAATGTTACCTCAAAAATTTTCACCATGTAGATATATTCATAAATATGAAAAAATGAAATTCTTAATCTATGGTAGTGTGATATATATGATTTTTAAAAGGATCTTCTGATATTTCCATGAAAGATGCATCATGTATTTTTCTCTAGAATATCTGATTTTCTTTGGCTGAGCTTCCTTGTATGAAGTTTTTCAGAAGGTATACGGGTAGTAACTAAAGGATGGAGGAGTTTGATGGAAAGACATCTGGGAAAATAGTTCTATATTTTCCACTGAATGAAAGTTGTAGCCCATTGTACATCCAATTTTTTTTAATTGTCTATAATCTTTCTCTATTTCCAAATGATTGTTTCCTCTTTTTCTGCTTCTAACTGAACCAGTCATACATTTGTTACACATTACCAATTAAAAGTGACTAGCACTATTCTTGTAGCCCCTGTGCAATTTGGTATCCAGGAGACAAGATAAGCTGGCTAGCTTACTGCATTTCATGAAACTAAGTTGTGCTATTTAGTTTAAGTTGTCTTCTGTGGAATATCCAAGCCTCAATTTCAGCTATTCATACAAAGCATTTGGGATATGTTGCTACTTTAACAGAATAGAGGGGTTTAACAAATGATCAAAATTTAACATAAAAGTTATGTGATACATTGTTCCAGGGACGAAAATTATATATTTCAATGTTACTGGCATTTATGTAATAGTGAAGGTGATGGATATATATATATATATATATATATATATATATATATATATATATATATATACACATATATATATACATATATACATATATATCTGTTTGCTTTGTTTTTGCTAAGTACATTTGATAGCATTATTGCAGACAAATGATTACATATGGTGATAGTTTCCACATATTCAACACAATTTCATGGGTTCTGGATGCAATTTGTATATTATTTGTTTCAGTGGTCTTTAACAATACACATTTAAAATATCTCTGAGATTTATTTTGGAAGTGGAATTTTGAATGACTAAGTTCTTATCTATAATTTTGATGCTACATAATCACAGTAGAACTGAAGAATGAAAAGATCAGCAGGATTATCTACAAGGTTTTTTGTTCTATTCATAAAACATAAATGGAAAGCGTGTGTTTTAAGTTTTCTTCCTGCCTTTGCTAATATTAGTGTGAAGATTCAATTCAATTATAAATTTACAGTGATTTCAAAATATTCATTACTTTCAAAAATGATTACCTACACATTAAAATAGAAACTAACAAACAGCATTCAGGATATCTTGCTACTTTTTTTCTTACTATTTCACACTTAGCATACTTAGTGACTACTTATATTCACATAGGTTTTTTTTTGCTCTTGAGTGGGAAAGGAAATTGTAGAAAAGTAACTGTACTTGAGAAATTAAATTCCATTTTCTACTGAGCATACTGCTTTAAGAAAGAAATGTTGAAGAGTTTTTTTTTAATTGTTGATTTACAATAATCTGTAAATAAATTTACACAGAGAGACTCCATTCTTCCGTTCTTTTGTTTGGGGAATCTGTATGATGTATTCAGATAAAGAATAATAGAATGTTAAGGATGAAAATATAAAAGATAATTTCTAATGTTATTCTGACAACAAAATTTAAATAAAAAATAAATAGGAAATACTGTAGTAACACTACAAAATTGTTTTTCCAAGTCTACATAGATAAACAACACATAAAATCCATAAAAACATGGAGTGCCCAAAATATAAACTGCAGTTTATGATTGTATAGTTCAGTAAAAATAAAGTACTATGTAATAGTCATACTGACTATCCCAAGAACTAATGTGCACTTTCAAAAAAGTTCAAGTGAATCTATGGGGCCAAAAATGCAGAACAGTTTAAATCAGTATGACCTTGCAAATTCTAGACTCTGTACATGAAATGCTAAGTGACCTCACAATTTAATTAAAAAATAAACACAAAATGCAGACATTTTATGGACTATGCATTGCCTATATTTTCAGCTTAATTTATGAGCTATTTCCTCCTTGTAGCCTTTTCTTGAGCCATAACATATTAACTTTTTGTCCTTGGAGGTATTATACTGTTGAACACTTCTTTGCCTGTGAACATCCTATCCTTTCGGATTGTAAAGCCCTTAATCATCCTTGTCAACCTCGTGAACTCCAACTCATCCTTTAAGGCATGGCTCAACTTCTGATTACAGATAGATCCGATTGTTGTGTTTTTTTCTCTCACCACTACCTCTCATACACACTTTCATTTCAGCCTTTGCAGAAATAAAGATATTGCCTTTATTTACATTTGGTTTTTTTCCTGCTAGCCTTGAACTATTTGTGGACAGAAACAGAGTACTAATACACTTTATATCCCACATATGTAGTCCTGGATCTGAGACATCATAGATGTTCAACAAGTGAAAGAGAATAAAGAAATTCTTTTAAAAAAAAGACATTAAACCAGGCATAGTGGCACATGCCTATAAATTCCAGTTACTTGGTAGGCTGAGACAAGAAGTATGTAAGTTCTAGGCCAGACTGGGCAACTAATGAGACCCCATCTCAAAAATAAAGAATAAAAAGTTTTCTGATCTAATTCCTAGACCAGATGGGAGGTTTTCTCATCATGTGAGATCTTCTTCAATTTCTTTCTTCAATATTCTATAATTTTCATTGTAGAGGTCTTTCACCTCCTCAGTTACATTTATTCTATTTTTCAGGCTAGGTTAAATGTCTGATTTTATTCTTTTTACATTCATTATTGGAGAGTAATAAAGCTATTGAGCTTTCTGTGTTGATCTTGTATCCTGCTTCAAATTTGTTTATCAGTTCTAGAACTCTTCTCATGAAGATTTTTGGGGCTTATACATTTATAATTGTGTCATTAGCAGAAATAAATTCACTTCTTTTGTTATTTGTATACCTTTAATTTCCTTCTCTTGCCTGAATGATCCAGGTAGAGTTCCATGAACTAAACTGAAGAGAATTGGTGAGAGATGGAATCCTTTTCTTGTTCCTTATTTTGGAGGAAATGTTTTTAGTATTTCTCCATTCAGTATGATTTTGGCTTTGTGTTTATCATCTATAGGACTTTATAATATTGAGGTAATTTCCTTTTATTCATAGTTTCTTCAAAGTTTTTAAAATGAACGAATTCTAGATTTGTCAAAGGCTTTTTCTGCATCTACTGAGATTATCACATGACTTTAACTCTCTCTATGTGGTGTAGTACATGTATTGATTAGCATATGTGAAACCAACCTTGTATTCCTGAGATGAAACCAATTTGATTATGGTGTACAAAATTCTTAATGTGTTTTTGAATCAGATTACTAAAACAGTATAAATGGTGAAAGAAAACATAGAATCAACACTCCAACATATCAGCATGGGCACTAACTTCATTAATAAGACTTCTAAAGTTCAAGAAATAAAACCAATAATTAATAAATAGAATTGTTTCAAATTTTAAAAATTCTGCACAACAAAGGAAAATGGTAAGAACATGAAGAGAAAGCCTACTGAATGGGAGGAAATCTTTTCAAGCTATTCTTGAGAGAATGGATTAATATCCAGAATATATGGAAAACTCAGAAAACTCAACACTGAAAACAAAAACAAAATAACCCACTTGATAAATGAAGAAAAGAACCAAAGTGATATTTTTCAGAAGAAATAAAAATAGTGAACAAATATATAAAATATATTTCACATCCTTATCAATCAGGGAAATGCAAACAAAAACTACACAGAGAGTTCATCCTACTCCAGGTAGAATGGCAATTATAACGAATACAAATAAATACTGGCAAGAATGTAGGGGAAAAAGTTCACTTCTACATTGTTCATAGGACTGCAAATTATTTCATCCACAGTATGGAGAATGCAGTACGGAGATTCTCAAGAGGAAAAAAAAAAAACAAAGAAAGTAGGAATGGATTACCATATAACCTAGATTGTCCACTCCTTGGTATTTATCTAAAAGAACTAATATCAGCATACTGTAGTGATACATGCATATCAATGAATATATCAACACATTTCACAACAGCCAAATTATTGGATTAGTCCAGGTGTCATAAACAGACAAATGGATAAATACAATGTGGAATATATACATAATGGAGTTTTACTTGGCCATAAAGAAAATGAAATTACAATATTTTCTGGTAAATGGATGGAACTGGAGAACATCATTCAAATTGAAATAAGACACACTAAAAGTCACATGTCAAATATTTTCTCTCATATGAGGAAGAAAAGAGACAGAGATTTTTGAAAAAGGAAGACAGCAGAAAAATAGAACAAGGAGAATTAGAATAAAGGAAGGGCATTGGAGGGAGAAGGGATGGGAAAGGAGAAAACTACAGAATGAAATTGACTAAATTATGTCATGTGCATGGATGAATATATCAAAATAAATTTCTCTTTAATGTTTATCTATGATGCATCAATTTAAAAACAATAAATAAATAAAAAGAAAGACCAATAGAGTAGATGAGGGGGATCTGATCATAGAAATATGGGAGGCAAAGGGAAATACTGAGGATTGAAATCGAGAAAATTATATGCATATATAAAATTATATGCATGTTAAAGTGAACTCCACTAATATGTGTATCTATAATTCAAAACCTTTATGATAGATATATGGACAGAGAGACAGATAGGCAGGCTAAGGATGGGACTCAAAAGTGGAACACCCCTGAGTTCAATTCTCAGTACAACACACACACACAAACCTGGACAATAAATTATTATTTTATTTTATATTAAATTATGTATTAGTGACCACAAGTGCTGTGAAAATTCACATAAAGAAGAGGAAATTGAAAGCAATTTCATTCACAAAGCTTTTTGAGAAGGCACTCTTCCAGTTATTTCTTTTAAGTAGGTTAAAAGGAAACAGCATATTCAAGGTAAAGTAACAAAGTGATTGATAATGGCAAGAATGTGAATACACTATTACATATTTCATCTGTTATGATGTTCCTGGCAGGAAATAATCACAATGTGCCATCAAGAGAGGGTTTGAAAGCAGTAGTTTGGCTAGAGCACGGAGTTCTAAGGGATTTTTACATCTTCTACACTTAATACATGGTCCTAATCCCCCTATTAACTCTTCAAGATGGCAAGACTTCCACCATGGTTCAGTACATCAGATCTTATCGGCAGAAGCAAAAGGGAAGATTCCCTCATTCACAATTTTTTTCCCAGCGTAAGGAATATTTTGCAGATTTTCCTAAGGGGAATCTCCTTAATTAACCAGAGCTAAGTCAGAACTTAGGGATTTCCTTATTCTTAGGAATACCACAAACATAACTGACTAATGTTCATTATTTTTCCTTATGCCATAAGGAAAGGCAGTCATCAATCACTCTATTTCCTTTATCTTGAATATTCTATGTTTTCTTTTAAACGGACAGAAATCTGTTAGGGAAAAAAAATAAGAGAGTGGCTATTGAATAGACAACGAATAGTTTTCTGATGCATGCTTGTAAAATAGAAGATGTCTTTTTGTAAATATGGTGATAAAACAATTTAGGGAGGAATATAGACCTGATGCAATAGGAAATATAAAAGCACTGAACGTTCAAGATAATGTGCATAATTTCTAACAAGGTACATTTTCTTTGGAGACACCTCTTAAGAATTTGCTACATTGGGGCTGGGGATATAGCTCAGTTGGTAGAGTGCTTGTCTCATATGCACAAGGCCCCACAATCCTCAGCACCACAAAAAATAAAATAAAATAAAAATAAAGAATTTGCTACAAAACTTTCTCACCTATTGGAAAATCAGTTTTCTCTTTCACAGGAGAACATATATTTGTGTCATAAAGATATAAAGTATATGGTGAAATGAGAAGTTTTCTTTTCCAAATGCATATGCAGTCCCCTGAAATGTAAACATAAATTTATGTAATAGTTTTTAAATATTTGCAAACAAAACATTCCATTGCGTTTGGCTTTTTCAATTACTCTAACTTGTTCTTCTTCATTTCTCAATAAAATATAAAGGCTAATTTTTCAAAGAAATAAATCCCCTTCTTGCAGTGTCTTCAATATGTTTAGGGCTTTTCATTCAGTAGGACTCTTTAGAATTAACTGTGAAGCTGCAACCTCATTAATTTGACAAAGAAATATTCTTACTTCAATAAACATAAAACTTCAGCAGATGTGTAGAAAATATTTCTCAATTTCATTCACACAAATAACACAAGCTTTAATGATGCTTTCTCTATTTTCCAAGAAAACAGTCTAGTTTGTTTACTTTGTTAAATTAATCTGTAAGTAAGGAGTGTTTTATCTGTAATCTCTGCAATCACTGATGCATTTCTCAGAAGTTTCAATCATTGTATCTTAATGATTATCTAAGGATAATGACATCACATTTTCTTATTGATCCTTTTAATGTCAACAAATTGAAATAAACCACTATAGTCACTACATGCTGTTCTCAGTCTATTGCCCTTGCTTTCAAATTATTGGATTTTAATAATTCAGTTTTCCTTAAATATTATTAATTTGTCTCAAGAACAAAGACAATTAACATATTTTTTTAATATTGGTCAACTAAACCCAAGGCCTTGCTCATGCTGGGAATGTGCTGTACAACTGAGCTAATGCCCCATCCCACAAAACTGTTTAAATGTATAGGACTTAATGTGAAAATTAGCACACTGAGGTTTTCACTGGCAATTATTAAGTTGAATAAAGTTTTTCAACTTAACAGCCTGAAATGAATATTTGTCACGCATCAGAGCCAAAGGTCCCTTTTATAACCAACATTTGTAGTAACTATTTTCTTACATTAAAATGAAAGTCATAGATAGTATAATCTATTTACCCACACAATTTAAAAATAACAATATAATGAACTAACTGTAACATAAAGAGAAATAAATTTAGTGCAATTCCAAATATTAATTTGATTATTTAAATATTCAACAAATCTCTAGGTTACATTGTAATGGGGAATTCAGATGTTTACTTGTACATTCTAAATCACCTCAAGGAGTACATAGCCAATGCCAATGGTGTCTGATATTTGTTAACTCCAGTATCCTCCAAGACACGGTATTTAAAATGTATCTCCAGAGACAACCATTAAACAACATTAAGACTATTGTTTTAAATGCAAGAGATGATGGAATATGGAAACAAATAAATAGCAAAGGAAGAAAATCATTCACGAATATTTTTTAATTATTTGGCATGTGGATTTAGGATTTAAATCCAGCTATAATCTCATTCTCAAGTTCATGACTTCTCTTAGCAACTTGGTAGATACTATCCTCTAGTATCAGACACATTAGACCTAATATTAAGCTTATTTTGTGTAGTAACAAAATAACATACCCATATCATCAGTCCAACATCAGGTTTGAAATATTAATGATCTTTGGACACTATTCTAGTACTGAATAAGTTTGAATAAGTAATAAATAAGTTTGATTCTTGTTTCACAACAAATTTCTCTCCAATTGTGAGACAAGTCTTGCTGAAGTCCTGCCCTTTCCTGCTCCACTTTCAATTTGTATATACATTTGCTACACCCGAGCCTTAATAAAATTGCAGTTCCCCATATATACATGTATCAGTTTCTATTAAGCAATATTCTACTTTCCTGTTCTATCTGTAGAGCAGTTTCTCCAACTCAAGAACAGCTTTCCATGCATGTGCTGTCATCTTTTACCCTTCAAACAGCATTGCAATTGGACTGTGTGTCTTTGTGACTCTTCTTTCTCTCTGCTCTGCACTATGGTTATTTATGCCTGTGTATTAGAAATTCTAGTTGACTCTCAGCAATTTAAGGGAATGTCTCTGGATGATTATTTTTAATGTTTCCCAGAGCATAGATCATTGCCTTGAACATGGCAGGGACTCTGAAAACGCATTGATTGAATGCACAAATATAGAAGATAATATTTATGTTTTCCAGTGAACTTTTAAAAAATGACTTTACCTTTACATAATATTATGTTTTCCACATGGTTGAGTGTTTCCTATTAAATTTACCCCTATGTTTTAGCATATTTTAAAAAAAACATTATGGCCTTCTACATCTAAATTTCCCTTTCTCTCCTAAATGAATTTACCTTTCTTCTTCAAGTCTCCCAATTATGATTTTCTATTGAATAACTAATATTTTGTCAAAAGTCTCACTTTAGTTTAATATAAAAGGAAAAACTGCTGTAAATTTTTAGGAAGCACTTTATTAAAGAGCTTTAACACTTCCCAAGCTCTTTCCTTTTATGTTTTTTTTTTCACTACTTGACAACATTTCTTAATTGTCTCTCAAATAGCATTCAAATTCTTCTTCTTATAATAGATCTCAATGCTTTCTTTTTGAGATATTGTTTATCTGGTTAATATATAATATTTCAGTAATAAATCAAATAGGATTACAATTATGGAAAAGTTTGATTTTCATTTTTTCATATGTCTGGAGGGAAGATTAGTTGCTAAGAAAGATTTATGATCAGGGTTAAGCAGAAAATATACATACATATTTTGTACATCACTGTTATTAAATCAAAGATTCTGACTCAAAATTACATTGCAGTTCAAATTTCTGAGTTTCATTTGTAATTATCTGGAATCCATCACATTAAACTAAATTGATTCATACTCTTATTCTAGTGCATTGCAAGTATCTATGTGAGAATCATCAGGAGAACACTAGCTTCTTTAATAAGGCAAAATATTTTATGGACAATGATGTAAAATCTAGGCATATGGTCTGTATATGCATATGGCCTGTTAACAAAGTGTTCCTTTTGCATTGTCATCAAGATTGTGATCTTTAAAGAAAGTGGAAGTCTGAGACTTTGTTTAACTGGAAGGTGTCTGAAAGAATATGTAGATCTTGAGAGGAAATGCAGATTTTGTTGGAAGAATGCAACTCATAATGAATGTCCAGCAATGGTTGAAAACACACAGAAAGTGGGAGAAAAGCAATAGCAGCAGCAGGAGAAGAGAACAGCTGTCTGTGCAAGGGTGGCAAAAGCATATCTTATATAATAACTGCACATCAGAGCCAGCTGGAAGAAGGTAGATCCCTGGAAGCCACATACTGAGGCTTATCTGGAAAAATGAGACAGCACCATGGGTTAGAACGAAAAAGGGTGAGGAGGCAACCAGAGCAAAGCCTAAATTGATCCCCACGTTACCCCGTGAGATGTTAATTGTAATTTTTTTAAATTGTTCACTTAAATAAGAAAAGCAATGGTTAACAATTTTCTAATTGATTTCAGTTTTAGAGATTAGTGTTCATAGTTAAATGGAATACATTATGCAGTTATTAGTTTCTTGGATAGGCATCAGAGAAAATAAGTCAACACAAAAACAAAAAATTTGTCAAGTTTTCAGGGAAGGAATAATTATTAGTAATTATCTGATTTTGAAAATTGAATATAACATGTAAACCTTAAATGTGATATAGTATCTGTTTATAAATACCATGTTAAACCATTGAAGTTTTTTTTTAACATCACATATAATATTAGTAATTTCATGAGAGAAAACTGAAGCTATATTTAACATAGAGGGCTTTGGTTTTAAATGTATAGTTTCAATGTAGCAACATAAAATTAATTGTAACTTCTATGTACCTTAGAAGATAACCTATGAACTTTTATTAATCACTGCAAAAAACATACTGATATCCATTATGTAGAATTTACTATGATGTAGCAAACACTTTACCGGTCATCATAAAGTATAAAAACTTTACATTAATTGACATATTTATCCTCATTTAACCCTTTAATATGAGATGATATTATCCTTATTTAGATGCATAAATAGGGGCACAGAATATTTGCGTGACTTGCCTAGGATTTCATAGCTAATAAATGACAAAGTCAAGATTCAGTCTCAGACAGCAAGAATGTACATTCTGGGATTTTAGCTCTGTTAAACATTATGGCTAAAGAAAAACCATTTAGCATTAATGAAGTGAAGTGAACTATCAATTAGCAATTTTTGTTACCATATTATCATTAGCAATAAATCGGCAATATTAGAGTAAATCATCAAGTGTATTTTTCATTACAATTCTGATAAAGGGTAAAACTTTGAACAACAAGTACAAATATGCATACTGTGAATATTTGGCATATAGCTTTACTTTTTGTTTAAATGAGTATTTAAAGTTTCAGTATGAGTTTTTGCATTTGAGCAGAAACCAACCAGAAAAATCATGAAGGGATCTGGCCAGTGTTGGCATTTGGTAGAGTATGTGTGTTGTACATATCAAACTTCCTATGTGCTTGATGATTATGCTAATTAAATGCCAGTTTTTCAGTGAAGTATTCCTATTTTTTTCTGTTCACTGACATTTACATGGGTGAATTTGTTACATATTTCAGGTAATACACTACTTTTTTTTTGAGAAATCCTATATATCTCATCCGCATCTAATGTCCTGAAACACAATAGATACTTGATAAATATTTAATAATGATATTATTTTTATTAGATAAATTTAAAAGGTTAGGAAAACTTACTGCTTTAAATATTTGTCTCATTCACACAATTCTAATTTTAAGTAGTATGTAAAAAGAGAAAACTTGGATGTTTGTTTACATCAAGAATCACTTCTTCTTAAACTACAAATGCAGTTTTCTGTTTATAGGGAACAACTTATTATGCAAGTAAAGCTAGACCAGTAGGCCCAGTGAGTGAACCTGTGCCCATTATGGTTCATAAGACAGAAAGGTGGGAAGAGACATAGAAGGATAAAGTGAGAATGCAATTTTTTTTTGTTAAATTTCACAGTTTTTTTTCAGGACTAAACCTGCTCAGAGCTGCAAATGCCATGCATAATATATTAATTATTAATCAATGTCATCAATGAAGTTCCAAAATTATTTCCACATCAGAAATTTTTGCAGAGAGATAAAGTGAAGAAGATAGCCAAATAACAACAAAACAAAACAAAAATCTCACCAATGCCTTACCCTTATGTATCCATGTTGAGAAAGGTATATTAAAGTATCTTAGTTATACAGAACAGAAAAATGCCACATCTTGAAAAAGGCACAAGAAGATAAACCCCTAAATGCTATCAGGAAGGCGTTTTTTTCATATTTTCTGCTGACCTATGTTCCTGAAAGATTCTGGCTTTACAGGAAATGAAATTGAGAAACCCCAGAACAAAAGAAATGATAAGGATGTGACTTTTGTTTTCTCTGCATGTATCTGCCTTCTTGCACTGAGGATTTACAGACTTAACAAATGTTTCCTTCCATCCATGGTCCTGTGGCTACTAGTCACATATCCCATTGCTCCAGGATTACCACTACATAGAAATGTCTACAAAAAGGAAATGGAAAAAAAGAAAAAAACAAAAACTGTACATCTTGGGTTCAGATCAACCTTCATTTGATTACTGACTCCACTACTGGGTCTAGTCAGGAAGAAGAATCGATGTCTAACAGTTCTGTGGTATCAGTTTTGTCCTTGGATAAAGGAAACAATTGTTAGAAGACTCAAAGGTAAAAGGGACCAAGACAAATCCAGAAGTAGTTCATACACTTTGAAGTTTTGACCATCCCAAGGCTAGAGGATAAATAGGATGAAGGATGTCACGAAGTTAAAAAAAAAAAGGTGGGGGGCTGCCTATTGGCAGCTGAAAACCATGGAGTTTCCAGCTGGGGAGTGGTGGCTGCTGTTCAAGGGAGATGGTTGAGTGAGAGCAGAAATAATGGAAGAGGCACATTGTCTGCAACAGACCCTGCTCAAAGTAAATTCAACCTTTTGTTGTGTGGAAATATCCTTCTAGGCATCCCACTGGCTAAAAAATCTATTTGGCAATAGAACCTAGCAAGGCAGTTTTCAGGGATCAATCCTATGTGATAGTAACAAGCAGGGAATTGACAGAGAAGAGATATAAGGAGAAAGCAAATGATGGACACCTAGTGTGATGATCTGCTTCAAACAGTTTATACACCTAAAGATTTTTTTTTCTTAGATTGAGGTAATGCACCAAAATATAATTATTTTATTAAGATTGAATAACACAACACTTATAAGTTGGAATACAATAAATGATGTGTTATGATAGTTTCTCTTCCCTACTTTCATTAACACAAACTGGAGGAGATACATAAAAAGGTAAATGATGTTTTTTTTTTTAAGAATTACTTATTGATAAGACATATATACTGCATGATGTCTTTAACATTTCATGTGCATTGTCTAAAAGCAATAACAAGCTAGGAGTGGTGGTGCATTCCTTTGATCCCAGCAGCTGGGAGGCTGAGGCAGAAGAATTATAAGTTTGAGGTCAGCCTCAGCAACTTAGCAAGGCACTAAAGGCATTAATAATCTTAGCAAGACCCCGTCTCAAAAAAAAAAAAAAAAAAGTCTGGGGATGTGGTTCAATGATTAATTACCCCTGGGTTCAATCCCTATTATTAAGTAAATAAGTAAATAAAGTAATGTCAATATGAATAATTTTAGAATTAATCTTAGAAATGTTAGTAGATTGTCCACCTCAGTTTGGAATCAATTATAATTTACTAAGTAGTTTGAAAATATAATGGAACTTGAAATAATGGGAAAATATAGCATGCAGAACATAATGTCTCAAATATCTGACTTTAAATATGACAACTGCAATTAATGCAACTGTTTTAAAGGAACAAAAACTTACTTAGTTTTTCATATTTATGAATAGTTATCAAAATATTTTTGCATTACAAATTAATGTTTCAAACTTACATTGATCAATATGTCTTAAAGGAAATTATAAGTAATGGTCAATTTGAAAGAATGTATATGTAGGTAAATTCATTGAATCAAAGTTTACAACATTTAAAAAAATGAAATAAATTAATATAAATCAGTTAAAATGTATTCAATAGGACATGATTCATTTTAAATGTGAACTTCTATAAAGTCATTAAATTGTGATATTTATAAATTTAAATATTCAAAATTATGTATATTATTGAATAGTATGAGCATTTTATAAAGAAGCAAGGTGGTATATTTGTTATGAATATAAACCCATATTGTGGACAGAAATATATTTGAAATTTATTTTTTATATTTTATTATTTATTGAATTTTTAGGCAAATGATTAATATAGAATTCCTGTTCTAAATCATAAAGTAAGTATCAGTTAGTTGAATGAGGGCATAAATATGGAGGAAGTCTGGAAATTCTATCCATTAATTCCTGTTTGTAGATGAATACAAACAACTTTCCTCAAATTTAAACTGTTAAAGTTAGATATATGTATGAATTAAAGTCAGATTGAATTGTCCTAAGGCATAGGTAGTTTTGGACTTAGTTTTAACAGGCCATAGTAATTAAAGAATTGAGTTTTGAACTTAGAAAGGACATTCCCCTGTAATTCCTCTTGCAAGACTTTAGCTGGAAGACTGGAGGGTAGAAAGAAAAAGTTGTTTCAAATGAGGTAGTTGCAGAGGTGTGTTGGAAAGAGGAAATAGTGAACATATGTTGCCATTGCTGCTTTTTATTTGTTTTCCTTTTGTATTTATTTTTGATTGTTAATATGTGGGCAATTAGTTAATAAATAACCAAGTGTTGTTTTCTTTCAACATTAAGTGTGACTTGTGTTGGGAAGGCTAAATGCCACCTAAATTCACAGTACAAGACATCAGAAAAATAAACCAGTGAGTTCAGGAAGTTGACAAATACAAAAATGAAAAGACAATGTTTAATGAGGGCCATGATGAAATTGACAATGACAGAATTAGGGACAGTGGGTAATAATAACCCTGATTATATACAACCTTACATTTTGTCCAGCATAATACAGCATTCTTTTTCATTTGATAGCTCCAAGTGAAGCTAGTTACAGCAATGCAGGTCAGGGCAAGTACGATTATCTTTATGAGACACTGGAGGCTGAGGGAATTTAATAACTTGTCTAAATCTCTGACTTTCAAATCATTGCCCTGTCTACTGTACTTCATGGTTTTCATGCTAGAGGGCCATGCTCCATCACTTCATATAAGAGCTTAATACATAGTAAGTCATTTAGAAATAACATATAGATATATAAAATGTGATATAATTAATAAAATGTAATGGAAACATTTCTGACATTAATGGTTTGTGCCCAATTAGACAATGTTAATGCCCCTATTTATCTTTTAAAATTAAAGCTTCAAGTAATCTACCACCAACGCCATTAAGATTGTACACGTTTTGTCACTAACTCTTGAATATCCTACAGGAGTAATTTTTGTGCAGTAACATCTCTGGTCATTATAAGAGTACAAGAATAATCAAAACATTATGTCAATAAAATGCATTATTGATTAATCTCATTAATATGTCATTATTATTAGTAGTACCCATGTATAATTTAAATTAATGTGTATCTCAAACATTGATCCGTCTGAGGGATTTGGGAATCTAATTATAAGCAATTTTGAAATCTTGTCAACCAAAGCCTAAAGTTTTGAAAGACACTTAGAAATAGAGAAAATAAATAGACAAATATATGTATGTATATGTGTGTGTGTGTGTGTGTGTGTGTGTAAATAAATAAATAAATGTAACAACACTTGCTATAAGAGAAGCAGTTTCTGCCCACGCAATGACTGACCAATTTTTAGTGGACATTCTTATGTGGAAATAAGATCTTAATGATAAAAGCACTGCTCTGTTGAAAAGAATACTAATGTTTTGTACTAATCCTTAAAAGATAAGACAGCTTAAGCATGAGGCAAACAGGACAGAAGATAGCTGTGACAAGAAAAAAGAAAAATTTGCACAAGAAGAATAGAGACAGTATTGTTAACAGTAACAGGAGTAGCCGCATGTGTCCAGATAGCAAAGAAGAATGCCAAAGCAGGTGAAAAATGACAAGATTTACCGAATTCTCTCTCATAAATACCAGAACTTCCTACTATTACTATTTTAAGGTTTTGTGCAATTAGGTAATATAGCAACTTTAGTGTGGGGAGGTGATTCATGATAAGTGAAAGCATATTGTTTAAGAGTCAAGCATAGTGGCGCATGCCTATAATTTCAGTGGCTCCTAATTCCAGTGACTTGGGAGGCTGAAGCAAGAGGATCACAAGTTCAAAACTAGCCTCAGCAGCCAACCGAGACCCTAAGCAACTTACCGAGACCCTGTCTCAAAATAATAAAAAAAATAAAATAAAATAAAAAGAGCTGCAAATGTGCTCAGTGGTTAAAGGATTCTGGATTCAATCATCCACACCCAAAGTGTATTGCTTAAATACATTTTCTATCTTCTGTCCTAGATACTCTGTACTGTCATGCATGTTATTAACATAAGTGTACACTATACTACTTTAAGAAGTTGTTCTTAAAAATATTGAATTGTTATGTAGAGCAAACCAAAGCCTCACTTTTGTAAAACACATATGATCTATAATTTTTTAACCTAATGCATAGTTGTTATTAGGGTCCCCTGCTCCCCAAATGATATACTTCAATCTTTTGTTCTTGACTCTTTGGAGAAGAGATTAGGTGTTATACCTTTCAGAATGCAAATTGGTCAGACACACAGATGCATCCAACTGGTTTTAATCTAATCAAAGTACAGATCATTATAATTACATTTTCATATGGAAGTTTTTAATCTCAGGCATGTATGTAAAACTACAATTTCTTGCAGACCTTGAGTAAAAAGTAAAATATCAATCAAGAAAGTAAGATCAGAAAATTTCTATGAGGATATATGTGGAATATGAGACATAAAATTACCTTAGCATCAGGCAAGTTAAGTAGGGTGCAGAAAACTAAGAGATGCACGTGTCTATTGGAAGTGGTAGAAGCTGAGATGCATAATGTTTTGGGTTAAGAGTGAAAAGGAGGTGGATAAACAAATGAAATTGGAACTGTAGATTCTAGAAAGATTTGATCAGCAGGCCTTGTATATTGGACTTTTATTTTATAAGCAGGTAGGTGTTATGAAATTTATCTTCAAGGATACAACAGGAGTAAAATAATTTTCATTAAGGACATGGTATGACTTTTTAAAAATATTAAGTATCCTTAGTCCTTTAAATATACAAATGAATCTAAATTTTTCATCTATTCTGTTTAAGAACCTTGGTTTTAAATATGATATAATGATATCCATTCAATTTTATTCTAATAGCATCAATATTTAAGTTGTCTTTAATTTACATGAATGATTAAACAAGATGCTTTAGTTGAATTAACATCTTGCAATAACTTCAATGGAAATGCTTTTGTTCCTTTGAAAAATATCTACTGGTTAAATAAATGTATCCAACTGTGAAAATAATGTGATAAAAATATCTTCATATATATTAAAGTTCATTGGTTTTGAAAAATAATTGGTTGAGATAAAAAGCTATTAGAATTAGGAAAAATGCCTAATTTAGAATAAAATTTGTTCATTTCCATGCAATTACTTTTAGTTATGATAGAATGTGTTGGAGAAGAAAACAATAATATGACTGGTAACAATAAGTAGGCTTCTGTTTCAGGAAAAATGAAATGCATGAGATTCATGAATTTAATGGATTGGTAATTTACAATAAGCATCTGAGATGGAAAATGTTTACTTTTAAAAAGAAACATGCAGAATGTAATTATACCACTAATTGTCTATTACTGCATAGACTTCAAGTGATTTCACAGATTTTAGTTTACTTGATCCCTGGCATACTTCCTCAGGACAGGAAGAACAATTGGTGAAATATATTAATATTTTAATGTCTTGCTAAATTTTTGGGTCTAGAATTAAGACTGAGTTATGCTTTCATATTTTCTTTACTGGGATATGGCCATATTAAATTTCTTTCTTTCACACAGAAATATTTTAATTTTTTAAGCATTTTATTCAAAAACTCAGTCTAGTGAGCAAATATAAATTGTCTGTTCACACTGTTAAAATCTTAAATGGGGATGGGTTTTGACTTAAATTTTTTGCATGGTAGATTTTAACTTTTTTGATTAAGATCTACCTTGCTTTGCAGATAACGATTTCTACACTATTTCAAAATCATTGCAGTTCTCAGTTTAGAACATTAAATAGGAAGACAGTCTTATGTATATTGTAAGAATGGAAAAGCCATAATTATGTTTGTTGTGTATGCATATGCTTTATTTCATTAGAATCACCATATACTTTATAAGTACAATATATATGCTAAAATTTGTGTATGTATATATTCTTCAAACAATCAATATTGAATTAAGTTTTCTGATGCTCCAAAGAATTTATTCAGCGGAAAGGAAACCACTGATTCTTTTATCCAAATTTCATTTTTGGTATTTTAATCCAGTACCATTTGCACATATGCTTCAACAATTTTTCAGTCTTAAACATCAGTCTATGGAGTAATAAAACATGTAAAAGTTATTAATCATAATATAATATGGAGAAAAAGTGAGATGGAGTTGGAAATAATGGATGTACAACTAGAGAAAGGAAAAAAAAAAGAAAAAAAACTGATAGCACATTATCACTAACTGATTTAATACATAACAGTTATTCTAGTTTATAGTTATCCTAGAACGTATTTTATTTACCTATACATTATTGTAGCGATTTAATTGTGATCAAGGTCATAGAGACATGTTTTAGGATATTTTCATAGTTTTGAAATTAAATTCATAAGAACGTATCATAGATAACAGTTTTGTAATGTTGAGTAGCTATATAAAGAAAATAAGTTTCTTTCATATTGAATTGCTAAAATATTTTTATATTTATATTATTATATGATGAGTGAATTAATATTCAAATTTCTAACCAAAATTTTATTTGTGTCTATTTCTGAAGACTTAAGACATTATTGATACAAATAATATGAGAAATAATGTTTGAAAAAAGAAAATTAGGGCTGGGGATGTGGCTCAAGCGGTAGCGCGCTCGCCTCGCATGCGTGCGGCCCGGGTTCGATCCTCAGCACCACATACCAACAAAGATGTTGTGTCCGCCGAGAACTAAAAAATAAATATTAAAAATTCTCTCTCTCTCACTCTCTTTCCTCTCTCACTCTCTCTTTAAAAAAAAAAAAAGAAAGAAGAAAATTATTTTGTTTGCTTAATTTTACTAATGAGAATTACCTATAAGCATAAATACCTTTTTTTTTTTTTACTAAGAAAAACAATTTATTATTTCATTTGGGTGCTCTATATCTCTTAGGTTTAAACCTGTATGAGCTAAATCTATAAGATCAGTTTGCATATTCAGAAGAACAGTCAGCAGAAGAAGGAAAAAAATATTTTAAAAACCAGAATTTCAAGCCAAAGGCCAAGAGGCAACAATTTCTTGGGAGTTATTTTGATTTTTTTAACTCTTTTTTTTTTTTCTTACAGTGCTAGTAATTGAACCCAGGGCCTCTGGCATGCTAGGCAAGCATTCCATCATTGAGCTACATCCCTTCACATCCCCAGGACTATTCATTAGTATGTTATACTAATGTAAAACATACTAGTATTTTATTCAAAATATTTTAAATGTATGAAATATAATAATTTCTCTTCATATACTTTCTAAGTAAGAACTATCTCACTTTTAAGATTCAACAATCTTGAAGTATGTGGATTCTTGTTAAATAAGGAATTCTATACATCTCACTTACCCTGTATGGGTTAGTTGGAGAAAGAAATAAAGATTTCCTTCTTCAAGTGAATAATTAATCAGCATCTACTAGTCCTAATTTAGGAAATTTATCTTTCATGGCTTCAATAATATCAAGAAAATATCTTTTCATCATAAAAAATATATATTTGACTTGTTTATTAATGAATATTTGAGCCCATAAAGTAGATGGGAACGCATGAATTTCCATCATGTATGTGGTATTTCTCCTGAAGAAGCAGGTATTAACTTTGTAGAGTGTCATATTAGACAAAGGAAATACTTGGGTACTAATTGATATGTATGGCAGTGGAATAGAGTAGTACAGTTTGGAAGTCTAATTCCTTGATGTAACCAGGAGTAATTTTCTGCTTGGACCACAACACTAGAGGCTGAAACAGCTGAAGGCTTTGTTTGGGGGTCACGGACACCACAGGAGACTATAGATGAAGAGAAAATGTCAGGAATTTGCTGTGAGGTTTTCATAGCCATTGTTGTGAATGTATACACTAGTAAGTGCTGTTTTATCTCTGAGGGAAGAAAGCTATAGGCCTGAATAGTTTAATGTAAAATATTAATAGTTTAAGCCATGAATTGTTTAGATACAAAAATGGGTCACTTTTCTTTAATCCTTTATACATATTTTTAGCTTTCAAATGCTTTAGTGCATACCTCATATTCATAGCATGCTTAAGTTTCCCATAAGTCTTTAATAGAAAGTGTTTTTCAGGGACTAAAAGGTTTCCACAAGAGATTCTAATGGTTTCACACTAGTCACCAACTTGATTTTTTCTGCTTCTCAGCTGTCTTTAGTTTCACAGTCCAGAGACCATCTGTCTAGACAGGTGTTATCTCACTGGTATCTAAAAGTAGAAACTGAACATCATTATTTTTGAAATCTATTTAGAAATTGCAACTCTAGTGATAAAGCAGTACTGGTCTGAGCTGTGCACTGTTACAAATCTCTTCCTTAGAACAGATGGACTACAAAATGGCTTATTTTACATGGACCAGCTGTGAACTTAAGAACTGTGGGTGTCGCTTACAGTGCACAGAAAAGTCAAGAAATTTAACATATATGTCAAAAGGAGTTTGTAGTGGGTAACACATATTTCTAGTGGATTTAAAAAACAACAACTATGTTTACTGTCTACAATAGAGGGGAAAACAAAAATAGGAATCACTCTAAAGTACATCATACTAAAAGCAAATTCTGCTAAGATGTATTTGAAGTCCTAAATATTTAGGGATCTTGACTATATTCTATAATGTTATTTGCAAGTCACAGTTCTCTTCATTCCAGTTTCAAAATACTTGGATAACTAATTGACATGTACATATTTTCTATAATATTGCATAAAAGAACTGACAGTTACAAATGTGGATTAAAATGTCATTGTAAAAGTATCTAGCTCTATCACAAAGTCAAACTTTCCCTTCTCATTAGGGCCTTTATAACACACCACTCACACACACACACACACACACACACACACACACACGCCCCATAAACAGTAAATGGGTCAACAAATATATGAAAAAAATGTTCAAAATCTTTATCCACCAAGAAAATGAAAATCAAAACTTCCCCAAGATTTAATATCACCATAGTTAGAATGACAACCCTCAAGAATACAAATAACAATAAATCCTGGCAAGGAAATTCTGCACATTATTGATGGGAATGTAAAGCAGTATAGCCAAGGTGTAAATCAGTATGGAGTTTCCCTACAACAGTAGAGATGAAACCAGGAGTGGTAGTATATATTGAAATCCCAGCAATTCAGGAGGCTAAGGCAGGAGGATTACAAGTTCAAGAATAGCCTCTACAACTTAGTGAGAACCTGTCTAAAAACAAAAACAAAAAAAAAAAGGACTTGGGATGTAGATCAGTGATAAAGCAACCCTAGATTCATGTGATCCAGGTATACCGGTCTTTGGTATTTATCCAAAATTATTAAAGTCAGCAAGCTATAGAGATACAGGCATCCCCATTCTCATAGAAGTAAAATTTACAAAAGCCAGATTTTGGAATTGGCCTAACTGTTTATCAACAAATGAATAAAGAAAATATGGAATAGATATATAATATATATTTTAAAAGAAAAGGTGATGATGGAACTGGAGAGCATTATGGTAAGCAAAATAAGGCAGGCTCAAAGTCACGTGTAGTATGGTTTCTGTCATAGAGGAAGCAAGAGAGTAAAAAGAAAAAAAAAGTTCAACACCATACCTGCCTCTACCTTTTACTTTTAAAGTAGAAGGTAGAGGCAGGTATGGTGTTGCACTTCTGTAATTCCCTAGGCTCTGGAGGCTGAGGCAGGAGGATCACTAGTTCAAAGCCAGCCTTAGCAATTAAGTGAGGCCTAGGAAACTCAGCTAGAGCCTCTCTGCTGCAGTCCAGCTGCAGCAAAACAACTGGGGGGTGAGGAACAACTTGTGTACCTTGATACTGCAGGAGTGGGAGCCCTTTATTGTAGGACAGGAGGGGTATTTATACATTCCACACAGCTTATCTTAATTAACATAAACTAGATACAGCAGTCAACCAATAAGGAATCTCCACACTTAATGGCTCCCTGGCTTACTTCACAAACCACTCCCTCTGCAAAATGCCAGGCGCCATCCAGACTTGTTTACAGACCTTAACACTGTCTCTGAGTGAAATATAAAAATGGGCTGGGAAATGACTCAGTGGTTAAGTGCCCCTGGTTTCAATCTGTTACCAAAAAAAAAAAAAAAAAAAAGAAGAAGAAGAAGGAGGAGGAGGAGTAAGAGGAAGAGGACGAGGAGGAGGAGGAAGAGGAAGAGATGTAATATAGAGGATGGGGATTAGAAGGAGGAAGTAGAGGAATGCACTGGGAGATACTGGGAAATAAAACTGATCAAATTATCTGCATGTATGAATATACCACTAGTATGTATAAATATTGTGCACCAGTAAAATTTAAAGAAAAGATTGTTTAAAATGAGAGGCTATTTTCACTCTGGGGTTTTTGCAAGTAATAAATGTTAAATATATTCGTTTGCTAGCCATTTTTATTTTCTATGAAAAATTATCATTTTTATTTAATTAAATATAATAAAATTATAGAAGTATTCATTCACTATATTTTTGGATGGACTCTATTATTTATTATGAGCTCTTTATTGTTAAGCTTTGACTAGGTCTTAGGGGCCTAAATAAATAAATGCAAACTAAAATTCATCATTTAGGTTCAAATCTAATTTAAATGAGGGAAAAAATGTAAACTATATTGAAAAAAGTTTATTTTTTTATAATATGTTTTAAACCATTGAAAAAATAAATTCAAATAAAGCTTAATCCCAGGAATAAAATAACTCTCACATATTCATAAGTGTATTTTACAAATACATAGAATTTTAACTACATAATGCACTTAATAAAATAAAATAATATGTGCTTCAAGACCCAGAAACGCAAAGGTATTTCTAATATAAACTATGTCATTGAAGAATGTGCTAAAATACAGATTTTCCTCACATGTTTAATGGTGCATTATAGTTAAACATACTGATGGAAGTTGTTACATATTCATTCATGCACACAATACACAATATAACAATATAATTTATGTGATTCTTGCCAAACAAGTAAAAATTAATATGATGCCTTTATATACTGTTGATAGAAAAATATTTTGATTACTTCTTTGTGAAAATAATTGATGTAATATTTGTATATAATGGCACTGAACCAAGCTATTAATAAACATTCAATATACAGCCCTTCTCTTCCCACCCCTGTACAGCATTAGTGCCCTTCTTGACAATCTTTGCATCCTTTTCCTTAGGTCAAATAATTTGACTACTTTTTATCCTTCAAAAGATTTCTTAGCATCACTTTCTTATTTATTCAGATTACCCTATCTGCTCATTAACAACTGCATCATTCTAATTTATAAGTGAATCTAATAGCATGAATCAACAGAAAAAAATAAAGAAAGTTTAGACCTATACAAATATCCCAGTGTATTGGGTTGAATTGCTTCCCCCCAAAAAAGGAATCCAAATCTTAACCCCTATCACCTGTGAATATCATCTTATTTGGAAAAGAAATCTTTGCTGTTATGATTAAGTGAAAAATATTAAGATAATTCTAAGTAGCCAAGGGAACCCTAAGCCCAATAAAATGTATCCTTATAAAACAGGAGAAAACAAAGGTAAAAGAGGAGACACAGATGGGAGAGGACATGTGAGGATGCAGACAGAGTGTGTCACCATGCATGATACAATCAGTACACAAGATATTCACTGGAGGAGGGTGCCCTCTGTTAAGATTTAATAGCATAGACCTAACAGAAGTAACATGGCTATGAAATGACAATTTGATCTGTTTTAATCCTTCTCAGTATTCTCTGACTCACATAAGAAGTTAAACATTGGGGCTCTGGAGGCCAACAGATCTGAGTTGCATTCAGCTTATTTACTATATATTCCTAAGCATTCTTTTAGTTCTCAGCTTTTTTGTGCACAATTTTGATTAACAAATACACTTAAGTTCTGAGATTTTTATAGATGCTTAAACACTTCTTGTTGTGAAGTATGTATCACAGTGTTTGAAAAGTGCTCAGTGATAAATCTGTAAGCATAAAAACGTAACATGATATGATATGAATAAACTTCCTTCTCTAGTAATGAAAGCTTGGTTTAAATTTTAAAGCCACTAATGGAAAGATCCTGGTGTGTCCTGGATATATTAAGTGGGCTACTCTGTGTTAACTACAGTAATATAAGTGTTATTAATAGTACTGTATTTTATGTCACCAAAAAAATCACAGCATATTGAATTCATAACCAGTCCTATGACATGACATTCCTATAGCATAATGAAATGTCCTGTAGGAATCTTTAAATATTATCATTCAATCACACACCCAGACTTACATGGTGTTTTAACAGACTTTGTCAGTTATTTTAAGATATTTTTGGACTCCACTTCCCATACTTCAAATTTACTGTAGCAAGAGCATCTTTTTTTTTCTGTTGTTTTTTTTCCTGCTAAAATGTCTGTGGTAAGAGACAGTCCAGGGTCCTCCTGAAAGATAGTAACAGTATGAGGAAAGATGGAATTAGGTTAACATTCTGGAAAACTGTCATTCAGAAACTGCTCGGGGAAAAGTTAGAAAGAAAACTTAGCATCTAATCAGACTCTGGATAGCAATCTGAGAATACACCCAAAGTTAACCTGGAGTATGCTAAAACTCTTAATTTTTTCATAAACCTGAGCATAATAATAATAATAATAATAATAATAATAATAATAAAGATCAGTTTGGGGATTCAGAACATTTCTTTTTCTCTTAGAAATCACTTTGTTACTGTCTTACTTTTAATCACACATGAGAAGTGAAATAATAGTGTTGAGTGGCTTTGAGTATGTTTGAAACACTCTTTAAAATTTTACTAGAAAAAAAAAAGAATTAATCCAAAGTTTGAGGTAGATTTTAACAATAATGAAACACTTGAAATTTAACAAAAAGAAAAAAATATTCATGAAAAGAATGAAAAATATACAGATATTAAGAGTGCACAATAATAGGTACAGAGAATTAATATTGCAAAACAATAGGTACAGAGAAAATATAGTGTAGGACAAAATTAAAATGCATCTCATTAAAACAGAAGTTCATTTTGGACATATTTAATACTTCTTGAATAGCAGAATGTATTAATGGTTTGATCAGTGGAAAATGTTCAATATTATGAAAACACAAATATCTCTACTAACTTTTTGCTATATATTACATTTGATAATAAATACACTCTATATATAAAGATATGGAAAACATTTAATAAATGTAAGGTCTCTATTGTCATAAAAGGAATTTTGCATATAAATTACTAACATTTGATATAGACACAATAGAAACTGTGAATATATTTTAAAGTAATCTTAATTAATTAGCATATATTAAAGCATTTTAATGACTTAAGATAATATGTTAGTTTTCTTTCACTGTGGACAAAGTAATAGAAAATAATAATTTAGGGGAGGAAAAGTTTATTTGGGTCGCATATTTCAGAGATCTCAGTCCATGGTTAGCTGGATTCAAGGCAGAAACATCATGGCAGAAGGATTTGTCAGAAGAAAATTGCTCAGGTCATGGCAGCCAGGAATGAGAGAAAGAGAGACAGAGAGAGGGAGAAAGAAAGAAGAAGAAGAAGAAAAGGAGGAAGAAGAGGAGGAGGAGGAAAGGAGGAGGAGGAGGAAGAGGAGGTGGAAGAGGAAGAGGAGAAGGAAGAGAAGGAGGAAGAAGAAGAAGAAGAGGAGGAGGAAGAGAAGAAAAGGAGGAAGAAGAGGAGGAGGAGGGAGAAGGAGAACACACCGAAATCCAAAGACAAGATACATCCCCAAGGACCTGTCCCCAGTGACCTACTTCCTCTAGCCACACCCCACCTATTTACAGCTTTTACCTAATAATCCATTAAAATGATTAATCCATCAAATGGATTAATCCAATGGTGAAGTTACAGCCCTCATAATCTGATCATTACCTAAAAACCCCACCTCTGCACCTTGCTGCATTGAGGACCATGCTTTGAAAACACGAATTTTTCAAGGAGAATTAATGACACAAATAACAGCTGATAATATTTTCACTATAGGTCACTTAATTATCATGGCCTGTAGTATTGATAACATCACATATTACTAATTATTGCAGAAGTCACTTATTTACTTTTCTCTTATACATGAAAATAAATGACACAATAATGTTGAAAGTTTAGCATTGTCTTTCTTCCAAAGGGCACAATGCAAGTTTCCACTAAAAAGTATGATGAGGTATACAGAAATTTTTCAATAAAGAAAAAATGAACAGTGTGATATGCATTTTTAACATTGATAATGCAAAATATTCCCTACAAGATTAAAAGTCATTGGTAAAAGTATGTGAAGTATAAACATGAAATTCAACTGGAGAACAAAATGTCACCTTAGATGTCTACCCAAAATGTGATCTGTTGTAGAACAAGTGATAGCTTTAAATGTTTCTCATTTTTATTGTCCAGGCCCTTCTTACAACTCATAAAACTGTATAGATTTTTCATTATATATTCAAGGAATGCTAGGAAGTTATTTCCCTAGCGTATTGAAGAATAATAAAAGAGAAATATGTTACAACCCTGTTTAATAAAATTGACATGAATACAGAAAAAAGTGGAAAATATACACATACATAAGTGGTGTTATTACTGTGTATTAAAAGTATGAATACATTTAGACACAATTAATATTATAATTATTAGTTGTTTTTTCTTCAACTATGTTTTTAAAACATTTCACATTTTCAGTGTAAAATACATGTGAATACACTTATAATCATAAAATTGTATAGTCCTTTTAGTTCAGTATTTACATAATTAATATGTATTTATGCCTGGAAGAGGACCCTGAACTTCAGATGAGAAAAGATATTGCAGCCCATATCAACAACGAAAATTTAGCCTGGTGAGATGCTGACTAGAACTGCTGGCCATTCTGTGCCAGGATTTCTGATTCACCAAAATTTTAAGATAATGCATTTATGTTGTCAAATCTGTGGTAGTTTTGTTATGCACCAACAGAAAATTAATGCAATTATTGAATTTCATTTATTTCCAGTTCAAACTTAAAAAATAAAACAGATCCTCATCCCCAATCTAAGTAGTTTTCCATAATTCTTATTAAGTCATTGTCTCGGTCTTATAAAGAAACAAAAAATACTCTGGGATAAAGATTTTTTTTAAATTTATTTATTTTTTATTAGTTGCTCAAGACAATACAATGATCTTGGCATATCATACATTTGATTCAAATAGGGTATGAATTCTCATTTTTCCACGTGTACAAATTGCAGGATCACATTGATTCAACCTCCATGTGTATACATACAGCAATCCTAGTGTCAGTTGTATTCTGCTGCCCTCCTTATCCTCCCCTTCCCTCCCCTCCCATCACCTCTCTCTACACATTCTACTGTGACACTTATCTAAGACCACTTTATAGTTGACTTTCATTTTAAGTTTACATAGAGTATAAAGAGTATGGATGGGGTGTTAAAATTATTAATAAAAGCATATAAAAGAAATAGTTTAGTTTTAATTTATATAACCCTTCTTTTATTTTTAAAAGAGGTTTTGAACTTGTTTTTTCTCAGATGAAATAAATTTGATCAAAATAAAACATACAATATTTTTAATTTGTAATATGACTCATGAAAGTCTAACAGCTAAAACACTTTATATCTGTCACTTCAGTTCTTACTAGGAGCATGAGAAGGGTGTGTTCAATGATATTAAATTTAAATGTGCTTGGGATCAAATTGCCTTTCTGCATCTTAAAATTTCTATCAGTTTTCAGGATGAACTGGTTTTAAGGAATGAGTGTTCTATTAAAATTCTTTCAGTTTTTCCACTGTTTCCATATATTAACTCAATTCCTGTATTCATTCTGCATGTCCTACCACAAGCAATCAAAATGAAAGAGAATGATCAAAGCTACTTTATCAAATTACTGAATGTGACAATTATTTATGGTATCTGTTTACAGAATCACCAGTTGATGTTTTTTTTTTCTTTCAAATTTCAGGTAGCCAGCTGTGAAATAAATGTCCTTAATTCACTTACCTATGTGATCTTGGCATTTTATGTTAAACAACTTTTCTAAGGAAGATAAAGGGTTTTATCTTAATTGTGTATGCTAAATAGCAAATAACTTTTTATAACTAAGTTGGTTCATCAAATCTTTAAATAGGGAGATGTATATAATAATATTATTGGAATTTTCTCAGGGTTCATTTATTATCAAGGACTATCCCTGAATCCCAGAATAGGACTCACAATTTTGTAAGACAAACTGCTTCATCCACATGGTATTCTCTAAGGGCTCATCTTCAACCAGCATGTGACATAATGATTTTTATTGAGGCAAAGTTACCAGATCTCTAATCAGATTATAGTAATATTTCTTAATAGTGCCAAGAAAGGATATGACAAGGTCATATCTCAAGAAATCCATGAGGCCAGCAAATTTCAGATCATTTAATCTCTTTGCCTCGTAATTAAATGGAATACTTTTAATGGTAAAACATATTACTAACATATTACATTAATAATATTTTTAAGAACATTGACATCAGCAGTGGGAATTTTGTGAAAATGTTTATAAAGATGAATCATTGCACGTGTTCTCTGAACAGTTAAAGACAGCCCAAGCCGAATTGGCTAAAAATATTAAGACAGTTTCCAGAGAAGAGAAAAGCTGCTTCTCTGGGCTGATAAGCCTAGAATACTGGCTCTTAATTTCCCACACTACAGGCACTCCCAATCAAATATGCTAACAACTCAAGCAATCTCTCCAAGGTGGAGCATGGTGACTGATGCTCCCTCTGGAGCTATTAGAAGGATTATCCTTACTGCCTATGTAACTACGAAAGAGTGCAATGCTATCTAGACCCATCTCCCTTCTGCATTTTATTTTCTCTGGCTTTTGGAGGTAAGATGAAGAGCAAAGTAAAAATAAATCTGTTTCTTTCCCCTTTTATGATACTAAGAGAAAGTATTTGCCAAGAAGAGAATTGGAGAACCATACACTGAAATGTTTTTTTAAAACTTATTGGTTTTATCCATCACTCTCTTTCTTAAATGGCACATAACAGTCTCTCAAATGTATACTTGCTAAATTCATGAAACATGTATCTGGTTTTATTACTCATGTTCTTTCTGCACTTATAGCTGTTTTGCATAGAATGATCAGTTATCCAAAATATCACAACTTGAAACCCATTATTATAGTTTGGGTCTGGAATGCACACCAAGGGCTTATATGTTAAAGGCATGGTCCACAATGCAGCAGTATTCAAAGGTGGGACACTGGGGGAGTTATTCCATCATCAAGGTGCTAAGCTTATCAGTGATTCATTTCCAGTAAAATTCTAAAATCTAGGTAAGATAGGTATTAACTCAGCGAAGACCAACTTTTTTTTTTTTTTTGCCTTACTGTGCTTAAGGATTCTTCACAAATATTTTCTCTTTCAATGGTCAAGTTTGATATATATTTCACTAACATCCACTTTTCACAGATGAATGATTTGAGCTCTATGAAGATAAAATACCTAAGATTAGACCATTAGGAAGTATTAGAGTCTATACTTGAACTACGGACTATCAAACTAAAACCTTGATTCATTTAATCACTGTATTTTTCTTCTTATTTCTCCTTTTAATCGGGTTTAGCAGGAGTCTACTTTTACAGTTATGCTTTGACATTATACTTGCTGAAAATACATCAAAATCCATATTTATTTATGAAGGCAGAGTGTTTCCACTACATTTAGTCCCAGTTACCAGTTTTTTTTCTCTTGAGAAGTCATCCAAAAAACTTCATAGAGATTGTAGCACATTTTTCACTCAAATGCCTCATCTGGAATATCTTTCATGATTGCATAGAGAGAGGCAGACTTTGCTTAATGCTGGCATTTCACTTCCTCAGCATTTTCCTAGACAGCCATTGATCTGATCTGTGGAATTATCTCTACGCCTTTAAATATGTTAATTTATTTCCTGTTTCTGAATACATCAGAGGGAATCTCCCTTAGGTAAAACTTGAGGATTAAAACTGGATTATTTTCTTTCAAGACATACAGAGAACTTTTTATTTTATCAAACACTATACAGTGGCACTTGCAATTCCGAGGACGAAGGAACAAAATGGGTAAAGGCCACTGAAGTAGAAAGCAGATCCATCTGATGCCCTTAGTGGGTTCAGGTCAAGTCGAGGGCTATTGCTTTCATTCTTTGAGCTTGTGTTTCTTTACCTGTAATTGGAGACAATAATAGGGCCTATCTCTAGTGTTTTTAGATGTAATATAAATAAAGGGCTTAGCAGTGACTGGCCTTGAGTAAGTACTCAATAATAGTTAACTGCTATTGCTACTATTTCAACCTTTACACAGAAATGGAAAAATAAATTGGCTTTTTAACCCCAAAACAAAGAAAACAAAAAACAATATAGTAGATATTAGGAATGAGAAAGTGAAAAGAAATCTTCTTCTCTTTGGATTTATTGGAAATAAAAGAATCTTGGACTTCAACCAACCTTTCTGGCCACTCATTAAAAATCATTTTCATGGGTTCCTAGTCATCAATACATTCCCTCTTTTTTTTTTAGTCAGCTTTTCCCCTGCCATAACCAAACAAAAACCTGACAAGAACAATTAGAGGAGGAAAAGTTTATTTTAGGGCTCCTTTCAGAGGTCACATGAGTCCATTTGTGGGGGCCTGAGATAAGGCAGAACTTCATGAAACAAGTGTGTTACTAAGAAAAGCAACTAGGAACATGATAAGAGGAAGGAGAGAGAGAGAGAGACAGAGAGAGAGAGAGAGGGAGAGAGAGAGAGAGGGAGAGAGAGGGAGAGAGAGAGGGAGAGTGAGGGAGGGGGGAGGGGCAGGCAGGCTCCATTTAACAAGGACAAAATATAAAACCCAAGGACAGGCCCCCAGAAACCCATTCACTTCCTCCACACACACCCTACCTCTCTACAGTTACCACCAAGTTAATCCCAATCAGGGATTAACTGATTAGGTAAAACCTAATTATAACCTAGTAATTTCATCTCTAAGCTTTGTTGCATTGTCTCTCATATGAGCTTTTGGGAGATACTTTACATCTAGACCATGACAAATATTAATATTTAGAGCATTTAATCTCAGTCCTCCTCAGTTTTCTCCATGAAAAACTAATGCATGAGTACTTCTATCATTGAAATTTCACAAACATGCAAATAATCACTGACTAATTCTCTATCTTAGTCTATTTATTTCCTAATGTGTTAAATAGTTCTTAAAATATTTGTACTGATATACTACAGATACTTCAAGCTAATGTGGCTAAATGAAATTCTCATCCTCTTCCACATTGTTCTTCTTAGTGTATTATCCAGCTTATTAAGTGGTAAGTTCCATCATATACACCTACTCCTGAAAACTAGACAGTTTCTTCTTTCTTACTCCCTCACTCAGTCACTGAATCCTGTCAGCTTCATCCTACTGTCTCTCTCAAATATTCCTCTCTACTTCTTACTACCTGAGATCAAAACTTTGTTAATTCTTTGTTAGATCTGAACACTGTCCTCTCAATTGCTCTTCTGAATTGAAACACTTCCTCTTTTCCAATTCAATCTTTAACCTGCTATCAAAGTGGCCTTTCTAATGGATTAAGCTCTCCTTTGCTAGAAATCCTTTATTGCTATCAAGACAGAATCTTATAATACATCAAAGCCTTTGTTTCCTTACTGCTAACCCACTTTCTGACTTTCCAAGTGGCTCATAACAATATTGGCTAATTCTAGAAACCATCCTATTGCATAAGAGGTGCATAGTGAATGGCTCAGTCTCTCTCTCTCTCTCTCTCTTTCTCTCTCTCCCTCTCTCAACTACAAATACTATAGATATACATGTCCAAAAATTTTAATGCACTAAGAACAAGATTAATACTATTATTTTTAAATTTATAGAATTTAAATTGAAAAATACTACAAGTACCTATGACAATATTTTTTAATGGTTGAAAAAAAGAAAGTAGAAATTATTATTTCATTTTAAACAATAGTCCTTTTATTTTATTATTTTAATTTTATAATTATAATCCCAATATTTTATTATAATTGTAAACAATAGTGAGATTCATTTTTTCATATTTGTGCATAACATAATTTGGTCAGTCTTATTCCTCAGTATTTCCCCTTCTCCTCTCCTCCCCATTTACTTGCTTTACTCTGCTGATCCCCTTCTATTATTGTTGTTATTTTAATTAGACCATTATAAGCACATATATATATATATATACATATATACTCATATATGTATATATATATGTGTGTATACACACACACACACACACACACACACACATATATAATTAATTGTGGTATGTTGAAATGCAGACATACAGACATAGCCTAATTTGGTAAATATCATTCCCCATTACCACCCCATGCCTTCCCCTTCTCCTTCCCACTTGTGATCTCCTTCCAATACTCTATTGGTCTGTCTTCTATAAATAATAACCTTTTATATATAACCCTACTTGACTCAGGTCAAGGTGAACATCTTAACATTAACATAAAGCACTGGAAAATTACATAACACCTTTATTTACTTATGAACAGGGGAACATATCCATCAGTTCTATTAGTTTGCACTGTTTCAGCTCTGAAAGAAAGCATATGACTCTTCATCATGCCTATCTGTGGCAAGCCAATTCTTACACTCCCCAAGGTTATCAGACTGGATAAAATGCATGTAAAACTTTTATATTCCACAGTGGATTATCAGATTTTTTTCTTTTCTTTTCTCTTTTCAGAATCCCTGAAGTGTTTTTCTTCAAACATTAAAGTTATATCAGCTTGTTGGACTCCATTACCAGCAAGTAACAAGATTTTCTTCACCTTTTAAACTCAAGATCCAAAGAATGTTAATATATCATGAAGCAATTATTTATTCCAATTAAGATAAAAGGTATACAGTGCAAAGGATTTACCACTGTCATTAAATATATTAGACAAATGGATGTATTTTAGGATTAAGTCTTTTTAAGCTCACTTGTGAGATACAGCCTGGTGGGAAAGCAAAAGAGTACTGCAATTTCATTATTTTGGAGTTGAACTTTAAATACTGAGTGCATACATTCCTCTAAAGATTAAAAGGCATTTCATTTAGTCCATGGTTTGCCACATGAAGTTGATTACTTCTAAATTTGATAGAATCCTATATAGTGAGTTTCATCAATTCCAGGGGAGAACTATAAAGCTCTGACATGAAAGTCTCAGAGTGGTGCTATGTCAAATTAAGTGAGTATGTAGGCACCTCTATAGATTTTAATTCTCAGGAAACTAGCTTCCTGCAATATTTCTTTTTCCTATAATAAATGACCACTAAGAGATTAATAAAACCCTGTAACAACCAATAACAGAATGAACATGTACTTTAGTATGATTATATACATTGCCTTTTAACTTTAGTATATTAGGTAAATCTTACTGAAATTTTATAGAAAATTAAATGTTGTATTATTATCCATTATTAAAGCAATGAGAGGTACAGATCACATATAAGAAGGGTGAACCCTTTAACTCCTTATGTTTTAAAAATGCACGAGCAAACATTTGTTCAAGTTTTGGTTCATCAGGGGAAACTTTCCTGATCATTTCAGTCCTCCTACTTTGTCTATCCTTTCCCATGTCTTATTTTTCTGTTCCATACCCACCTCTACTGACATGGCACTATTTATTTATTTTGTTGTTTTGAGTTTCCACTATACAGACCTTTGAATCAGTGCCATTTTGCTGATACTTATGTTTCTCTATTACTATCTATTAGCTAAATTTATAAACTCAAGTCTATATATCTAATGGATCTGATACTAAACAAGGTTAATTTTTGCTATTGGACATAATGGTAAAAGAGCAAAGATTATATATCCTTCTAAACCTCATCTATAAAATGAAAACACTAATAATGTCATTTAGGGGCTTTGTTGATTGAGTATATCAAATGAATCCAAGTAAAAGAACTTTAAAAACAGAACTTTAGAGTTGACTAAGATTGTTTTCATCATTATTGCTGATTTTATTTTTTGAACCAGTGTCTTAAATCAGCTTTGAATTCTAGTACATTCTTTAAACAATCTTGGTTTTAAAAAGGAAGAAACAAACATATCTCAGACTATAATTTTTTCACTCACATATCATCTACTGTGTAACTAAAACAAACAACAAAATCATAAGTTTCAGGAAGAAACTTGGCATCTGAGGAGACAGCAGAAGCAGGAATCTCTCTTTCACTTGCTCCTGACATTCTCCCCTTAAGCAAGCCATAAAAAACTCTCTGACCTTCCTCAGAAATAGTTCATTAGACCCTTAATCCAAAGGGAACAAATGTAAAACCCAGAGGAGCTTTATGTCTCTAATTCTGAAGATTCAGATACACGCAGAAGAATCTATTCAAGCCAACTTTGGTAAGTTCCCCTCAGTTTTTAACTACTAGATTATACTCCTCTTTCATTAAATCCTACTGCTATTTTGCTATCCACTCTTCCTTAGATCTAAGCATAAAAAGGCACAGTTTTCTGTTTCTTTGAGGCATTATTGAAGGCACCAATGTCATGTAACAATTATATTGAATATATTTTTATGCCTTTCTCTTGTTAATATCTCTTTGTTTAGAGGGTGTCTGTCATGAACCTTGGTATGGATAAGAAGAAATTGCTCATTCTCTCATACACAAAGGAAAATCAGTTATAAAATTAAAAATGAAAACAATAGCCTGATTATTGCATCCCTATATCACTAATCACCTTTCTTAGAGGTATAGCTTTTCGGAAGATTTTAACATAGTTAGTTATCATAAGAAGCTTGGTAAACAAAGGATAGTGCTGAGGTAGGTGTGAACATGGATTGCTTGGCAATATTCTTCTAGTTTGAAGACCTGAAAGGAAATGGTAGGGGAACAGGGCCAAGATGATCTATAGAATAAGAGCTAATTGACATGAGTATGGCCATGGAACAGATTTTTGTTTTTCATGGTGATGATCACCAAAACTCACAGAGGATACTTTTAACAATGAATGAACATGAGGCATCCCAAACGTATCAACCAATACTTCTAATCAGCCACCCACCTTGACCAGGTTTGTATGAATAGTGTCACCGGTGACCAAAATAGCATGGACCCAAAAGAATGTTTTTATCTCAACAAAGATGATGTAGTTAGTTTCACTGCTAAATATGCAACTTTTAAACAGAAACAAACTATGAGCCTTTGATATAGCATGATTCCTTGAAGGAACTGGGTCAGGTTGGTTTAATAGGACCTTTGTACGTTATAGTGGCAGTTACTAGCAGCTTTAATACCTATTCAGGATAAGGATTTTTCTCTCGTACCTGCACAACCATTTAAGAGCTTAGAAAATTCCTAATGTAGTGATATACAATTTCATGCAATATTCTAGCCAATAAAGATAATTTTTTTTGACATAGAAGCTGCAACTAATGGAAAATGAGTACAAAATGCAGTGATAATGTAGGTTCCACATCTACACAGCTAGGCTAATAAAGAATTGGCCTACTAAAGCCTAAGTTAAAATGCCCTCTCAGAACAAAGACTCAACGGAACTGAAACACCTTTATCAGGTCTAGTATGTTTGTTGAATCATTGATTCATATGACCCCAATAGCATATTGTCTCAGAGACAAGGAATACAAGGAGGATTTGTCCTTCCTATCTTAATTTCCAGTCTTATCCTTGGAGAATTGTATTTCTACATACTCAAAAACCTCAGTCCCTACTATATTAGATACCCTGTCACTGGGGTGGGTGTGGGGGGGTGAAATTTCCACCAGGGGTAATAAGAAAGATTCCTTTAAGCATAAAGCTACAAATATAATCATTTCATCTTAGGTCCCTCATTACTATATTTTAGTAGGCTCATGAATATGAACATTATTTTTCTGGAGATAGATAAGGTAGATAGAAGTGAGTTGGGAATCCCAGAGATTCCCTCGGGCAACTCATGGAACTGCCCTGCATTGCCCACTAAACGTCCTATGGGAACTGTGGCAAATGTGGCCTGACTAAGCTAAGGTTACTATAGCCATAGCTTTTTTTAAGACTAAGAGTCTGAAGTCACTCCACCAGTATAGGATATAGACTAGAAAAAGTAGAGTCTGAGGATGAAGGGAATCTAGAACAGCTGTGGGAGTTTAGAGGCAATAAGTATTGCTAATGATGGAAAGACAGACCAGCTGCAGTAGCAAAGCCAGTAGCTTACTTCATTGATCCTTGTCCCTTAAGTCTTTCCAAGACTGAGGCAAGTTTCTACAAGTAATTGGACTTTACCCCCACTCTCTCCTTCTCTGCTTGGGAAATAAATGAGGTTCTATTGCTCTTATAACAATAAAGACTCTGCATTATAGTATGAGGTGATGAAGGTGGTATGAGTTCAGCTATTCTAGGGTTGGAATATATCATTCTGCCACATGCACCAGTCAACACCTTCCACACCTTACCAGTATTGTTTTAGCTGCCATGTAGCCATTAGGTCTTTGTGAGATCTGACTTACCCATTTGAAAATAACTTCACCACTCTGCCTCATGCCTGCTCCATCTGCAGAGGATTCCCTAAGGATGACCCCATGGGACTCAGCTCAGTGATCAAATATGTGTAACTGTCAAGTAGCCAGGACTTAATAACCATCAGAGCAAAATTTAATCAGTGAGGGATGGAAAACTATGAATGAGTTGTTCTGCTTCTCTTATCCCATGATGGTCAGTCCTATGTAAACATATCAGTAGTCTATGTGGCTTCGCTGGGGCCATCTTAAGATGGCCCCAGCTGTCAAATACCAGCTGTCAAACATATCCTCATATTGACTCTCCCTCCTAACCCACTTCTCTTTCCCATCCCTCTGCTCACTGGGATTGCACTGCCTAGTAAGTCACAGAAATGAAGCTCTCTACTTCAGGCTATATATTTAGAAGAATCCAGACTGAGATTGAAAATCTCTCTTATAATTTTGGGTGATATTTCTGAAATTAAAAAAAGTGCATTTAAGGGTATATTTTGAAGGTATCAAAACTATGAATTGAGATAGCACTTGTACTCTCCTCTCAGAAATGTATATGGATTTTACATTCAGATTAATACTTTGCATGTAAATTTTTTGATTTTCCTTATTTTGTTGATTTATGTAATAACATAAGGTCCAAACACTTAATACCTAAAATTTTCTTTTGTTGATGAAAAAGTAGGAATGATAGTCAAATTTATCTCTTTCTTTTTGTAATGTCTTCAAAATTAATACCACAGAAAAAATGACTACTTGACAAGATATGAGCATATTATAATAATCTCTTGTTAGATTTTTGAAGGAAAACAGTAAATCTTTTTCTGTGATATCATATTACTAAATAAGAAATCTAAAAAGTGATGTGACTGATTCTCGGAGTGAGTATGTCCATATAGAATAAGAGATTCAACTGAAACTAAACACTGAAACTTAAGATACTTCTAATTTCTAATTCCTTCATAAATATAAAATCATCCATCTTCCCTGTTTTGTTAGGCTTTTCTATTTGACATTCAATGCATCTCTCTCTGTCTCTCTCTCTCATTTTCATTATCATTCTAGCTCTTTCATCTCTTAATCTCCAAACTCTCTCTCTCTCTCTGACAAAAGGTGTGCAATTCAAATATGACAATGTCCAGATATTCCTGAATTCCTGTGTAGCTGTACAATCTCCCAGTAGACTTCATGCTACAGGATGGATGTCTTGCTCTATCATTCATATAAATATTACATTAGTTGGATCCTTTTGTTAAAATAATACACAGCATAAAATATGTAATGTATAAAGTCTGTAATTTTATAGGAAATCCAAGAGGGACCAAACTCTCTCAGGTGATAAGCTTTCATTAATCACAGGTGTCAGTACTAGTAAAGAAAGCAACATTGAGGTTGCCTAAAGCCATGAACCACTAGAGAGCATGAGAAGTTAAAAGATATATATGACAAAATCAGATCCTCTTAAGACTAAGCCCTGTGGTACAAAATATTAAATTGTGCTCTACATCTTTAGAGGGATAATATTTCATTGTTTTAACAGCTCTACTTTGTCATGTTTACATGCTTACATTTCAGAATAAATAATGCTCTATTGCATCTGAGGGCTGTATTTTATCCAGTTACTTGACTCTCTGGAGTAATGAAACTCACCTGCATGTCATTTAACCTACTTCTTGGCTGAGTTGCCTATAGTTCAGCAAATAGGGTTTAGAGTATAGCTATTCAATGGGCACCAATATGACCCAATGGAAATGTCTCTGAATTTATAGAAACCCAAACTAAAAGAAAGTAGTCAATTGTACTAATGCACTAAAGGATACATAGAGAGAATAAAAGAATATTTAATTTTTAGACAAAAGAGTAAATAAAACATAGAGTCCCATAGTGGAACTCTATGACTTATGCTCTTATTTGATAAAGGCTATAGAATATAGCATTCTGATGACACTTGAAAATTGTATTTTAACATTTCTGTTTGCTTTTTTATAGCAAAGCATTTTTAGATTTTTGGTCATCAGAATGATGCTTGTTTTCCACTCTTTTTCAATAATGATGTACCCAACTTTCATCCTGGCACCTAAATTTTCCTAAAAGATTGTTTGCTGAGAAACTAACTTCCACCCTAATAGCTATAAGGGAAGATTTTGAGACATTAAACCCACACAATAGAATGATCCCAGATAGATCCCCCATTCACATCAGTTAACATAAGAAGAAACAAGAAATCTCTCATTGGCTTAATCTGAAATTTGGAAAATTGTAGCATCTAATGTTAAGTACCTTCATTATATGGGGTCAAATTCAGTGATCCTGAACATCAAATACAGCTGTCTGAGCTGCTGTGAAAAGCAGGTTGATGTGTAAAACTCCTCAGTTTATTTCAATCATCTCACATACATTTAATTAGTAAAACACTGTTGAATGAATAATGAGAAGTAGCAATTTGATTGTAGGGTTATCTAACATCTGAACATGGAAACCATGGAAATCATAATCTTTACTGCAACTTGACTGAGGTTTCTTCTTAAGCTGCAATCATAGAAGCCCAATTAAGGGAACATTGCTTTCCAGGAGGCAATGTGGCACCCTTATGTTCCACTACAGAGTCCTGTACAGTTGTTTTTAAAGTGTTAGTCTCCAGCTCTTTGTAAAAATAAAGATGGTGATAATTATGACAAGCTGTTTTTTCATGATATGAGTATACACTGAGATCATTGGTGATACATAAAATAATGGGATTTTTGTTTTTTCAATAGAAAAGTAAGAAAAGCCATTAGGTGCACTGGAGGTTGTGTAAATATAACATACAAGAATATTATAGAAAACACACTCTGAAGCAAGCTAAAATAGGTAATGACTATAATAATTGATGGTGTTTAGAATAAAAATGTTTACTGAAAAAACATAAACATTATACACAGAATGATAGAGGAGAGAAGAAATTAGACCTACAGAGAAATCATAGAACACTAGCACACTATTTGTTCTTCAGTAATTTAAATAAATACATGATCAAATAAATCTTGTTTTAGTCTTTGCCCTCTCATAATACAGCACACAGAAGACAAGAATATTACCAGTGTGTGAGCATTCTTTATCCTTGATAAAATAAAATTAAAGATACAGCTGCACAATTTGGAAAGTGAAAGGGAGAAGTAGGGATGGGCAAGAGCATTATTTCATGCTTTTTATTTTGAGTACTGGGGATTGAACCCAGGGGTGTTTAACCACTGAGCCACATCCCCACCCCTTTTATACATTTTTATTTAGAGAGGGGGTCTTGCTGAGTCATTAAGTGTCTTGCTAAATTGCTGAGGCTGGCTTTGAACTCTCACTATTCTCCTGCTTTAGAATCCCAAGCTGCTGGGATTATAGGCATGCACCTGGCTTATTTCATTCTTCTGTGAAGAATAAGCAAATGATGCTATGGAGAAATTAAGAGGTCAATAGTTGTAGGTGGATATTGGCATAGAAAGGTACTAGAAATAAATGCTAGAGGTTTAAGCTATGTATCGGATAGGCAATAATCGATGTATAATGGCTGGAATCAATGCAAGTAATAGTGATACAAGTGTGCTATTTATAATTATCAAGGTAATTGAGAGGAGAAAATAAACCAGTTTGCTTTTGAGAAATACAGTTTCCAAGAAGAGAAGTTTTGACAAAGATTTATGTCACATTTGGGTAACTTTTAAAAAGTCCTATACATGTTTTACTTTTTAAAAACATTTAGGACCAAAATAGTTAGGGGAGAGTAAGGAATATTTAAAAGAAAGAAGTGCTTACAAGAAAGGATTAACCAGGAATTTAGCTGTCTGTTGAGACAAACCAGGACACATTTACTCTTCGAACAAGAGTTTTGGGTGTACATTCAAACCCAGATGGACAGATAGTTGCCAAGGGGAAGATCTTCTTCCACTTTCTCATAACATTTGAGTGACCTCTCTTGGTTAGGCCAGTATATGGATGTAGACAACAATTTGAAGAAGAGAGAAGAAACTGACTCATTAAAATTTTCTTTCCTTTATACATTTTGTTATAAGGAGCTGGTATTTGGTGATGGCAGTAGACTTTCTCATAGAAGCCAAGAATTCTCCTAGTTAGAAAGATATTATGATAGTGTTGATATTCTGTATTTTAGAGTTTACTTATCCTGAAGGAGAGAGATTATCCAAGTGATATCTACTGGCAGGAAAGTGCATTAAGGACAGCAAGAGGAAACACAAGGAAAGAAGGAAAATTTTTATGAGGATGTTTTGTAAAAATAAATAAATAAAATTAAAAAATCTCATTGTCCTTTTTAAAGAAAGAGAGTTTTATCTTGTGAATGAACCTTTCTGTAAGGATGCCTGGACTCCCAAATTATGAGTGAACATTTTCCTCATCACTATAATTATTAGAGTATCCAATTACAATATCTTTCTATTAGTTCAAGATTATCTTGCCTGTGATCATTTTTCTGCTACACTGCTAAACTCATCACAGTGCAGAGACCCTGAACAGCGATGATACCTATGAATTCAGCAGTTTTCTTTTGTTGAAGTGAGCCCCATACTAACTTTGTCTGATGGTCTTCAGGTTCTTGCTAACCTCCTAACATGTTGTTAACTTGTCTGTCTTAAGAATAAGCATTAAAACATGATAACACATAGCAGGGACACTGCCCTCCATGGAACATGTAGAACCAGACTAAATGTTTTTGGGGGTTTGTGAGAACTTAAGCAGAATTCAAGTATTGTTGACCTTTGCTCTACTAGCATCTGCTCTGCTACCATTTTCATTCAAATGTCACCAACTCATGTCACAGTTTATTCTTTATGACTTACTCTTCTAAAAATCCTAGAGAAAGAGAGAGACACAAGTCCTCTGTGCCATGGAATTCCCTAAATATATCTGGGCATACTCTAATATACGCAATTCCCATCACTTTGCAGCCACTGAAAAAATATTTTTATGCCTTTTCTGTAAGGTGTGAAAATAGTTCTATGTCAGTATGCTTCCCCTACTCTGTGATTTACAGTTAACTAATGCACTTTGAGTTTTATACTACTAGTGATGATCAGGATAATGCTTTTAATATTAAAAACAATGACAATAGAAATAAATCAACTTTCTTGTTTTTTTTTTTGTTAATTTGAAAGTCACAGCTTTTAAGACTACTGAAAATCAAAATTAAATTTACACTGAGGTCTTTAGGTTCTTATGTTACAATTCTACACTTAGCTTTAATCATTTCAATGCATATCAATCACCTCGATTCATGTTAAAAAACTATTTTTAAATAAATAATATTGACTATTAACACATCTCTAAGAATTTATATATGTTGTGCATTATGCTAGAACCAAGGGATATAGGAAATGAGTAATACCATGTGCTTTTCAAAGCTACATTACAAAAGAGAGACATAGACTAAATTATAATGCATGATGGGAAATACTATTATATAATTATGATGAGATGAAAGATTATCTAAAGTAGTTTATTAAAAGTTAATGTAATGTTTGATGGGAAAGAAGCAATTTGGTTTAGACATCTGAAAGAGATGATTCAACAGGAATTTCAAACAAATATTATTAAATACAAGCAAGAAAGCCAAATAAATTATAGGAATAACTAAAATGCTTTCTCAAAATAATACACAGTAACAATAAATTCTTAAGGGAAGAGACAGGAGACAGAAGTAGTAGTATTTAGCAGTATGGTGACTGAAACCATAAGTATGGGCTAGGGCTGGGGCTCAGCGGTAACACATTTGCCTGGCATGTGTGAGGCACTGGGTTCGATTCTCAGCACCACATATAAATTAAAAAAAAAAAAGGTCTATCAACAACTTAAAAAAATTAAAAAAAAATTATTGATTATGAGGTCAAAGTATAGAATCAGAAAAAAACAATTTGTGAAAGTATTTTTCCATGATCACAAACATGTTTTATAGCTGTTTGATACTAAGTAAATGAGAAATGATTGCTTGATTGCATATGATGAATGAACATAGAGCTCTGTACTCAGTAACCCTCCCTGATTTTAGAGTGAAAATAAAGACTGTAATGAGCAATTTCATGATTGTAAAGAAGTCCAAAGTATAATTTGACATAAAAACATTAAGATAGGAACTCAGGTTTTCTGTTTTTCTGTTTGCCTTTTCAAATTTACTTCAATCATGCTTCCTAAACTAGGATAATTCATTTATTGCCACCTTTTATTAGTTGAATCCTTTGAATTGAAAAGTTTTATTTTTTCAGAGTAGTTCTAGGTTGGCAGTAAGATTGAACAGAAAGTTCAGGAAGTTACTGTATATACACAACCTCCCCATTATTAACATCCCACACCACAGAAGTACTATATATTTTTTTACAATTGGTGAACCTATATTGACACATCATTATCATCCAAAAACCATAGTTTAGATAGGGGTTCATTCTTGGTGTTGTACTTGGCTTTGGATTTATAGAAATGTAAAATGACAGATATTCAATACTGTAGTATTATAAGAAGAGCTTCCCTCTCTTAAAAATCCTCTATTATACCTATTCATCCTTTTTCCTCCACAGACTCTAGAAATCAGCATCTTTGCACTGCCCCTATTGTCTTTTCCAAAATGTCATGCTATTGAAATTGTACAGTATGTTTCCCTTTCATATAGGCTTATTGCTTATTTCACTTAGTAATACACATTTAGAATTCTGGCATATTTTTTATGGCTTGATAGTTTGGTGTTTTGTTTGTTTTAACACTAAATAATAGTATCTCAATGTCTGGATATACCACAGTTTATTTATCCATTCACCTGCTATTTACCTGATAAACATTCATGTGAAGGTTATTGTGTAGATATATTTTTCATTAAATTGGATTAATGCCAGGGAATATGATTGCTGGATCATATGATAATATCATGTATGGTTTTTTAAGGCACTGCCAAACTGTTTTCCTAAGGGCCTGTTTTGCATTCACACCAGCAATCAGTGAAATTTCCTATCGCTCCACATCTTTGCCAGCATTTGATATTTTGATTTTTCTGAATTTAGACTATTCTAAATGATGTGTAGTGGTAACTAATTTTAATTTGCATTACCTTGATTACATCTGAGTCTGAATAACTTTACATATTCTGCTTGCCATTTGTGTCTATTTTTTTTGTATTTGTATATTTATTCCCATATTCCTTCAGAACCAAGAAAACAGACTGTTTAGTAAGCATGACTGAAAAAATTTCTAATTCTGATCCAATTTTAAATTTTTTGTGCTCTCTTATGCATGTCATTTGAGATCAACATCTATTTTATATTAATGTGAAATGTAAGTAATTCCACAATATTCTAATAAATAAGTCAGTTGTTTTTAACTTAATTTGGGGGAAAATTTTGTAATATGTCATTTAATAGAACCAATTTTCAGAGATGTGTTTTAGTAGTATAGCATGGAGCAAGAGTTGTAGCTTTGTTTCCAGCTTTCTGGATGATTCTACCTTCTACCCACAGGTGAGGACCATCAATTAAAATTTTGATGTTTGAAAGCAAATAGATCAGTGCTTATTGACCCAAATTTGCCATGCACCTACTATACAGCATATTGAAGTCAATCCATTAAAGCCTCATTTTACAGCCAAAAAAAAAAAAAAGGTATAGTCAGGTAATAAATAAATAAATAAATAAATAAATAAATAAATAAATAACACATTTATGCTCTTTTTTCCTTTTTTACTTTGTATCAACTGTATTATTACAAGAATAAATAAATACTCTTTCCTGTTTACATGGCTGCCTCATGATCATCCTTCAGATTACTGATCCTTTGGATTTCTACTGAGACTTGAATTTTCTTCATAGAGAGGCTTCTCCAATAACTCTTTTTTTTGTGTGTGTGTGCAAAAATAGATATGTTAAACTTTATTTAAATATTACACAGCACTTTCATATACTCAAACAACACATGGAACCCCTTAAATATGTATAATTAGTGTTTTTAAGTTTTAGTTAAAAATTAATTAAATAAAAACTCTACAAATTTTTAGCGAGTTACTCTTGTTTGAAAATGTACTTTGTTATTAATTAATTTATTTAAATTAAATATATATGACAGCAGAATACATTTTGATTCATTGTACACAATTGAAGCACAACTTTTAATTTCTCTGTTTTTATATGATGTAGCATCATACCATATGTATGGTTATATGTGTACCTAGGATAATGATGTCCATCTCATTTCACCATATATATTTTGTTGAAGTGTCTTTTCAGGCCTTTTTCCCATTTTTAATAGAGTTGTTTACTATCTTATTATTGAATTTAAATTTTTTTGGTATATTTTTGACAATAGTCCTTTAGTAGACATATATTTTTCAAATATTTTCTCTTGTCTGTGGCCTGTCTTCTCATTTTGTAAGCATTGTCTTTCACAGAGTTTTCAATTTTAATGACATTCAGTTTGTCAATTATTTCTCTTATAGGTCATGCCTTTGGTATTGTGTCTAAAAAGTCATTGGTGTATCCGAGGTCAGCTAAGTTTTTTCCAATATTATTCTCATGGTTTATACTCCTGCATTTTACATTTACATCTGTGATTGATTGTGAGTTAGGAACTCAGTTTTAAACTCAAGAAAACAATTTATATAAATATTTGAATAGTTAATACAATATTTTCAAATGGTAAAAAAGTCACATTTAAACTTAATAATATTAAAGCAACAGACTGAAGTCACAAGTCACTACTAAAGTACCTCTTCTTAGGGGCTGGGCATATGGCTCAGTTGGTAGAGCACTTGCCTTGCATGCACAAGTCCTTGGGTTCAATCCCCAGCACCACCAAAGGAAAAAAAGGAACGTATCTCTTCTAGTTCTCTGAAATGTATATTTATATATGAATGCTAACTCAATAATAGTAGATCCACTAATACATATAAATTCTAAATGATGCTAGTTATTGATAAAATAAAGTTCTCATTATAATGTTTGCTACATTAAATATATATATATCTTGTCTTCTTTCTTTGAGAAACTAAGAATCCTTTTTATTTAAAGTGACATTTCTGGTAACTTGTTTGTCTTAGATAAATATCATCTTTTAGTGCATAATTTTTGCTTGGATTCTGAAAGAAAAGGAAATGTATAATGTAATAAATAACTTGAAATTAATGGTACACTTTTATTTTATTTTTCATTCTCCTTAAAAACTTCCAAACATAGCTGGGCATGGTAGTGCATGCTCATAATCCCAGCATCTTCGGAGAGACAAGAGGATCACAATTCAAATCCAACCTCAGAATTTGGGGATGCCCTAAGCAAACTAGACAGACTCTTTCTCAAAGTAAAAAATACAAAAAAGGGCTAGAAATGTGGCTTAGTGGTTAAGTGCCTCTGGGTTCAATTCCTCACACCAAAGGGGGGGGGGAAGAAAACCTTCCAAATTTACATTTTTTTTCTTATATGTATTTACCAAAGAATTCAGAATTAAATATTACCTTAAGGATATCAAACCTTATGAAACCTACCAAACTATCAACTTATTCATTAATTCTGACTCATTCCTATAATATTTGTTGAACACTGATCATGTTCTTGTTACATGAGATTTAAGAAAATATAATCTCTTTCTTGTAAAAACTATCACTCTCAGTAAACACAGAAATATAATAATATAATTGCAGTATAGAGAATTATGAATAAGCTAGGATTAACTACAGAATATACTTGTGGCACAGGGGGTAAAATAATTAGCTCTTGGAGGAGTTAAAAAGATAAGTATTTTGAACTGAGTTCTTCAAAATCAAATGTAGTCATTCAGGGTGAGGTATGAGGTGGGTTGCCAACACCTGGAGGAGGAAGTCATATGGGAATCCAAAGCCACAGACAGAACCAATATGTGGAGAGATTTTTATTCCATGATAATGAATTCTTAGGCAATACTGCCTGATTAAATTATTTTAATAATTTACATAGTGAAATAAAAGTATTGGTTTTGTATTTTAAATGATTTAGCAATTATCCAAATATGTTTATTTAAATTAAATACATTTTACTGGTTTCTAGTGCTAGCGATATAATAGTGAATGCAGCAAACATTGTTCAGGCTGAGTATTCTTTATTCAAAATACTTTGTACTAGGAATATTTCAGATTCCAAATGTTTTTAGATTTTGGAATATTTGCATATATGTAATGAGACATCTTAGGGATGGAGACCACATTTCAACATGAAATGCATTTGTTTCACATATGCTTTATGCTCATGGCTTGATAGTTACACAGCTTTTTAGCATGGCTTGGTTTAGACTAAAAAGCCACATGAACTTAGCTTTGGGATTCCCAACTTGTGGGATTGTGTCAGTGCTCAAAAAGTTTCCAATTTTGGAGCATTTGGGGCTTTTGATATCTGGATTAGGGATGTTTTACCTGTATAATTATAATAAAAATGGAACAGGAGAAAAGAGATCTAAAAGTTCAGGAGATGGATCAATTACTTTTGTTTATGATTTGGTCACCTAAGAAAAGAGTAATGCAATAAATGTTTAGATATTAATGATGCCTGAGTTTCCTGAGCATGGGAAAATGTTGACAACTGTGACAAAAAACACTGTAATAGTGAAAAATGATGTTCCTCAGATGGAAGTGAGCATTCAAAATGGCATTAGAAGTTTTTTTCCATTTGAAGTGTGGAAAACAGCATAGTAAAGATGTAGAATAGTTAATAGGAGGAGACAGCAAGTATGTAAACGTGTTGTGGAGACATTTTCTATTAGTGGCCATACTTTGATAAACAACTCAAATGTCCTCATGTAATTAATGCATCCTAGGGAAGTCATGCCTTCCATCTACAGCCAGGGCCAAAGATAGCCCAAATCTGATCAAAGTTGAGTAGCAACAGTTTTAAATATCATCTGTTACCTAATTTCTATACCTTAGGCTGTGTTTCCTCTTTTAGCTAAATAAAAGCTTTGAATCTTATGATAAAATGTTTATGTTTTTCATTTCATTTCATTTTATTTTTTTACCTCCAAGAAAGAACTCAGACTAAGACCTCTTTATCCAGTTCAGTAAGAAATATAAATTGAATTGGACAAAAAAGAGGTGGACAGCCTGAAAAACAATGGCAGCCCAATAAGATATTCCATTGGTTGTTTATGAAATGTTTTGTTTTATTTTATGTATCCCAGAACATATATATTTACTACTCATATCTGTTAGGGTCTGTAAACAAGTCAGGATGGCACCTGGCATTTTGCCAGAGGGAGTGGTTTGTGAAGTAACACCAGTGAGCCAGTAAGTGTGGAGATTCCTTATTGGTTGACTGCTGTATCTAGTTTATGTTAATTTAGATAAGCTGTGTGGAATGTATAAATACTCCTCCAGTCCTACAATAAACGGCTCCCACTCCTGCTGTATCAATCTACACAAATTGTTCGTCACCCCCCCCCCCCGTTATTTTGCTGCAGCCGGACTGCAGCACATATCAAAATTAATAAAATTTCAGTTATTAAATTTAATTAGGTAGGGCAAGGTTATACATATTTAGGGAAATAGGATCTGTATCATTATTTAAAATGTTGAGAGAAGACCTAGAAATATTTAACACATTAAAAGTGATATGCTTTTTAGACTTTATGCTAAATGGCCCAGTGGACTCTTTTGTTTATATTTTATTTAAAATCAGTAAAAAATCCAGTATCATGGGAGCCCCTCTATGATTTGGTAGAGTCATATGGCTAGTTTGGACTCCTTAGGAAAAAACATGTAGAACCATACAAACCTCTGTCTCTCTCACTGCAATAAACAAACTTCAAGGTAGTGGTGGCTTTATTTTTCTGGCATTATATAATAAATATGTTTGCTGACATTTTAAAAAAGCAATAAAAATACAGTCATTACTAATATCTAATTAGATTATTTAGGTTGAATTAACCTTGGTACCCACCTTTAGCCAGCTTTCTGAATTTATCTAAAAGCTTATAACACATTTTAAGTTTTGCTATGTATTACTTAGAATAAAATGAAATTAAATAAAACTAATGGAGGATTTTCAGTTTTTAAAGTCTGTTACATGACTTTTATACTGAGTATGAAAACTGAAAAATAACTAAAATAATTTTTTAAAATTAAATTATTTAATATATTTTATGATAAATAACATTTCCTTATGAAGTGGAAAGAGCTAGAAATGCATTGTGAATCTCATGGTTTAAAAATAATTTGCTATCATTTTTTTCCAATATGCATATGGTTCCTAAAAAGAGGAATTAAAGAAACTGGCAAAGTTTGACTAGTTGATCCTTTCATGCTCTATTTTCCCCAGAAACCTGAAAACCACATAAATTTTAAATAATTGTTTTACATTTAAATGTATGCCATTAGCATTAGTATTCATTTTGATGAATGGATCCTATTCTGGTTTTATATTCATTCAAATAATTTAGTATTTGGGGCTAAAAGAAATCCCACACACAATTTAAAACACAACAGAAGGTACTCAATGATTAGATAGAAAATCTTTTTAATACAATAACATATGAATTAAGTTCTTGCTCTGTGAAATATAAAGATATCTATTAAATGGACTTATTGAAATACACATCTATTTTTAAAAAGTAGGTAATATCACCGTGGAAATAAGCTACATAGTTTTCTTTAAATTATTTTCAAACAAGTTAATAACAATTTTAATTTTTAAAATATTTTTGCCTGATTGCCTCAAGAAAGATTATGAAATCAAGTCAAAGAATCATCTCCAAACACATCTAAGAAATATAACAGTATAACATTCATTCAATAGAGAATTATATTTTCTATCAGTATTACTAAATGTATTGTTGTAACTCAAATAACTTGAAATTTAATAAGAAATAATTTCTTATTGTATGTAAGCTAAAGTATTATTTCCTCAAGTATAATAATTTCTTATTGAATATAAGCTAAAGTATTATTTCCTCATTATAACTTAGCTATTTTTTGTAATTTCATACTCAGCTTTGGTGTATTTCTAATTAGAATTTTCTAAATTTATCTCCTCTCTCTCTCTCTCTCTCTCTCTCTCTCTCTCTATCTATCTCTCTCCATATATATGTGTGTGTACATATCTATGTGTATATATATATATATATATATATATATATATATATACACACACACACATATATATTTACTACAAAATTAGAAAAGAACTATTAAAATTTTAACAAAGAAACACAAAACTTGAGTACTAACAAATTACTTCAGAAATATAATTGTTCTACCACCTTTTTGTATGCTAAGCCAAATGTCATTTATGATGTGATTCATTAAAAAATAAAAGCTAATTTGATGTAATGAGAAAAATGTTTACACCATTTAAAATATTGGGAAATATTTTCCAACATGAACTTGATCATGTTTCAAAAAGTTTATTGTGTTACTATTCTCAAGAAGGGGACATCTAGCCAAGTGTGGTGGCATATGCCTGTAATCCCAGTGGGTTGAAAGGTTGATGCAGGAAGATACTGAGTTCAAAGTCAACCTCAGCAAAAGCAAGGCACTAAGCAACTCAGTGAGACCCTGTCTCTAAAATAAAATACAAAATAGGACTGGGGATATGGCTCAGTTGCTGGGTGCCCCTGAGTTCAATCCCTGGTAACCTCCCGACCCTGAAAAAAGAAAATAGAGGACATCTATAAAAATACTTAGACAGAAAGTTAGAAGGCAAATACAAAAACTTCACCCTAGATAAAGGAACTAAATTACCAAAAACAGAAGGTTGAAATTTTATTATGTTAATCATTTCCTTAAGACAACTATTAAGTATTCAAATTTATTGATTCTTCAATTTATATCTCATTAATATTTCATAAAATAATTTTTCAAAATTAAATCTTACTACATAGTGCATGAAGTATTCAAATCCAGAAAAAGGAGACAAAAGAAGAAGTAAGGAGAAGTTTTTAAAAAATGACAATATCAATGGAGAAAAGGTATAAGGAAAGAATATTCCAGAAAAAATAAAGGGAAACACAAACATATAATGGCATAAATATATTCCATCTGGGAAGGAAGAAAAGAAAAAAGGACAGTACTCAGTGTTATTAGGATCAGAGTTAGGCAGTCCTGTGGTTTGAGCTTACCCATGCCCTTTTGTTATGTTTGAGTTATCATACCTAAGCTGCCAAAATTCTTAAGTCAGAAAATTCAATCTGAATGAATTCAACACCAATCAAAAGGAAATAACTTGAGCTAAAGCATCAGTGAACAAACAAAAGAAACTGCCTAGAGTCTAAGGTGACCACTCCTCAGAGATATTGTTTATAACCATGAATGCTCACTAATGCATATGCCAATTAGCTCTAAAGACTAAGTTCTATAGAAATTAACCAGAGTGTTTAAGTCATAAAATGTCTGTCATATATTGTATACTAAAGTGTGTTACCTACCACACGTCTAGGTGATATGTATCATTATAAATCATGAAATTCATTTTAAAAGATCATTCATTTAGATCATTCATATTTAATATGATAACATATTTTTATTACTTTGTAAGTAGAAATTCATTTACATTAAAAAAATTCCAAGAACAGAGAGAAGATAATTTTTGGATAAGATTTTAATAAGATGTTGAGATGGATCCAACACATGCTTGAAAATACAATAAAATGAGAAATAGATGAATGATTTTTAGTTCCAGTAATTATCTTGTTTATCATATCATAGTTTTAATAGAATCATATAATTAAAAAAATCATAATAAATAGAGAGGAATTCTGGGGAATGTGGTAGAACATTAGTGACAACACACTTGCTGAACTTCATCTTTTAAAAATAAAAGGGAAACCAGAATAAAATATCAAAAAATAGTAGAGACTACTTTTCAATTATCTACTAGAATCAATTTTGCAAAAGTGATGTAAGAAAAGAACAGAAAATGTCTGGAGGAAGAATCCAGTTCCATGTGATAGAAAAGCAGGTGAGAGAGACTAGGAGGCCAAGAAGAATTTGTTCCAGGAATCAAACATAATTTTAACATTGGAACTTATTTGAAGCACCATTTGTCATGTCCAAAGGAGAAAATAAAGAATCCCAAAAAATGTAAAAAAAAAGCCATTTGATAAAATTTTTCTATTATTCTTTAAAAAATGTTGGTAAAGTGTACTGGAAACATTGCCATTATTGAGTAAGAAAATACAAAGTTTATGATATGACCAATATTAGTATTATAATCAAGAAGTTTTAAATCAGACAATATGATAAAGAAATAAGTATTTGGAAGAAAATAAGAATGCAATAAAATGCATCATCAATATATAGTATTAGTGATGTCTGGTCTGTTGTGGCATCTCACAGGTACTTATTTACTAAATAGCAAAATGCTTGTTTATGGTTGCCTGTGAATATACATATGGTTGCCTATCTTGAAAGCCAAAGAGGAAAAGCCATTAGAAATAGAAAAAGTTAATAACATTTATCAAGCAATTATTTCTTTATACCATAAACATTAACTAACTGGCAAAGAGGGCAAGAAGAATGCACTAATTATGGAATCTTCAAAACAGATTTAATTAGAAATGCTTAAGATTTATTTAGTCTTGCTCAATAAAATTTATAGAGCACAACTAAAACTTGAGTGAAAAAATACCCCTGAATGATTAAGTATTTCAAGGATTAGTACTGTCTCTAAATTAACTTTAGAGGCACCTTTCTAGTAAAAAACAAAATTAATTTTTTCATGGAACTTGATTATTAAATTCTAAGTTTCATCTGGATGATTAAATGGAACAAAATTACCACTCTTAAAGAAAGACTTAATGAACAGGGTTTATTTTATTAGAATTTAAATATAGCATAAAACTTCCATGGTGATATACTATTAATAAATAATAACATATTGTGAGAACAAGGATAGAGAAAATTATAAAAGAATACAGACGGCCCAGAAAACACATTTTAAATGAATATAAGTGTAAAATATAAAGGTAGCATTTTGAATCAGAGCAGGGGTATTTTTTAATGGTCCTGGAACAGTTTTGAGTTCCAATATACCATTACATAATGAAGAAATATTGAAGACATTGTAGATAATTAAAAACTTTTATTATTGGAATGAAAAAGGTCTCTAAAACAAACACAAAAGAAGACCTATAAAGAAAAAAATACCATATATACACATTTATTTACACACACACACACACACACACACACACAGACTAGTTTCTCTTATCTGCAGGAGATACATTTCAAGATCACTAGCAGATGGCTGAAACCACTGTAATAAAAAACTGTACATATGACATTTTTTCCTTTACATATATAATTATAATAGTTTAATTATAAATTATACATGGTAAGATATTAACCACAATGTCTAACAACAAAATACTGCAGTTGTACTTAATATGAGGTATGATAACCGGGTTTCTGCCCCTGACGCATACTCAGCAGCATGGGGCAGGTGGCACATTACAACTCGGCTCCTACAGATAAAGAAATGATTCACATCTTGGGAGGATCAGAGCAGGATGGCATAAGATTTCTTCATGCTACTCAGAATAGTAATTTAAAACTTATGAATTGTTTGGTTTTGAAAGTTTTTATTAATATTTCTGGTCCATAGTTAATCGTGTGTAATTGAGACCATGGAAAATTAAACAATGGACATTTTATACATAAACTTCTGCAACTTAAGATGAAGCTTTTGCACCATAAGTCAAGTAAGTAGGTATTATGGTTTAGATATAAAGTGTCTCCCAAAAGGTCATGTATTAGACAATGCACAAAACTACAGAGTGAATGATTGGCTTATGAGAATCTTAACATGATCAATTTATTAATCTGCTGATGGGTATTAACAGGGTGGTAACTATAGACAGGTAGAGTGTGGCTAGAGGAGTAGGTCATTGGGGACATGCATGACTTTGGGTTGGTCCTTGGTGAGAAAAGCTCTCTCTGCTTCCTGATTGCCATGTCCTGAGCTGCTTTCCTCCACCTTACCTTCTACCATGATGTCCTGCCTCATCTCAGGCCCAGAGCAATGAAGTTTGCCTTCTGTGGATGGAAGCTCCTGAAACTGTGAGCATCAAATATACTTCTCCTCTAAAATTGCTCTTGTCAGGTGTTTTGGTCACAGAGATGAAAAAGCTGAGTAAAACAATTGGGCAGCACTCCTATCACTAATATATTAGTGTGTTCTTTGTGTATTAATTGGTAACATTTTATTTTACTCATGAAGAATTATTCCATAATGAATACATTTCTTAATAATAAAAATTAAACATTCATGATTTATATATATATATATATAATTTATATATATATATATATATATATATATAATTCAGGCTTAATTATAACAAACTAAACTAAGATATTATATTCCCATTTAAACACTGATAAAAATGGTTTTAATTCATGATACCTCCTTTTCGGAGATATTATAATATACACTCTCATACCCTGCTTTCTGGGCATAAAATAAAATTGATACTTGCCGAAATAGAACAATGAGACTTAAATTCCAATGCTAATGTATTTGGCTACATTGGAACTATAAAATGGGATGATTGAGACTGTTTGCTGTGGAAAGAGGTGCTTTGTTCTTCATAACAAAAAGAAAAGAATAATAAAATGAAAAGAAATTTCTAATTATGGAAAAACAATTATACAATTATACCTCCTGGCATAAAACATTGTATCAGTATAAACTTGGTTTCTGGGAAATAAAGCAAAAAGAATTACAAATTACTGTGACAAGAATAGTTTCTTCAAGCAGTACTATCTGTGTTAGAAGAGACAAAATTCACCTAAAATCAAGGATGAATTTTTAGAAAAGTTCTTGATCATAATGTACCAGGAAGTTTCAGAATCAATCTCGCCTGGACGCTGGTACTTCATATGTGTTGAAACTTGCATAAATGCCTAAACTTTTAGAATTATTATATGTATCTGAAAAGTATTCCTTTCAACTGTAAAATATTACTAGAATAAACAATGGTAGTTTTCTAAAAAAATCAATCTTAGAAGGAAAAATTCAGAGTGACTGGAAAATGTGGTGGGTTAGTGGAGGCCATGTTAGCAGCGACAGCTCTGAGTTCTTCAGCAGTCATATATTTTGATCTTATAATAAGAATGCAAGGAATTAGGATGGATTAAAAATAAAATGGTACCTAGGCATTTTTATCCAATATTTTACAATAAACGCTTCAAGTAACAAGCTTTATGTGAGAATAGCAAAGTAGTGAAGAACTTAGCACTTGTTATTACTATTGGCATTTATTATATATGAATATCTTACATCTAGAATCTTTAGAATCAGGTATATTGTAGATGATAAAGCTTTTAGTTCAAAAATCTGGGTATTTACTCCCATTTTTTTTAAAGTATTGTTTTGGTAAACTAAACATTATTATCTGCTGTGAGAAAAATATTTTTTATAGTTTTCTAAAATGATTATATGTAAATTGTACTAGTAAAGTCCAAATTCAGCAGTGGACTTTTACACTACTTATAAGCTGTTACCAGTATGTCTGGTAGATTACGATAAATGTCCCCATGTTTATGGTTTATAGAGAGTTCAAGAGTGTGTATGCTAATATTTAGCTAGTTCTTATTATATTTTAATATATTTTAATGTCACAATTTGTTTTAATAAATACTTTCTTCTAACTAAGAAACTACATTGTGAAACAGAATTAAAATTTAAGTGTGTCTTTACTTGAACTATGTATTTATTAAATGAAAGATACCAAGTGGCAGTTTCACTGAATGATATATAAACACATTAGTCTTGATTATTGGCCATATAAACCTCAGCATTTGAGAGTAAGAAGCTTGATAATGTTCACTTGGAAAAAAATCACTGCAGTAGAAATTTGAATATTGAATTTATATAGGAGAGAATTTAAGCATACTACATTACATACACAAATTCTTCTTATTACATAAGAAAGAAATATGTTCCTAACCTTCATAGCAAAGTGTTATGAATTACTTTTCAGTATTACCAAAAGGAAAATAATATGTTTTAAGTTATTTTTTGGTTCCAGTTTTATTATTAACATGTTTTGTAATAATAGTTGTTCAGAATAGTTGACAAGTAGGTATTATTTTTAAGTGGAAAATCAAACTTCAGCTATAGATACCAAGGAAAGAAAATCCATCCTAACAACTTTTGTTTTAGGTGTTGAAAGATTTGCCTGGATGATGACTAAAAGCAAAGCAAATTAATGTAAACAATAAAAATAAGTTTTCTTCAAGAGGAAAATAAAGCATTTCAGTCAAAGAACTAGTCTTCTCTTTAGATTGGAATATTTTTAGAAATAGATGAAATAAATAGCTATTCTTCAAACAAAAATATGTATCAAAATTAATTTTTCTGGAAGCATTAATTAATTCAAATATTTATACTATATATCAAATATATTATGTGTCAATCACTGTGATGGAGAGAACAAAAAAAATCAAATTTTGATTTATGCCATCAAGGAGCTCAGTTTTATGAGGGCATCAGAGAAAAAATAAGGTGATAAAAAACATCTCCTTGATGGGTACGGTAATGCGGCCTACAATCCCAGTAGCTCAGGAAGTTAAGGCAAATGGGTTGGAAGTCCAAGGCTAGCCTTAGCAATTTAGCAAGACCCTAATCAACTTAGTGAGAACCTGTATCAAAAAAAAAAAAAAAAATGGAGGGGGCTGGGGATGTGACTCAGCACCTTTGTATTCAATTCTCAGTACCAAAAGCTAAAAAAAATAACAAAATAAACAGGATTTTTTTACAGACCTACCTGAGCAAAAAACATGTAATTTTTCATATATTGCTTTGTAATATATAAGCATACAAGATGAAGGGAGAGGAGAATTTTGTTACCAATTGAAAACAAAATTCTTTAAGTCTATTTTTCAAGTTATAAATCTTCCAGAATTTCCAAAGGATGGTTCATCAATGCATGAGTTAAAATTATATATTCAGCACACTAGTGTCTTTGTGAATGAAAACTATGTCGGATAAATATCTTGGAGATTTTATATATATGCATATATATATGTATACATACACACACATACAAATATATACATATATACACATGCATACATATATATGTTAAATATATGTATGTATGACATATGTATGTGTATATACATAACACATGCATACATATATAAGTAGGTATGTATATATATAATATATGTTATATATACATATAACATATATAAAAGAAATAAACAGGAAATTTTCAGGTGAGCAACAAAAGGTAACAACATTTAAATATATATCTGTGATAATGGAGAACAAAATTCATTCTAATAAGTACTAAAAATGAAAGTTTGGAGAGCATATCTGCTACTACAAAATAAACAAAGTATCTTGAACAAGAAAAAAATCCTAGTGGTAGACATGAAAGATATAGAATAGATGTTAAGAACTGGGAAAGGAAAAACATTTTCTTTTTATAATCTACATAATAAGTTTAAAAAACTCCAGAACATTATATAGTATAAAGAAAAGTATTAATGATTTTAATTACAATTTTAATTACAAATTATTTCTACCATTATTTAAATATGTCATTTCACAGTCACAAAAATATAGACCATTATTACTTCTGTCTATTGTCTTTAAATTGTCTACAAAAAATATAATTTCACATGCCTTTATCCGTAGTCTACCAATGGCATTGTCCTTGCTGTTGGGATACCACTAGAAGTCCCTTTCTGAGGTCCCCTTTCGCTCATTAGACTATGACAGTCTAATTTTTTTAACTTTTATTGTAATATTTTAAGATTTAGGAAGTAATTATTTCACAGTAGCAACCAAGTCGACCTTAAAGATCTCAAATAGTTACTTCCCTTTCTAAACTATATGTATGTGAATGACATTGAACTAAAACAAAGATCACCACACTGAAAAAGCACATACCATGGGATTCTAGATATAAAATATCAAAAAATATGAAAGAAATAAAATGAATATCCAGGATAATAAAAGTTCCAGAATGCTCCAAAAATCCTGTTTTCAAAATTTTCATTCTTTTAAGAAATATGCATTGATTTTTCACTATGTTCCAAATAGTATTGTAGAAATGATAATAAACCAAATTAATGTATTAGTTTAATTATTATTTGATTTTCCATCCCTCAGGTAAAATTAAATAAATTAATAAACTAAATTATATAGCACTGAACACAACAGAATTGAGTGTACAGAAAATCCAACATGTAACGAGCATGATGGCACATGCTTGAAATCATCATAACTTAGGAGGCTGAGGCACAATGATTGCCAGTTCAAAGCCATCCTTGGCAACTTAACAAGACCCTAAGCAACTTAGTGAGACCCTGTCTCTAATAAAATATAAAAATGGGCTAGATATGTGGCTTGGTGGTTAAGTGCTCCTGGGTTCAATTCCTGGTATCAAAAAAATCCCCCAAAATCTAATATGTGAAACTTTTATTCTAGAAATAATTTACAATATATTACTAGAAACTATAATAATATTAATACATTAATTATATTATTCAATATGTAAACATTAAATACAGGTTTAGTGCAAAATAAGTATGTTAATGTTTTTGGTATTATTGTACTATTTAATAAGGATTGGAAAAATGTTGATTTTAGTGAAACAAATTTTTTTTAAGAGAGAGAGAGAGAGAGAGAGAGAGAGAGAGAGAATTTTAATATTTATTTTTTAGTTCTCCGCGGACACAACATCTTTGTTTGTGGTGCTGAGGATCGAACCTGGGCCGCACGCATGCCAGGCGAATGCGCTACCACTTGAGCCACATCCCCAGCCCAAAACCAAAACTTTTAACAATAAATAATCAATGGAAGTTGACACTGGTGTTGTAGCAATTAAGGACAGTAGAGGACCTAGACCAACGGAAGTGCACAGACCAGCTGTGAAAAGGAAAAGAAATGAATAAACAAAGCATAAATCAGCTGCTTCCAACCTGACCCACAGGTTCACTGCTTCCAGAAATATCTTGTAGTTTACACAAAATTCTGACATTAATGTACATTTAGATTTCTGTCTTTTTACATGTACTTTATTTTTATGCATTTTCTGTTCCTTGAATTGTATTATTAAATTTTTAAAGAACTTCTTACAGAATATTTAGGTATCTAAAATATGCCTCTGTGGTTACCTGTAGAAATCACACACACACACACACACACACACACACACACACACACACACCAAAACTCTGTAAATTCTAACTTAACATAATGAAATGACTAAGCTACAGCTCCCATGGTTGCTGCTATCAGTTATCGTTTAGGAGTTAAGACTTTTGAACTGATGTGAGTCAGTAACCCATATCAATTAGTATTAGTTGGCTAATTATTTAGAAATTCATTTCAATATTATAATATTTTCTGTAACATTATTTGGTATGTTCAGGTAGAAAAGTATTCCACATGCCAATCCAGTACTTTCAAACTAATCCACATTTATATAGTTTCAATTTCCAGTTCAAATCTATATGTTAACAATAGTAAAACTCTATAAATTACTTCAAGGTTTTAAAACACTCAAGAGTATGTAACTATATTTCAGTGCTAGAACCAAAGTAATAGTCATATTTTGCCATTATGTTTCAAAGGATCAAGAAATCATGACTATAATATATGGAGGACAAAGAAAAGTTCTTTTTTCTTATGCTTCCTTGGCCTGCAAATATATTTAAATCTATTTTCCAGTTTGGACACATATGTTCATACCTTCAAAATATTACATCAATAAAAATGTTTGATGGGTATATTGGTGATTTAAAATGAAAGTTTGCATCTTTTTGGAAATAACTGAATATCTAAGATTATATCAACCACTTCCAATGCTAACACGTGCTGATTTATCCCCAGTTCCCCTGGATGGAACAGCTGTTTAGTTTTATAAACTGAGCATACTTCAGAAAAAACTCTGATTATGCTCAAAGGCAGAATATGACACTTTCCAAATGTATATGCTGAATACAGAAATCAATAATAGAGTCCAAGAAATACTTAGCACTCTTCTGCTGGGTAAGCCACAATGTGTTTTCCAAGTCTTTCAATAGCTGCATCTGTCTGGTGTAACATGGAGAAAAATTGCAAACCTGCTTAAAGAAATTAGAGTCTCAAAAATTGCACTCATAACAATATTACTATTTTTGAGGATATAGTTCATTTTATATTTTATTTGATTGCATTTTCATGGGAGAATCATTTTTCTATTCAGAAAAATCAATACATCTACTTTTCTTTAAAAAATTGCTATTTAAAGCATTTAGTTCCATAATAAAACAAGGTTCTGAATATAGGAAGCACAAAATTATGTTCTTGATTATCTGTCTTTATATATTCAGATTTATTTACTGAAGAAGAATTAATTTATAATATCACAAATAAGAAGTTTGTATTTTTATTTAGATGCCATAGGTGCTTTTAGTCAAAGAAATATTATGAATCATGCAAGGCAATCTACAATGTATTAAATGTTGCTATTTTTCTCTTTATAACTATGAAGGATTGATTCTGTCTGAAGTACTCTATGTTCATTAAGAATTGAACTGGCCTTGAATATCAGACTGTTTTTAAATGGAATGAATCAAAAGCAATGAGTCAAAATCTTCATTCAATGTCAGATCTCTTAGAATTTTTTCTCATATGCCTGAAGAACCAATTTTCAAATAAATGATCTCCCAAAGAAGAACCAGGCAGTCAGTGAAAATGTTAAGTTCCAGGTAGCAGTGAAATGTCGGTGTGTTCAATGCTACTGAATTTCTTGGGAGGACATTAATTCTACCCTTCTATTTACTGAGTATCAGGGATAGTACTACAGTCTTATTCTTCAAAAAGAAGCACACACTTCAAGTATTTATGCTTTGCTGATCACAATACTAGAGGGGACTAGGGAATAGACAATTTACAATAGTGAAAACCTGGAAAGCTAATATTGATGTGGCTGCGTCACTGTAGTATAATCATTTTAAGACCTTTGGGTAAATGCTGAGGAATGGGATAACTGAGTCAAATGGTGGTTCCTTTCCAAGTTTTCTGAGGAATCTCCATACCACTCACCAGAGTGCTTGCACACATTTGCAATCCACCAGCAATGTATGAATATACCTTGTCCCCTGCATCCTTGCCAACATTTATTGCTGGTTGTATTCTTGATAATTGCCATTCTGACTGGAGTGAGATATATTTTAATTTGTGTGACTCTAATTGCTGGAGATGTTGAACATTTTTAATATACTTGTTCACCATTCATATTTCTTCTTCTGTGAAGTACCTGTTCAATTACTTTGCCCATTGATTGGCTTATTTTGGAGTTTTGGGGGGTTAAATTTTTTCAAGTTCTCTATATATCCTGGAAATTGTTGCTCTGAAACCAATTTAGATGCCCTTCAACAGATGAATGGATAAAGAAAATATACGTGATAGAATATTACTCAGCCATAAAGCAGAATGAATTTATGACATTTGGAGCAAATGGATGGATCTGAAGATTATCACACTAGGGTGAAATAAGCCAACTGCAGAAAGTCAAAGGTTGAATGTTTCCTCTGATATGTGGAAGCAAACTCACAATAAGTGGGGGTAAGGGGAAGAATAGAGTTCAGTAGATTAGACAATGGGGAATGGAAGGAAAGAAGTGGGGATAAGAAAAGGAAAGATAGTGGAATGAATTTTCTCTGTACATATATAAAAACAATACAGTGAATCCCACCATTATATAGGTCTATAAGAATGGGATCATAACTAGAATATGATATATTCCATGCTTGTATAATTATATCAAAATGGACTGTATTGTTATATATAACTAAAAGAACTAATAAAAAAGGAAACATAACAAAAACATTCATCATTTTTACTTCTCTGGTTTCTTCCTCATTTTCTCTCTGAATCTAATACAAACTTATATTAATTCCACTAACTGAAAGTTTGCTGTTATTTTTAGAATAGATTGAAAAATACAGAGAGTGATGTTATAAATCTCCAAGGATACCCTTTGCAGTGACTGAAACTACACTATTCAATATGGTAGCATAAACCACATTAAGCTATTTAAATTAAATGAAATTAAATTGAGTTTTTTAGTCCAAGTAGCCACTAGTCTAGTATTCAATAGCTACAATTACTAATGGCTATTGTATTGGGAAGTATCAATAAAGCATGCTATGACATTTTAGACATCAACTTAGCAAAGGAAAAACAATTATTTGTAATTTATTACACTTACATTAATAATCTGTAATGGCAAGCCAATTCTATTTTAAATTGCACATTTTAGCAGGGCAATGGCATGATTTTAACTAAAGCAATGCAAAATGTGCCCTTTGCACATTTTGAAATTAACACATTCTTGTAAACATTAGCACTACAGAGTGATATTCAGATATGGGAAAAGTATGCAAACTTTTGAGTTCAACCTGGAGTCAGAAAAAAATGCTATAATGAAAAATACTGTCTGTATCATGAAAACATGACTTTTTTCAGGCTCTGTTCCAGTGGAATTTACTATCATACTGATCAACTCCAGGGACTAAGTGATATCTTAATGTTTCCTTAATGAACCTTTCATTTTAGTTATTGAGCAAATGTTTATGTTGAAAGCTACTTCAAATTTATTCAAAAACCTTTACAAATATTTTCTTCAGATATTTTATTTATTTAGTGAATTATGGTGTACTATTTTCTCACATCATTATGAGTCTCAAAAGAGGATCATTATATATATTTAAAATATGGAGAGAATTTTATTTAAACAAAAATAAATGGTGGGATCCAACATGGCGGCTGGCGAGGAAGCAGCACTTCCAGGATCTCCACATTAACAGGATCAGAAAGACCCATTAAAACAGCTACATTCTACCTACTGAGGAACTTCTAGCAAAATTCCGCTGAAAGGAGACCTGCCGGGAATTAGTAAGTTTATTAGAGGTGACAGTTTGTCCCAGACAAGTAAATCTTGTCCAGCCATGCGGGCGCAGAGATCCAATCCTGCGGCCACCGCCCGCCTGGCTCTGCAAGCGGCCGGTGGCCCGGAGCGGCACGGCGGGAAGGGTCCCCGCCCGGCCTGGCAGACGGCCCTAGCCATCCCGGCTCTCCTGGCGGCCCCGCCAGCTCTGCGAATGGCCACCCCGCCTGGCAAACGGCTCCCCCCCCCAGACGACATGAAGGGAATCTAACCAAGCCTTTATGAAATAGCGAACTGGGAACTAAAACCAGAGATTGTGTCAGACCAGAGACAAGCCAGTTCCACCCCTCCCTTCGGACACTCCGGCAAGGAGCCAGGAGCCCGCCATAGCAGAGAGGGGAAGTCACCAAAGTTTGGCCAAAGAGATTCCTTCCCAGCGGAATCTACTTTAGCAGGTGTGTGACTCCCACCCACATCAGATACAAACAACCGGGAAACTTCAAAATCTCTCCGTGGGCGTGACCGTAAGGGCCAAAGGACTCTCGACCCCCAACTCCCCCTACTGCCAGTGATGTGGGCGTGACTGTAGGGGCAGAGGGAAGCAGAGAAGACTCCCCACCCCCAACTCCCCCAACCGCCAACTGAGAGGGAGTGATGGTAGGGGCGGAGGGAAACAGAGGACATTCCAGACCCCCAACTCCTCCTACCGCCAGCGGAGTGGTCATGATTGTAGGGGCTGAGGGAAGCAGAGGGGATCCTCGACCCCCAACTCCCATTATCACCAGCGGCGACACCAATGGTCTTAGCCGCCAGATTCCGAAGGTGTACCCACCAAAGGGGTCCGGAAAAATTAAACTATTGACTCCCAGACCACAGCTCCACAGAACTGGGGCTTAGATGAATGACAGAGAGAGTGCTCAGTCATTAGGGAAATAGAGCACTCGGTGAGGCTGAAAGTGTAACTGAATCCTTGGGGAACCACCTCCGGTGAACAGGACCTGGCTGGCTGGCAGGAGGAAGGGGAGGAGGGGCCATAGCAGTGAAAAGGCTCTGGACCAACAGGATTGAGAGACTCCCAGGAGCGGCCTTACAGGGATTGCTGTTGACACATTGAGGGCAAAACTAAGCCCGGAGGGCACAGCTTTGCCTACGGGAAGAGAAGAAAATGGATCTCTAAGACCTAATTTTATTTCTTATTTTATTTTTTTCTCTCACTTTTTCCCTCATTCTCTCCTCTTCCAAGTTTTATTGTTCTTTCCACTCTCCTCTATGCTATCTATCTCCCTCTCCTTCTTTCTTTTCAAGAGCACCTTCCTTCCCCTTCCCCCCAACTTTCATCCCAAGCATTACGTCCTCCATTTCGTGTAACTGTCTAAATGCAAATAGGTGAATGTTTCGAGGCCATCTATAGTGCTCCTAAATACCTAGCTACTACCAACACCCTGATCCAATTGACGGTTAGTATCCCCCTTCAGTAGAGCAATCTTCTAAAGTAGCCAAGACATACTAACCCTTATACCTGCATAGCACCTAACCTAAAGTCCTAAGAACAAAAAACAAATCACTATATGCATACAAAATCCGGAAGCCCTTTATAAATTGAATGAATCAGCTCTAAAGTACAATAAAGCCCAACATCTATAGGCATAATCTCCCACCACAAAGGAGAGACAACAGAGATAAACAAAGCCAAAACAAATGTATAGGAGAAAGCAGTTACAAAGTAGTCAAACAGAGCTGGAAAGTAACATGAACAACATGAAAAAACAAGGGAAAAAAGGATTACAGATAATGCAGGACAACTTAAATCTACAGGAGGACCTAGAAGCATCAGAAACATGGACAGGGAAAGAAATCAAGGCATACCTAACTCAGATGGAATGGAATTTTAGAGAAGACATGAGACAGCAAGTCCAAGAATTGAAAGTATATTTTGAAAACGAACTAAACAAACAAATTCAAACTGTAAAGAACGAGCTTTACCAGGAGATAGAGATCTTAAAAAAAACCAAACAGTAATTTTAGAAATGCAAGAAACCATAAACCAGATTAAAAACACTAACGAGAATATTATAAATAGACTAGATCAAGTAGAAGTCAGAACATCAGATAATGAAGACAAAGTTTATCAACTTGAAAAGAGTATAGTCAACACTGAAAAGATGCTTAAATCTCACGAGCAATCTATCCAAGAGATATGGGACTTCATCAAAAAACCAAATTTGAGAGTCATTGGGATAGAAGAAGGCACAGAGGTTCAAACCAAAGGAATGGACAACCTATTAAATGAAATAATCCTAGAAAACTTCCCAGAGATGAAAGATGGAATGGATTGCCAAATCATGGAAGCCTACAGGACCCCAAACATCCAAAACTGTAATAGACCAACTCCAAGACATATAATTATGAAGATAGCCAACATACAGAACAAGGAGAGAATATTAAAAGCTACGAGGGAAAGGAGGCAGATTACATTCAGGGGTAAACCAATTAGGTTAATGGCTGTTTTTTTCATCACAGACTTTGAAAGCTAGAAGATCCTGGAACAATGTATTTCAAATGCTGAAAAATAATGGACTCCAACCAAGAATACTGTATCCAGCAAAATTAAGCTTTAGATTTGACAATGAAATTAAAATCTTTCATGATAAACAAAAGCTAAAAGAATTTGCAGCCAGAAAACCAGCACTGCAAAGCATTTTGGGCAAAATTCTACAAGAAGAGGAATAGAAAAATAGTGCCCAAAACCAACAGCAGGAGGTATCTCAGTAAAGGGGGAGGAAAGCAACCAAAAAGTAAAAACTAGCCAAACTAAAATAAATAAATAAATAAATAAACATGACTGGAAGTACAAATCATATTTCAATTGTAACCTTAAATGTTAATGGACTAAACTCACCAATCAAGAGACACAGGCTAGTAACCTGGATCAAAAAAAAAAAAAAAAAACAAATCCAACAATATGCTGCCTTCAGGAGACTCATATGATAGGAAAAGACATACACAGGCTGAAGGTGAAAGGTTGGGAAAAATCATACCACTCACATGGCCCTCGGAAGCAAGCAGGAGTGGCCATACTCATATCGAATAAAATCAACTTCAAACCTAAGTTAATCAAAAGGGATAAAGAAGGACACTATATCCTGTTAAAAGGAACTATCCACCAACAAGACATAACAATTATCAATTTATATGCACCAAACAATGGTGCAGCAATGTTCATAAAACAAACTCTCCTCAAGTTCAAGAGTCAAATTGACCACAACACAATAATTATGGGTGACTTCAACACACCACTCTCGCCATTAGACAGATCCTCCAGACAAAAGCTGAATAAAGAAACTATAGAACTCAATGACACAATCAATAACCTAGACTTAACTGACATATATAGAATATATCAACCATCATCAAGTGGATACACATTCTTCTCAGTAGCACATGGATCTTACTCAAAGATAGATCATATATTATGTCATAGGGCAACTCTTAGTAAATATAAAGGTGTGGAGATAATACCTTGCACCATATCTGATCATAATGGAATGAAACTGAAAATCAATGATAAAAGAAGGAAGGAAAAATCCTGCATCACATGGAAAATAAACAATATGTTACTGAGTGATCAATGGGTTACAGAAGACATAAAGGAGGAAATCAAAAAATTCTTAGAGATAAACGACAATTCAGACACAACATACCGGAATTTATGGGACACAATGAAAGCAGTTTTAAGAGGGAAATTCATTTCCTGGAGTTCATTTCTCAAAAAAAGAAAAAACCAACAAATAAACGAACTCACACTACATCTCAAAACCCTAGAAAAGGAAGAGCAAAACAACAGTAAATATAGCAGAAGACAAGAAATAATTAAAATCAGAGCGGAAATCAATGAAATTGAAACAAAAAAAACCATTGAAAAAATTGATAAAACTAAAAGTTGGTTCTTTGAAAAAATAAATAAGATCGACAGACCCTTAGCCATGCTAACGAAGAGAAGAAGAGAGAAAACTCAAATTACTAACATACGGGATGAAAAAGGCAATATCACAACAGACACTACAGAAATACAGAAGATAATTAGAAAGTATTTTGAAACACTATATTCTAATAAATTAGAAGACAGTAAAGACATCGATAAATTTCTTAAGTCATATGAGCTGCCCAGATTGAGTCAGGAAGACACACACAACTTAAACAGACCAATAACAAAGGAAGAAATAGAAGAAGCCATCAAAAGACTACCAACCAAGAAAAGCCCTGGACTAGATGGGTATACAGCAGAGTTTTACAAAACCTTCAAAGAAGAATTAATACCAATACTTTTCAAGCTATTTCAAGAAATAGAAAAAGAAGGAGCTCTTCCAAATTCATTCTATGAGGCCAAAATCACCCTGATCCCGAAACCAGACAAAGACACTTCAAAAAAAGAAAACTACAGACCAATATCTCTAATGAACATAGATGCAAAAATTCTCAATAAAATCCTGGCAAATCAAATACAAAAGCATATCAAAAAAATTGTGCACCATGATCAAGTAGGATTCATCCCTGGGATGCAAGGTTGGTTCAATATATGGAAATCAATAAATATTATTCACCACATCAATAGACTTAAAGATAAGAACCATATGATCGTCTTGATAGATGCAGAGAAAGCATTTGACAAAGTACAGCATCCCTTTATGTTCAAAACACTAGAAAACTGGGGATAACAGGAACTTACCTCAACATTGTAAAAGCTATATATGCTAAGCCTCAGGCTAGCATCATTCTAAATGGAGAAAAACTGAAGGCATTCCCGCTAAAATCTGGAACAAGACAGGGATGCCCTCTCTCACCACTTCTATTTAATTTAGTCCTTGAAATACTAGCCAGAGCAATTAGACAGACAAAAGAAATTAAAGGCATAAAAATAGGAAAAGAAGAACTTAAAATATCACTATTTGCAGACGATATGATCCTATACCTAGAAGACCCAAAAGGGTCTACAAAGAAACTACTAGAAATAATAAATGAATTCAGCAAAGTGGCAGGATATAAAATCAACATGCATAAATCAAAGGCATTCTTGTATATCAGCGACAAAACTTCTGAAATGGAAATGAGGAAAACCACCCCACTCACAATATCCTCAAAAAAAAATAAAATACTTGGGAATCAACCTAACAAAAGAGGTGAAAGATTTATACAATGAAAACTACAGAACCCTAAAGATAGAGATAGAAGAAGATATTAGAAGATGGAAAAATGTACCCTGTTCATGGATAGGCAGAACCAACATCATCAATATGGCAATATTACCGAAAGTTCTCTACAGGTTCAACGCAATGCCAATCAAAATCCCAATGGCATTTCTTGTAGAAATAGATAAAGCTATCATGAAATTCATATGGAAAAACAAAAGACCCAGAATAGCAAAAGCAATTCTAAGTAGGAAGTGTGAATCGGGAGGTATAGCGATACCAGATTTCAAACTGTACTACAGAGCAATAGTAACAAAAACAGCATGGTACTGGTACCAAAACAGGCAGGTGGACCAATGGTACAGAATAGAGGACACAGAGACCAATCCACAAAATTACAACTTTCTTATATTTGATAAAGGCGCTAAAAGCATGCAATGGAGAAAGGATAGCATCTTCAACAAATGGTGCTGGGAAAACTGGAAATCCATATGCAACAAAATGAAGCTGAACCCCTTTCTCTCGCCATGCACAAAAGTTAATTCAAAATGGATCAAGGAGCTAGATATCAAATCAGAGACTCTGCGTCTGATAGAAGAAAAAGTTGGCTACGATCTACATATTGTGGGGTCGGGCTCCAAATTCCTTAATAGGACGCCCATAGCCCAAGAGTTAAATACAAGTATAAACAAATGGGACTTACTTAAACTAAAAAGTTTTTTCTCAGCAAGAGAAACAATAAGAGAGGTAAACAGGGAACCTACATCCTGGGAACAAATTTTTACTCCTCACACTTCAGATAGAGCCCTAATATCCAGAATATACAAAGAACTCAAAAAATTAAAAAATAAGATAACAAACAACCCTATCAACAAATGGGCCAAGGACCTGAACAGACACTTCTCAGAGGAGGATACACAATCAATCAATAAGTATATGAAAAAATGCTCACCATCTCTAGCAGTCAGAGAAATGCAAATCAAAACCACCCTAAGATACCATCTCACTCCAGTAAGATTGGCAGCCATTATGAAGTCAAGCAACAATAAGTGCTGGCGAGGATGTGGAGAAAAGGGTACTCTTGTACATTGTTGGTGGGACTGCAAATTGGTGCGGCCAATATGGAAAGCAGTATTCCTAGGAAAGCTGGGAATGGAACCACCATTTGACCCAGCTATCGCCCTTCTCAGTCTATTCCCTGAGGACCTTAAAAGAGCATACTATAGGGATACTGCCACATCAATGATCATAGCAGCACAATTCACAATAGCTAGACTTTGGAATCAACCTAGATGCCCTTCAATAGATGAATGGATTAAAAAACTGTGGCATTTATACACAATGGAGTATTATGCAGCACTAAAAAATGACAAAATCATGGATTTTGCAGGGAAATGGATGGCATTAGAGCAGATTATGCTAAGTGAAGCTAGCCAATCCTTAAAAAACAAATGCCAAATGTCTTCTTTGATATAAAGAGAGCAACTAAGATCAGAACAGGGAAGAAGAGCATGAGGAAAAGATTAACATCAAACAGAGACGAGTGGGGTGGGAGAAAGGGAGAGAGAAGGGAAACTATATGGAAATGGAAGGAGATCCTCATTGTTACACAAAATTACATATAAGAGTTTGTGAGGGGAAAGGGGAAAAAAAACAAGGGAGAGAATTAAATATCAGCAGATGGGGTAGAGAGGGAAGATGAGAGGGAAGGGGAGTGGGGATAGTAGGGGATAGGACAGATAGCAGAATACAACAGTCATTAATATGGTATTATGTAAAAATGTGGATGTGTAACTGATGTGATTCTGCAACTTGTATTTGGGGTAAAAAATGGGAGTTCTTTAACCCACTTGAATCAAATGTATGGAAGATGATATGTCATGAGCTTTGTAATGTTTTGAACAACCAATAAAAAAAAAAGAAAAAAAATGGTGATATTAATACTTAGTGGGAGGGAACCAGAATTGTAAAACTACTATATTTCTTACTTGTATAAAGAATTATCCTGCTAAAATGTAAGAAAACATAGAGAAGCACTTGTTAAAATTGTTTGGAGTGGTGTGTGTGTGTGTGTGTGTGTGTGTGTGTGTGTGTGTGTGTGAGAGAGAGAGAGAGAGAGAGAGAGAGAGAGAGAGAGAAAGAGAGAATAAAATATGTGTACATATAAATGTATATATTATCTTTCCTACTATATATTTATGTCAGTCAGATGAGTACAAAGCTGTGAATCCTCTGACAAAGAAAATAGCCACTGTCTCTTACATCATGGACCTTGCAAGTGAACACTAAGGTATATATTAAGCAAATTATCTTAATAGGTTATCATATAAGATATGCAAATTTTCTTATATATGCAACTTATGCTATCTAACCCCAAGGACTTTGGAAATTTGAGATGGGAAATGAGTTATGCAAGGCCACGCTAGAGAGGGGGTCACAGGTAACCACACTATTTTTCTGAATTTTATCCTGTTCATATTCCATATCAATACTTAATGGAGCTACTCATCCATGGATAAAGGGAAAAAAACCATTAATTTGGCAAGTATCATGGTTAGTACTGAAATCCCAGGAGTGATCAAAGCAGGAAAAGTTGTTCATATAAGCAAATGTCCCATTTAAAGTGTATAATTCAATAAAACGTTGCCTGTTTACTTTTGAGAAATCTTTGCTATAATAAAGTTAAAGTTCATATCTATCACCCAAAAACATTTTTCTCTTACTTTGACAAACTATCCTTCCAGTTTCTACCTGTTTCTTCCCACCCCAAGACCCAGCAACCACTGATCCTTTCTGTCACTATATATTAGTTTTCATTTTAAGATAATTTTATATTAGTAGAACTACATTATTTTCTTGCCTATTTTACTCAAATACCTATTGTGAGGCCAACATAATATTTTTTAAATGAATCAATATTTCATTAATTTTGATGAGTACTATTCCATGGTGTGGATAAAACACAATTTGTTCACCCATTCACCTGCTCCTAGGCTTTTGGATTACTTCCAATTTTTAATTATTCCAATAGAACTGCTATGAATAATTTTAAACAAGCCTTCAATATAGTCATTTGTTTTTATTTTTTTAGAATGAATACCTCTGATTGAAATGGGTGGATCCTTTGGACTATGTCTATTTTATTATTTAGGAGGAAGCTAAAATGTTTTCCAAAATATTTTTATCAATTTACAGTCCTCAACTAAGGGGATTTCCAGTTTCCTGTCTTTCAGAATTCATTATTCTAGTTTGTATAACATCCAATATATTGAAAACCTTGGCATCTTATATTTGTAAAATTTAATAAATTGTTTCATCTTCTCCAGAAACAAAGTACTTTTACTATATCTTCTAACTTATCTTTCTGAATATTTTAAATTTCATAAGTTTTATATAATATCCTGAATTAAGCACTAAGCTTATTCTATGGTTTAGATATGAGGTGTCTTCTGAAAGCTCATGTGTGAAACAACGCAAGCATATTCAGAGGAGCAAAGATTCGATTATGAGAGGTGTAACCGAATCAAGGGATTAATCCACTAATGTGGACCAACTGGGTGGTATTGTGGTAGAATGTAGCTGAACAAATCAGTTCCCTGGGGCATGACCTTGTGTGACACATTTTGTCCCTGGGAAATAGGGCTCACATTAGACCCAGAATCATGGTGTTGACCAACTATAAACTGAATCTTTGAAACTGAACCAAAATGAGTTTTTATTTCTGTAAATTGTTGTTTTCAGGTCTTTTGGTCACAGAGACAAAAGCTGACTGAAACATTTTGTAAAACTAATTTTTTTAACTTTAATATTCTTTATATGTTGATTTACTATAATATCCTTATTATTTAAAGTGAATAAATATGTCCTGAAAAGAGTGGGATAATAAGATATTTGAAGACATAAAAAAGAAACTATAAATATTTATGATTTTTTCTTTCTACCATAATTCATATGTTATTGTAACTATCCTTAAAGAAATTTTTATTGCTTCACATTAAAAGTTTTATTTTTCTCTAAGTGTTCGCATGTCCAGGGTTTATACAACATTCTTTATTTGAAATACAAGTGCTGTCTGTTTTAAAGCTCTATTCCTACACATCCAGTTACTTAATGAATAGTTGCTCTTTGGTCCACTCACTTTATTTCACACTGATAGAAACTAAATCCATCCTTTTTTCTTTAAAGTAAACTCATCTCCAAATTTTTGCTTTTTAAAGTTTCTTTTCAGGACGTTACTTTGGACAACTATGATTCCTATCTCCTTCCACATATCTCATCCTCTTACTGTCTTAACTTCACTCCCTATCTTGACAATACATATAAGTCCTTCAGTTACTAGTTCCATGAAAAGTTTGTTAATACTTCTTTCAAAAGACATGCTACACAGATGTATAGTCATTGCTTTCTTCTGTCCTAGACCTTAAACTCCTTTAGGTTACAGACTGTGTCTTACTTACTGCTGTGTAAAACAGTAAAAAAAAAAAATTGCTGAAGGGTTGAATTCATCACACCATTCCATAATTTATCTTGTAACACCCACTGAATCAAAAGTCTTTTTTATGCTCTTCATCTACAATATTTTATGCTAGCATCCCTTAAAACTATGTCCCTTCCTCCAATATTCTACTATTATAACTTTAATTGCACATTGTAGTAATATTAATATTGTAGTAATATTAAGACACTGCATCCATTGTTTTATTCACTGCTTAAAATATTTCAAACATTTCTAAATACCTAGAGCACAGTGTTATCATTCATTGAACTCACATCTAAAAACTACATATCTGATCTCATTCTAACATCTCAACAATATCTAGTGGTCCAAATAAATTGTCCTGTCACAAAAATAAATTTTCTAGTTTAGTCAATTCTATATCCTCAATATATATCAGGCTTGGTATTTCTCCCCATCTTCTTTGTCTTTAACTCATTTCAAGCAACTATCATTTTTTTTCCCTATTTTCCCCAAGTACCTGCTTGATGATCTTCCTGTTATCTCATATTGACCTGGAATATACTTCCTTATTTCTTTTAGGGGGGCCTTAAAAACAGACAAAAAAAAAACCAAACACACAAACAACAAACAAACAAACAAAAAACCTAACAAAAACATTGGAACTCTTTCTTTTGTTTAAAATGTTTTAGTAGCTCATCATTGTCCTCAAGATAATTCTGTACTTCACAGATGGATTTCCAAGGCTCATCTTCAACTGGTCTCCAAACACCTCTCTAGCCACACCACTAACAATCTCTGACTTATGTATACTACCTCAGTTGATGTGAAACTTCTTAAATACCCTCATTCAATACATAACGTCCCTGCTCCTCTAATGGATTAGAGTGTGATCACTCACTGCCTCATTATGTAGTCCTCCTCACCATAACTTTATTTGATCAATTGCTCACAGACTTTAGGACTTCCCTGCACTAACTTTCTTCTGGAATTAGTCACAGCACCAAGGCTATATTTGCCATTGTATTCTCTTTTGTGGACTTCAATTCAAGTAGACGGACCTCCATGTATCATAAAGGAATTTCAAGAATATGTAGTATCAGTATATTGAACTTTGAGGAATAAGTTTTCTTTTCTTTTTTTTAAAAGAGAGAGAGAGAGAGAGAGAGAGAGAGAGAGAGAGAGAGAGAGAGAGAGAGAGAGAAAGAGAATTTTTCAATATTTATTTTTTAGTTTTCGGTGGACACACATCTTTATTTTATTTTTATGTGATGCTGAGGATCGAACTCAGCACCCCCACACATGCCAGGCCAGCGTGCTACCGCTTGAGCCACATCCCCAGCCCTAAGGAATACGTTTTCTGAACTTCAACTTACACTTTTTAAAAAATTTTTTCCACATGATAACACATTGATAATGGAGATGGATATTTTCCATTACCATTTGCCAATGTATAAGTAACTTTCTCTTATATACATTATTTTCTTACTTTATAAAATAAATCTATGAACACTGGGGATAAGCTGGTTTACCATTAAAAGTGATTTTTAGTGACAGAATACTATCTGATTTTAACATACAATATAAACCATTTCAAAGAATTGAATGACATTGATATTTCAAAACTTTTATTTCCTTTTACATAATAATGTAAACAATTTCCTCAATAGTTCTATTAAAAATGGGAAAGAACACAGAAACTCTTCTTTTACTAGCAATAATTAATATACATCCATGGTACTGAATTTAGCTAAAAAATGCCTCATTTGTCTCATTAAGAGATGCATTGTGAAGGCTATATTATCAGTAACTTTTCACAACTTTAATATATACTTGTACAATTTTGATCAGTTATGTACTAAAAATCATTGTAATGATAAATCAGTTCATAAATATTAACCTTAAGAGTCTAACAGTTATAGGAAATTTAAAAGAAGAGTTTCTGAAAACTATAAGAAGAATTTCAAGAATAAATACATTCTAGTAATCTGAAATTCTTCAGAGGAAGTGAAGTGAAAATTTGAGTTCATGGAGACAAATGAATTATTTACAACTGTAACTATTAAAGATATTCATGATAATTATTTTAAAACATAGGTAATTGTGATCGAAAGTTATCAATTCATTTTAATTCCATTTGCCATATTTCTTATGGTGATATATAATTTCATTTATTATAACTAGAATTAGCAATATTTATAAATTATAACCCTCAGGTTTTTAAACTATGATTAAAATTATATTTCAATTTAGATATATTCAAGACAAAATTTAATAAAGTAAAATTTCTTTTACAAAAATTAAATTTCAGATGGACACTGTGGTACAGGCCTGTAATCCCAGTGGCTCAGGAGACTGAGATAGGAGGATTGCGAGTTCAAAGCCAGCCTCAGCAAGGTAAGGAGCTAAGAAGCTCAGGGAGACCCTGTCTCAAAATAAAATACAAAATAGGGCTGGGGTTATGGCTTAGTGGCGTGCCCTGAGTTCAATCCCTGGTATCCCCCCCAAAAATTAAATTTCAAATTAAATATATACAAGGAAACATGTAATTTAGTAAACTTTCTGTTACAGAATAGACTCATCCAAAAAATAGTAAGAATAGTAGCAATATAGTAAGAACAGTAGATATGAGAGTAGGGAATATCTATTCCCTGCTGGTTTACCTACAGCCTTTGGTTTCTGTTTGGGTAGAGATTAAATTCTATCCATCCTTAAAAAAGACACATTAAATTCTACTTCCTTTTTAGAACTCTGATCAAGACAGGTCAAACAACAGCTTGCTCATTTGTTCTCTTGGCCATTACTATTTGTGTTACTCATGCATAATATAATATCTATTGTTAATCTCCCTAGAGATGCACCTTTTTAATACCTCTTGTAGCACTTAGTAGATTTAACTTTTTGTTCAAAAAGGACATTCAATAAATATTGATCCTTCAGTTACCTGTAAATAGATTTCAGTTTATAGCTAAATATTAAAAGAGGTAGTTTTCAAATCAGTGAGACAATGATACCGCTTTTGAATACCCTTGCACATACCTTCATTCAATCTCTTATGTTATAAACATCATTCACTGATCTCAAATAACTTTGGAAGTCTACAGAAAATTTATTTCATATTGACTAGAAATTAAACCCCATTATAGCAAGTATCTTGCCTGTCTTCCCTTTCATCAAACATATCAGACATCTGTTGAATTGATTGAGTCAATGACTACTTTTTATTAAAATATTTTAAAATCATCTAGAAATGTTTCTTGAGAATATGTTCTAAAATTTAAGTCTATCACCTTTATAATAATAATAATAATAATAATAATAATAATAATAATAATAATATACAACTTAGAGGTGATATTGTCATACATTAATTATTAGTGATATTTATTCATTCATCTGATGTGGTTAAGTGCCAGGAGGACTTTTTTTTTTCCTTTTTCAGCATGTATCCAAACAAAGAAGAGGCCTTCAATTTCAAATGCTTAAAGAACAAATAGTTAGAAAGGTAGCACAGGAAATTGTAAGTCCCAGAGAAGCATACATTTTTAAAGATGAACTCTTTTGTAATAATATTAAGTTAAAGCTGCCATTTTAAGTCCTGAATCCCTTGCTTAGAAACATGACAGAAAGGTTTCAGTTTAGTCCTATAGATTGATTTAGATAGCTCTGTGCATAAGAGGAAAATTTACTATCTTAATAATTCTCTACAAGACATCCTTAATATTTCACATGTGCTTCATTTTGGATATATAACATTCATTCTTATTCCATAAATGATATTCAAAGGTAATAGTTTGGCCATACATATTTTCCTTCAATTTTCATCAGGGTGAATGATCTAAAACAATCTCACGTTTCCTCTGAGCAACATGGTCATCCTTTTAAAAGTCCTGTCAGCTGACTTGATATATTCATTCTTCTTTTAGTTCTAGAAAAGTTTGCATTCAACTTAACACAATAATTTTATTGAAAGAATTTTAAAATAAAAGGCATTTTCAGAAAGTATCTGAATGAAAGAGGTTAAGAAGAAAAGTCAACAATAGCAAAGTTCTATGAAAACCATCTTTAGAAACTAGAATTGAATTTCTGCATTAAACACACTCTTAAAACAAAAAGTATGTTGATAGAGCCCCTGGTTGTCACAGCAACTGCTTTAGCTTTAACAGTAGGTAGAGCCAAAGCTATACCTGGGGAATAAAAAAAAAAAAATTACTGGCCTTGGAAAAAAGGTATAGGAGAAATGGTGGAAAAAATATGTTTACAAAGTAAAGCAATATGATCCTTAAGTACTAACAAATTTTCTTCTAATGTCTTGGAATAATGTATGCCTTTGGAAATTTTTTTACAATTTTTTTTTTGCTTTTCATAATTTTAAAAAGAATAATTCAATTATCTCCAACACCAGACTTTACTTCTGTGGTTGCTTTTGTTGGAAAATACAGGAGCTTCTGCAAAGGCCCATCAGAAAAGAGAGGTAGGTCAAAGATCTTCAGTGTTAAATCCTGGAGCGTGCCTATGATCCTGTGTTTCTACTGCATGACATTAGCAACCAGGCCTTCTTCCTCAGAAGGCCTCTCTTGATTTCAGTAACACAATGCTGATTGTTTCCTCAATATTTATTCCAGCCTTACCTGTTTAAGTGTTTTTTCTTAGGTTTTTCTTTTAACCCTGCATATTTTCCATGAAAATAAAATATTATTCCTCATATAGTCATTGCTTCTTGAATAATTTTATTTCTACAATTTTATTTCTTGAATCTGGTTCAAAATGAAACTAATTTTGTTTCTTATATCTCCTATGTTTATAGGAATTTTTGTGTAATTTTATGTTTGAACACAAGTATTAAAAGTTGGAGGGAAAATATTTTGATATGGGAAGTGCTGTATGAAGTGATTAACAGCACATCATAGCAGGTTCAAATTCAGGCTCTGCAACATGTTTTTTGTTGTTATTATTGTTATTTGTTTGTTTTTACCCTGAATATTATTTTTTTGAAAATAAAATCTTTATCCCTCATTATAGCCTTTTCCTCTAAATTACTCTTATTTTTACTAGATGTCTACTAAAAGTGAAAGTTTTATATACTACTTCTTTTTATTGCAATATGTAGTGTTCTTTAGAATTAAGAATTTAAACTTTCACATCTTGTTCCTATCATTTACTCAATGGTAGCTAATTTCCTGAGGACCAGGTTATCTTTAATTGTAGAATCATAATTGATTAATTTTTATTTGTGAACATCTTTAGGGCCAAATTGGGAGGTTCTTTTCTCCAGAGAGATTTATATTCACTTCTCACTGAGCCAAAAAGTCACTATTTAACTGGGGCCACTTGAGCACCTGTCAGGTTACTGACTTACTCTGAGGATCTTAAGCTCAGCAAATCCACCCATTATATTCATTTCAAATGTAGATAAATTATATACATAAATACAGATATAATTATTTATGTATAATTATATGCAATATATATAATTTATCAAGTAGTGCTATGGATCAAAATAATTATGATAATTGATCTTTCTCTATTTTCTTATTTTCTAGTTTTGAATACTTACCTTTTTAAAATATTCTCCTTTACTTTTCATTTTTCCTCCTCACTTGGTATATTTTGACAATTCACAAGTGTTTCATTTCTATCATGCTATCTCCATAAACTGTTCAAATTTGAGTTTTGGGCAGACACACTGTGGGTGATTTCTTATCACCTAAATTTTTTAAAGTTTAGAACTAAGAATTTTAAATTTTATTTATCTTTCTTTTTCCTAATTTGAGGATACTAAATGAACATCCTTTACTAGACTAATTGTGCTTTCTTCCCCCTTCTAGAAAGTTCTTACTGTTTCTACATTAGGATTTTCACCAGTAGGGAAGCATCCCTTCCAGCTGGGTACATAAGACTTATTCAGTTTGTCCGGTAACCCTACAATCTTGGCTTATGTCAAGGAGCACTCCTCTTGCTCACTTTCCCTGTTTTTCTTATTTCCTTACCACAGGCATTCCCATTATCTTCCATTATAGAAAGATAAACTGGAGAACACAGACCTTATTAACTTCTCTACAGATTTGGGGTAGTAAAAATAATTTTCAAGGTTTGGTGGTATCATTTCAGAATCTTCTGTTTCTTTTCTTTGAAATTTCTTTCCATAGGTCTAGGTTCTAATTGTATTTGGTTATTTTTATTTAAAAATTATTTGGTTTTATACTCTTTTTTTGCTTTTATTAAAAAAGACATTGAATGTAAGAAATTTTTTTCATGGTTCAAGCTTCTATTCTTTAAATCAAGCATTGTTCTGTTAATTACCTGTCTCTACATTGGAAATTTATAGGAAGTAGTTTCAACTATTAAAGAAACTCTTTGAAGAACTTCCTCAATCACTATTCTTGGCTCTTTCTCTGAGTTCCTCCCTTTCTCCAAGGCTTTCCTCCACCATGCTATTACACAATGAGCATATTAAGTTTTTATCTAGCCACTATGTTTAAAAGATGTATTATCCATAAATATTATACATCAAATGTGAACCTAATTTTATTTGTTATATATACAGGACTTTATATATTTGAGCTGAAATTTGCAGGAAAAATATTTTGATCTGAGGATCAAATTCAGTTTCTGCCACTTCTTAGCTATATCAAATTTGTAAAGTAATATTTCTTATTTTTATTTAGAAAACGGGAAAAAAGGTAAAAATTACTCTGCAGGCTTTATTTACAATATGCATAAGAAAATGTAAGGAACAATCTTACCAGGGCTACCTGCTGTAAAGTATATGCCTGATGATTTAAGATTTGTTCCCATAATCTTTCAATTTTATTTAAAGAGAAAGAGAGAGAGAAAGAGAGAGAGAAAGAGAGAGAGAGAGAGAGAGAGAGAGAGAGAGAGAGAGAGAGAGAGAGAGAGAGAATTTTTAAATATTTATTTTTCAGTTTTCGGTGGACACAACATCTTTATTTTACTTATATGTGGTGCTGAGGATCGAACCACTTGAGCCACATCCCCAGCCCAGTCTTTCAATCTTTTTAAAAAAATATCTTCCATATTATTTATGATAATCAACCACAGTACTTATTGGAAGCTCTATGGTTTCATAATTATTTTTAAACTTGTATTTAGATATAAAAAATGAGATTTTATTTAGCACAGAAGTATGCAAATTACTATCAAATAGCTATAGTACAATCATTCTTTAGTAGAACAGCTAATTTTTTCTATCTGTCAGAGGACTAAGGACTTTTGACTGGCATTTGACACATATATATTGGTACTGACAGATACTATTTGGGATGAATTTCAGGAATAATAATTATATTATTTCAATTTTATACTTCACAATTTGTTTTCCAATATATTTTGCATCAATTAATCAAATCAACAAACAACTTTTGTCTTTAATTTCATTATTTAAAATTCAAGAGATTTTGAATTACATGATCTCTGAAGGAGCTATTTGGTCCCAAGAATCTATGAAAATTGATATTTAATATTATATAATTTTATCAGAACTCTACAGTGATATTTTAGCACATGCAATTTGGAGCAACCTCTGCAAACAATAAGTTGAGTATTTACAAGGATATTGATTCTATTTGTCCACTAGGACAACATTTATTTAGTTATTCTTTCAAGGTAAATGGGAATATTCTAGTGATTACCAAGATTGATGTTTCATCCCAATTGTGAAATCCATCCCATAGGCTGATTAAAACATAAAAAGACCGTCTCCAAAACTAATTTAGTTCAAATAAAAAATTGAGTATTCACAACATGTGAGGCTTTTGTCTAGGTATTGTGTCTAAAAGATGAATAAAACATTATTCGTAAATATCTTATATCAAGTAGAAGAATAATGTCATTTTTATATCTACCACCTAGTTCCTCAGAAAGGACAACAAAACAATCCTGCTATTATGATGTTCTTTGATACATCCACCCTACTCTTGGACACTGGAGTTGGGATTTAAAACCTGTCCAGCTAACCTCAGGCTTGGAGTTTCTCACACTTCATTGCACTATTAGCTCCATCCTCTGGCCATTTCAGTGTGTGAACTGGAATAAGAAGGCAAATTACCACCTTGTTTAATTCAAACTGGACACATGCTTTCAGAATAGCCCAGTTTTTTCATTACTTTGCACATGTTTGAAGGACTAGAAAAGTCTTTGAGTACTGATTTCAGGATTAAAATCACACACACACACACACACACACACACACACACACACACACATATACATGCAATGTTGTCACGTTACTGGCAACAAAAACACTCAGGGTCACTCCAGGGTAACTGGGATGAGCGAAATAACCCACAAGACAGAGATACCTTTTTCTTTGGGAGTCCTGTGACAGCTCCTCTGACTTTAAGGTCCTTAGAAAGAGAGAGTGAGCAAGTGTGTACTGAACCCTTTTATTGAGGTAAAGCCATTCAAATGAGGCAAGGGGTCAGGTTTCAGGCAGTTGAGTCTAGCTTAGTGATGTCTGCTGTCAACAGGTTGACTGACATCTAGGAAGGCCATGCCCAAAGGCAGAGAAAGAGAAGGGACAAACAAAGGACATTTCCATGGAACATTCTATGCCAAACAGGGCAAAGGGGTAGTATCACAAAGGAACGGGTGAGTGTAGCTCAATCCATGGGGCTACACGTCTATGTCTGAAGACATATTCTGCTAATTTGAGGATGCGGCAATATCTAAGTCACTACAAAAGTGACTAACAGAGCCTCTTCTGATCACTGGAAGGAGACTGCCAGTCATTCAGCGAGTCTGCCCCTCACACACTATATATGCATATATATTTAGATATATATTTCCAGCAGCAATACTTTGTTATACACTAACAAATATTTATTATCAGAGTTCCTGCAGGAATATCTGCTAAATAATCTGAAAATAAAATACAAATAAAGCTATTCTAAGCACAACATTTCAAGTTTTATATCATCTGCCTTGACCTTTGTCCTAGAATCATATCTACAGTACTATCTATTAAACTCTTCCTTTGAATATCGTACAAATACTCAGTGATTTTACATATCTAAAATTGAACTTCAGGACCAGCCAAATTTTTAATCTTTGTTTATTCTTAAACTAAAGTTAATAGTTTAGTCTCCATCCAGGTATCTAAGTGATGAAATTTAGCATAGGGCTTAATATTATGAAAAATGGGGATGGACATACATGACCTTGAGAATGGCTGCTGCCCTGCCACCTAATAGGAAAATATATTTGGGACATAAACTTTCTAATAATTAGCTCACATAATTTAGAGTTTTGTGTGATTGTGTGTGTGGTTATTGATAGAATATTACATACAAAAGAAAATGTGTAGGGTACCATAGGTATTTGGAATCTTAAAAATTTTAAGTCCCTACTGCTGTGTAGTTTCTGAGTACATTTTTCTTTTTATTAGTTTATTATACATATAATGGGATTTTCTGCATATTCATATAGGCACACAATATTACAGTATAACTTGGTCAATTTCATTCTCCAAGTACTCCCTTTTCCCTCACTCCTACCTCCCCTTGTTCTCCTTTCTATTCTCTACTTGTCTCCTATTTTCATGAACTTCCCTCTCAACCTTTTTTTTTCTCTCTAGTTTTACATATACGAGATAAAACATATGTCCCTAGATGTTCTGAGTTTGGCTTATTTGCTGAATACATTTTTAATAAGAAGTTATACATGACAGGTTTTTTTTTTTAGAGTAGTAGAGATATAATTGGTTTCCAGCTTCACAAACCTGAATTTGATTCAGGCTCTACTAGCACTTGTAAATGCAGAATTTTTTTTTTTTTATGTTTAAACTGGGTCCATATCCTGTCCAATCAACTGCAGAAAGATGACTATCCATAGTACCAATAAACATAATATGACAGCATGAAGTAATAAAACCATAACAGATATTCATGTCGGTCCACACCTTTCATATATCCATTATTTTAATTTAACCTTTACCTTTCATTATGTTTTTAGCATCAAAACTTATGTACTTGAAAAAATTCATATTTCTTTTCATAATACATTAAATCCATAGGGTACAATATTGAAGATAAATAGAATCAAATGACTTTACGTGATATAAGGTAAGTAAATTAAAAATTAAATAAACCTTGAAATTTAAATTTAAAAAATTACAAAATCAAGAATAACAACTTTCTGTTTTGTTTTTGATACATAGTCTCTACTTATTACATAAGTGGATCTTGAACTTACAATTCTACCATCTAAGTCTCTGATTAGCTACAATTACAGGTGTGTGCCAATATGCCTGACTTCTAACTTTTGGTTTTGAAGATCAGTATTATTTTTCTTTAAAAAAATGTGTACCTCTCAAAAAATAAAGGTCTATAAACCATTTTATATTTCTCCCAAGTTTAGTAGATAGTTTGTCTTAGGAATGTTTGGCTCTATTTTGGGTTATAGCAGAATAAGTAAGAACTACTAAATTATAATGTAGAGCAGAGCACTGGAATCCAGAAATTTGAATTTAACCCTGTTCAACATTCTGTTATCTATGTGGTGTACAACTTTATATGAAAAGCCCATCATGATGTATGTACTAAATATTCATTGACAAAGTAGATAAAGTTAATATCCCATGTCTTCATTTCTTGAACTGTCAGAAGAAGTGGGTCTTTAATATTGCTATGTGAATAAATGAGATAATGAATATAAATGAATCTGAAATCTTGACTGTCTGATGTTGAGTAGTCATTTTCTGGTAACCATAATTATGGTTGGTATTATTAAATTTAAAAAGTATATTATCTGTGATTTGCCCAAGTAGTACTTAGAATAGATGAACAACAGAGAAGGATGCTATACTTCTCTGACAAATAGAATATGAATTAATTGCTAATATTTTGAGTTAATTGCTAATAACTCATGCTAAAATCATTCTTCATTCAAACCCTTCAACATTTTTCATCAAGAAATCACTAGCCTTCAGCAATAGTTAAGGTGCTGTTTATTTCTTGGCTAATATTTCAGTGCCATTATTTGTTGGATATGGGTTATATTCTTTGCTTTATACTAGATACTGGTGTTATAGTATTGAACTATGTAGTCAAGCTCTCTACCTGCAGGGGTCTCATTTCCTCCTGGGGAACATAAATTTGAAATTTGAGATCAACCATTTAAATGTAAAATCACAGAATGTACTAAGTAGTACCAGAGGCAGAGTACACAATATGCTATGACAGAGTAAAGGTACAAGTAAGGGGTTGTTTTTGCCCAAGAAGACATGGCAAGAGTGTAATGGAGTCTCTGTGCTATACCATGCTCCTTCTCTTTATACATTTTAATCGAAATTTTGACATTAAAATTTTAATTATGCTTCTGTTTTATTACCTGACATTTACTTATGTACAAGATTTTTATATGGACATATGTGGTTCCTTTTTCATGAGTTTTCTTGTAATACTTTTTTATAAAATGGGATTCACTTTAAACTCAAACTGTATTTGAAAAAGAAATTTTATGTCCACCCTGTCAGATGGAGTGTTTTTATAATTTACTCACCAATAAAATTACTATGAAGAAAGCAATTATTTTAATAGTTAAATATGTAAAGGTTTATCAGTTCAGCTTTAAACATATTAAAAACAAACCTTCATTTTCTTAATTAAAGTAGCATGGTGAGTAGTCACTCTTTGCAGTAATAGCCTGGATGGTAGAGAATAACTCTAACCCTAAAAATGTTTTAGAATTTTCTTGACAGGTTTTAAAAACTGACTTAAAAATATTAACATGAAGTTGTAAGTTCAGTTGAAGTATTTCCCTGTAATTTTGGAGTCCTATTAATGAATTAAAAATCGTGTAGGAAAGTGAATTGAATTAGAATTCTTTGAAATTGCCTTAATCTTTCTCTATGTATAACTTGGCTTTTTTACCTGAGTCAATTACTTTTTTCTCTCCATCAGTTTTTTTTTTGTTTGTTTGTCTAACAAAATGTTGATGATTCCTACCATCCCTTCCAGATTTTATTTTTAAAGTCTTTAAAATTGAGTAATAACATTGTCTGGAGTGAAAAACAAATCCACACTCTTGAGTAGGCCCTTCCCATTTTGTGTATTGTTTTGTCCCTCATCACCTGCATTGAGCAATTGGGCATCTGCTTAAATGAAGCCTGTAGATCAGTGGAGGATTAATAAGTACTTAGGGGATAGGTTTTTTTGTTTTTATTTTATTTATTTTTTTCCTCTGGGGAGCAATCCTGTCAATAGAGGAAAGAACCTGGTAGAACTCATACTGACAGGAAGAGAAGTTCTATTACACCGGCTATTCCAGCTGAGCCAGTCCTTAGCTGACCAAACAGTAGAAATCTATCATGAGTGGGCCAATATGGTAACAGCAGAGGAACCTTCACTACCCCATGTACTTAGGAGAAATGATAAATCATTGTTTTAAATCACTAAGTTTTGGAATGGTTGGCATTCAAGAATGGCTCACAGAAGTAAATAATCACATACAAGTTTAGCAAAAAAACCCTCAAATATTATTCAGTCATATTAGAAAGGGCATTTTAAATATTATTATTAATTTTCAAGCCATACAAACATAAGTTTTGAGGAAGCAATTAAAGTTCGTTAACATTTTCATTTTAACTCCCCAGGGACACAGACTACAGAGGAAGATCAAAATTCAATAATATCTATTTAGCTAATGGCTTTTATTTAAGTCAGCATTAAAATTAATGTTCAAGATCATTATCCATGAACTTTCAGTACTGTTAGGAAATTTCACACGTTTAGCATTCTTCTCAAAACTGTGAAAACTCATTAAAAAGTTTACTAAGCAACGGGAAGCTTCTTGAAGGAACAAGTAATTTATTTTACTCCTCTTTGGGTCTATCAATATAATGGCAAGCTAATTTGGGGTAGTTAGGAACTGTCACATAAAATAGTTGTATAATTTTAGACAAATAATGAAAATTTTAAGTCTTATATTCCACATCTAAGTAGTAACCAGAGGAAAACTGTACCACAAGGACATGCATGTGTATAATTTTATGAAACTTATAAATGTAAGTTCCTAAGGTCAAAGGTTACTTTTGATAGTCACATAAATTATGGTTTTATCTGATTCTAGCATGATTATTTTTTTAAGAGAGAGTGAGAGAGGAGAGAGAGAGAGAGAATTTTTTAATATTTATTTTTTAGTTCTCGGCGGACACAACATCTTTGTTGGTATGGGGTGCTGAGGATCGAACCCCGGCCGCACGCATGCCAGGCGAGCGCGCTACCACTTGAGCCACATCCCCAGCCCTAGCATGATTATTTTTAACTAGATAAATATAATAATGTTACACAATTGCAAAACTTCTAGGCTCTATTTCTTTCATTTTTATTTTCTCACAAGTTTCTTTAAAAAATTTGTGAAAATTGTGTACCTGCATGATGCACTCATTAGCTGTTAGCAGTAGAATACTGTACAGATTTTAGCTGCTTCTGATTTATATCATTAATGTAGTCAAACACATTTGTATCTTTCTGTAAATAACATATGCAGGAATTTTATTTATCCTTTCTAGGTACGCCTATAGTAATATATTGTGGAATGCTGAACTATGCTTTTCCAGCTTTTTTTTTCCAACAAAAATAAATTATGAAAGATTTCTTTTCTTTGCATTCTTACTGCCTCTCTAAAATATTTAACCCAAAACTAAATCAATTTCAAATATATTTTTAATTCTAACTCACAATTGTAAAACTATCAATAAATGTATAATATTAATATCAAATAATTTATTCGAGCACTTTCATGATAATTTTAGGGATTGTTTTTTCTCTATAATGAGTTGATGCCTACATTGTAATTACCACATAACTAGTACTTTTATAAGTGCTTTGCACATATTAATTTAGCCTTCAGAACAAACCTTGCATAGGAAGTGAAGAAAAACTGAATTAACTTTTAGTGTCAGATGCTGATGTTCTTGCTATATGAGTAGGGAAGATTTGATCATAGGTAAAGCAAAATTAACTTAAAATCTTACATTAGGGATCATAGAAATATATCAAAACTTATACACATACACACACATGCAAATGTTTATATCACTCTGCTTCAAGATAATATTACTTTCTAAGCAATTTATCAAGATTATCCAAAAATGACTCATACTTCTCAAATTCTTTGTCTATTCTTTTTACAACTATGGCCTAAGTAACTTATAAATGACACTCTATTTTCCAGGCCAAATGTACAATAAAATAGAAAATAAAATATAAGTATAGGTGTTTAAGTGAGCCTGACTTTTTAAAATGTAAAAATTAGCAAGCCAAGCATAATGAATGTGTGCAGACACACAAATCAAAAACACATATGTGTACGTAGCTATTTCCCACTCAGCCTTTGTAGTGTTTATTCAGATAAAATATGATAAAGATGATATATTTAAATATTCACACTTAAGCTTCATCTCCATGTGAAGTAATGTTAATAAATAAGCAATAAATTTCTTATCTGTTTATTAAAAGAAATGTAGGATAGATCATAGTTAAGGAAGTGCATGTAAGCTGTTTTCATAGACATTTTCTCCCACTAAAGGTCAGGCTTCTCAGTTTTTCTCTTTTCCCACACAACTGTCATTCTTTTAGCCTATGCATTGTGACTGTTACTCAAACATCACAATCTCACTTAAGTTTATGTGTTTTGTTTCTTTATTCTTTTCTTCAATTTCTACTTTGCCTTCTGACTAATAGATAAATTGAGGAGTCAGAAGTCAGTTGAATCACTTTGTATTTTGAATAAACAATGTGATTTCAATAAAATTATTTAAAGTCTAAATAGTCATGCTTCTTTATATTCCAAACTGGAAAAACTTGAATGCCACTGGCATTCAAAAGTTAATGAAGCAAAAACAAGTATATTAAATATACTATATAGGTCACCAGCCAATGACCTATTTCCAATAAAATCACATGATATTATCCTGGATCCAATTTCTCAATCTGTGAAGCACTGTTTCAGGAAAGCATTTCTCTATAATACTACATGCATAAACAAGCACACACTCTAATGGGTAGACCAAATGTCTGTTTGACCCATTGCTATTAAATATTTATAAATTCATAATTTTCAAGTTTCTTACAAATGAAGAGTGACATCAATTTGCATTTCTTTTGGAGTTCTGGTTTTGCTGTCAGCAAAAACTGACTTGTGACACTTATTGGAAAGTTTTTTGTCAAAATGTCTTCAAAATGTACATAGGCTACCCATTACTTAAAAAACAAATGTTTAAATATTTACATAGTAAAGCATCAATAGCAATTCATTTGAGACTATGCAGCATCCTGAATAATTCACTACAAATACACACTGAGATAAAAAGGAAAAAGGGCAGCAGCTAACCATTCTTGAATGACTTGTAAGTCAGATCCACCTGTCTTAGAATCAAAGAAGTATATCCACATTTTCATTTGTATGAGCATTTTGATGAGTAGATCCAGACATTCTTTTATCCAACAAGCCATTAGAGACTTTAATGCTTGTCTTTCTTTTCTCTATGACCTTTGTTTATTTGTCTCATTTATTAAAGCACTCTCATATTCAAACTATACTACTTCTGTGAATATTTTATGAGTTTATTTAATTGTTTCTGAACACTTACTGTGTAAATGGCACAATATTTAGACACAATAAAAGAATAAAATTTTAGAAAGCTTGACACCTTGTTTGGGCAATGAGACATGTGAAAACTAGTCAATTCCATGGCATTCTAGTGAATCAACGTGTCACCAACATTGCCCTTCCACATCTTCAACCTCTAACGATCCTCAGGACCCACTTGTTTCAGAAACTTGGGGTGAGACCACCTATTTCTCATCACTACTGATTACATGAATGTCCCTCTGCTTCTTTGTTACTTGTCCATAGAGGCTTGAAGTACAGCGTTTTCTTGTTAGTTTTTTGGGGAAGTGGAGATAGATAGTAGTAGGGAGAAAATGAAAGCCCAGATTTTACAAATTCAAAAAAACTGGTTTTGAAGTCTTTGTTCTAACCTCTTTTTAGGTATCACAGGCATATGTACATACATATAAGCACACACAGAGTCACAACAAACAACCAAGATTTAAAAAAAAAAAAAGAAACAGAAGGATACAATGAACTCTATTTCTGCGTAATTCTCATAAAAATTCTGTCTCTTTGGTGGACACAGGTATACGTAAACAATAACCTCCATACATAAGTAGCCCAAATAAGTCCAATACATGCTATAGAACAAGCTCAGAAAGATAAGCACTCAAATAATTCAAATAACTATAACACAAGGGGAAATATTAAAATGCCAACATAGAAGGGTAGCAATTCTACTTGATTTGATCAGGGAAACACTCTAGGGGAGATGGCAGTTGACTCAGGATTTGACAGAGGAACACCTCAGTATTCTGACATGTGCTCCCCACTCCTACAAAAAGGAAAAGGGGAGAGAAATAAAATCTCAAAGCTCAGTGCAATAGTCCACTTAGGCAGAACACCGAAGGAAGTACCTGTGTAGTCATATCTCAAAAGATACAAAAAAAATTTAATGATTTTAGTCTTTTCATGATAACATACAAATACAGCAAAAATAAAATAGTTCTGAGTCAACTGATAAGATTATCAAAGTGTTTTAGACTTACTAATATGATCAAAATTCCTCTGCCAAAACTCAAATGCTAGTGTCACTCAGAATTTTATAATTTAAGTTATTGAGAAAACAACCTAAGTGAATCAATTCACAATCAACTTATAAGTTACTTTGGCTTATCAGAATCCCATCATCAATGGTAAATAGAAGTAGACGTTAGTTTAAGGGTGCTCCTTAATTTGGTGCTCAGAAAATGTCAGTTTCACATTGGAGGAATTATGAGCTATGCAAGAATATAAGCCCACATAAACAGCAAGGAACAGGAGAATGTATTAGATTCTGCATATTACTGCAGAAAAATTTCATAGGTGACAATGTTCAAAAGTTCCAGGAATATCCAGACAAAAATTGGAATAAAGTAGAATTGAATGATGCTTGGTATCATTTTAGTGTTTGAATAATGTTTTCATGAAAAGCAATACAGAGGACAACCCCATATATAATTGTTTATAAAAAGACAAGAAGAGGTAACTAGAAGGAGTTGTACAAACCAGAAATTACCTCAGTGCTTTGGTACCTTTTTAGGAGAGACTGAGTATCACTTATAAATTGATTGCTAAACAGAAAATGTAAGGATCACACAACTTTATCCTTGTGATACATTGTCAAATACAGTATGTTGTCTGACCTGCTCTGCCATGACATTGTCAAGATAGTAGAAGAGATAGTAAGTAGTTAAAGTAATTAAGTAGTTGACCATTTGACCATAATCTGTGTTCTCTCCTTTTTTTTTTTTTTTAATTTGGTACCAGGGTTTTAACCCAGAGGCACTTAACCACTGAGCCACATCCCTAGCCCATTTTTTTTTTTATGTTTCATTGTGAGACATGATTACCCTAAATACTTATGGCCTCATTAAGTTGCTGAGGCTGTCCTTGAACTTGCAATCCTCCTGCCTTAGCCTCCAGAGTCTCTGAGATTACAGGTTGTGCTTTATTCTTTTTTTTTTTGTATTTTAAATATTTTATTTTGTCAGAATATTTATATCACTACAGCAAATTATAATACTTTGATTTGATTTTCTGCAGATTTAAAATATATTAGAATTGAAGGATTGAAATTCTTCACATAATTATGTTAAATGTTAATTTCACGTAGGATGAGGAAAACCTTCACATAATAAGCTCACCTCACAAAATATATACCCCAAAGGCATGACCCACCTCCTCCAGCCACACCCTCTCTGCCTACAGTTACTACCAAGTTAATCCCTTTTGGGGTATTAATGCCCTAATTAGATTAAGGCCCTAATAACCCAATCATTTCACTTCTAAAATTTCTTGCATGGTCTCAAACATGAGCTTTTGGGGGTGGGGGGACATCTAATATAAAAACCTTAACACTTGGAAAGTAAAGACCAAAATTTAAATAATAGCAGGACATGGTGGCGCACACCTGTAATCCTTGTGTTCTGCAGAGGCTGAGGCAGGAGTTCAAAGCCTGCCTCAGCAAAACCAAGGCACTAAGCGACTCAGTGAGACCCTGTCTCTAAATGAAATACAAAATAGGGCTGGGGATGTAACAGTGGTTGAGTATTCCTGAGATCAATCCCCAGTACCCTGATCTCCCCCCAAAAAGGAAATTTATGTGCTTTATTCTTAATGAACACACAGCTAAAGACATTTCACAGCCTTCTTGACAATAGAGTATGGTGTTCACAAGATTGCATTTTAGCAAATAGAATGTAACTTCTAAATCTGGATATGTCTGGTCCCCTATTAATCCCAGACTTGCTGCTTAATACTTTTTTTCCTTTTTGCTCATCTTTTCAAGAGTATCACTCCACCTTATCAAATATGAACCATATAGAAAAGAAATAATATGAGGAATGTTATATAAGAATGGAAAGAAAATAAAGGAGAAATGCTAATGAGGTTATGAACAAAGTTATCACAGAATCAAAGCCAAATAATCTTATAATAATTTTAACAATCTTGCCTAAGTAGTGATTATCCTTCTGTAATAGCCACCCAACAAATAATTCTGAACATTTATGCAGAAAGCACTATGGATCAGAAAACCTATCTTGCCTGCTCATGTTAGGCATAATGGGATATAAATAGCCTTTTGATAACATTTTTTAAATGTATAAAAATATTCTCAATTACAGAGTCTCAAACCAAGGAAAAGGGAAATTGTGTTTTATGTTCACAAAATAGTTTAGATTTTAATGTTAGTAATAATTCCAGTTGTCATTTTAGCAGCACAAGAACTCATTAACTTAATAAGGAAATTTCAACAGAAAAACATACCCCTTTTAACTCAGCAGTATTCCAATAAACTTAATTCACTAAAAATTAGCTGCTGTAATTTATAAGAACACTTAACAAGACAAATCACTTCTAGATGTAATTATCTCCATTTATTGAAAGTTATGGAAAAAATGTGAAGAAAACATTTTTTTAAACTGAAGGAAACATGCTGGAGTGAATTAAGTCCACAGCACAAGCACAAAACTACTAATATATTCATTATTGTCTTCAATCATTTTAATGCTATAACATTTGTTGCTTTTCTAATTTATTTGAATTATCTGTTTTATCTTGTACATTTATTTTTTCATTTTACCCACATCTTCTTTCACCTAGATATTTTGTGCATATTTTAAATTCTTTTTCCACTTCATCACTGAATGCTAGTGTGTTTTCTTGCATAGATTAATTTACAAATTGTTGAATACAGGAAAGAAACATTTATATTCTCTCTCTCTCTCTCTCTCTCTCTCTCTCTCTCTATATATATATATATATATATATATATATATATATATAAAATCTAGAAATGTGTATCTCTCTATCTCTCTCTCTAAAATGTTAAAATATTTTAAAAAGATACTTAGTCCATTTGAACAGATGCATTTGAACAGATATATTTAAAAATAGAGACCCTAAATTTCATCTTGGCATTTCTACTCATTCATGGTGCATATGTGGTCTCTAAATTCTCACTGTACACAGTGGCCTAACATTTCTGCATGAATTAGCTCATTAATCTGCCTCCTGATCTCATCCCCCCCCCCCACTGTCTGTGCTATACCATCTTCTTTAAATTTCTTGGTTACATAACATTTGTTTGGTCTTTTCATTTTTTAATATAAACTTATTTCTCTTCCTTGGACATTCTACATGCCTTGGACATTCATGTAAAGTTTTTAATGTCCAATTCTCATTGTTTAGATTACTTTGCCTAAAATACAAACTTTGCACATATCACTTTGCATCCTGTTTTCTGCTTTTATTTTTATATTTTATTTATTTTATTTTAAAATTTTTATCCATAGAGCTTATTTCAGATGGAAGTCATTTAACTTATGATATATACTTGCTATTTTGTTCACCAATTGTGTAGTTACAATATAATCAATACAGACAACACTGTGACACTGTGTATAAGTGTTAAGAATTAACATACTATTGAAGTAGGAGAGTTGATATGTATTGTTGATTTGCTGTAAAACAAATGCCAGAGATAGATATACATATTTGTATATGCTTGATGTGCATAAAAATATGGATTGATATATAGAAGTTAGTGAATATTAAATTATGACATTGAGCTTCAATGAATAAGGGATCAGTATTTGGTAAGAAAGTATATGAGAGTATGGTAATGCTCATGTCTTCAAAGCATGTTACTTTATAATATATTCATAAATTAATAAATTAGTTCAAAAATGTGTATATATAGTGTATATGTGTGTGTGAGAGAGAATGTTCATATGAATAAGAGAGAAGGAGAAAAAAGAAAGAGAATGGAAGGAAACGAGAACAAAAATGAAAATAAGAGGTGACAGGGGAATTTGATAATTTAGGCAACCTAAAATAATGCAAACACCCTGATTTTGAAGTAAGAATACCAAGTTTCAGTTCCTATCTGATAGTTACCAGCTATGAGATAGGAAGCTTGTGGCTCATTCTCATTTCATTGACAATACTTTCTTATACTAGACTCAGACCTACAGCAAACATCAATGAATGTCTCATTTATTATTCAAGAAACCTGCATTTTACAAAAGAATTTCTAAAATGTGTTTGTAAATAAATTATGAATTATCATTTTCATTATGTCCCATTAAGTGTTGGTGAATCAACCAGAATTTGTGAAGTTGAGGAACATCTTAAGGGAACTAAAATAAATCATTTTTATTTAATTATAAAGTTGCTGACATGAATAAGCTTTTCCGTGTTAGCTAAATGTCAAACTAAACGGGTGGTTTATAAACATTTCATGATATATAAACACTTTTATGCCAAGTGACAAACAAGATGCCTTATTAGACATTGAATGCTAGCTCTTCTATGAAGCAGAGAAACTAAAATAGGAAACATATTAGCATCATCATAGCGACTGCCTTGTGGTGGTTAAAAAATATATGGGGGAGTTTATGAGTGTCATCTAGAGCTTTTACTCTTTCAAACTCATCACATTAGGTATGTTTTATGGCTAGCTTAAAAATGAAAAAGGGATCTGAAAGGAAAAATACAGTGTGTTTTATGTTATCAATATGAAGATTGATTTTATATCACTTTCATAATCATTTCAGATTATTTTGGATGTTTATCACAAAATATGTATTTCTTAATAATAGCATAATATATGTGTTGGTGTAACTACAGCCATCTTCCTTTTCCCACCCCCATTTTAAGAATACTATTCTTATTCTCAAGAGATAGAGACTTGTGTGTCTTTGTTCTCTCCTTGAAAGATAAAAAGTTGCTCTTCTTTGTTCTCAAGAAACAGTAACTTGCCTTCCACAAAATCAGATGATGCTTGCTATGCTGGGATCAAGGGCTAAACTGGCCCTATGATTCTGGCCTATAAAGGTAATATTGCAGGGGGAGTTGCTGCTGTTCTTTCTCTCCTGCTCTCCCTGGCTCGCTGCTGCTTTCTCTCTCTGGGAGGAACAGCTTGTCAGGGGCCTGACAATAAACCTGCTAATGCCTTTTCCCTTGGAGTGTGCCTGTGTGATCAGTCTTGTGCCACTTTTCTTTCATTATGACATCAAATTTTAAGTAAAGAAAAGAAGCATCTTAGTAATATATAGCAATCAATTCACTTAGAATTCTCACACCATCAGTTGCTAGCTATGTGACTTTAAAGAAAGTCACATATATTTAAAATTGAAGATCATCAAAATATATCTGGCAAAATTTGGTGGACTGTTCTTTGCCATTAAAGTACTAGATCATTGGGTCTACATAGCTTTTTTTTTAATTTTCAATTATTTACTTCAAGTATTGTTAAAATTCTTTGGTGAAGGAACTTGGGCATTCACATTTAAACATTTTGTATGTGAGATGGGAAGAACTGGAGGGAACAGCTGGCTCTAGGTAATCTAACCCCAGGGGTCAGACCAGGGCTAAAGATTCCTATGTAGAGGTCTTCAGTAACTCGATGGAATTAATCCACAAAGGTAGAGAAAACCTGTTAGAAGTGATTACACACAGAGATGAAAAGACCCAAGATGAAGCCTTCAGGAACACAGACATCTGCATGTTGAGTAGGTGAAGGAGATCCTGCATACAAAAAAGAGGAGTGAGGGGAAGAGGAAGAAAAGTGAGTGTGAGAGGCCAAGGGGCCTGCTATGAGAGTTATTGTGAGGAGGTAACAAAATGTTGAATTTGAGAGTATTTTATAAACATAATGTAAAGGAAATTATTATTACCTTCATTAGATAACCAAGGGTCAGGCCAGAAATAATCTGAGATGATAGTAAAGTTTTTTGGATAACAATCAGATGAATTAACCCAACATGATAACGTTTGTTGATGATGAATGCAATCTTGAGAAGAGCATGAATCACTAGAAAGAATGGTTACAAGGTAAGAAAACTACCTTAGCAGAACATTCTGAGCAAATGATTTGAAATGACTAAGAATGAAAAAGGTTTCCAAGATGTGAGAAAACTAATTAGATGGCAGGACATTAAGCAGACACAATCTCATTGTGAATCTCATCACAGGTAATTTAATCACTTTGGTTATTTATTTATTAGTGGGTTTAATAGAAATTATTATAGCACCTATCTCTCAGGATTCTCTGTACAGGTAATTAGGGTCTTGTTTGTAATGTGCTTATCATAACACCCTACACTCTGCAGTCATTAGCATTGCTACTACTACTACACTCAACTAGGACTCAAGTGAGCTGTTGCTACCTCTAAATAATCTCTTCTTACTCCTTTACAACAGTAAGATCTTTGCTTGGTTGTTACAAAAGGAGTTCATGAATTTGTAGGATTCTATGACCTTGAAGAACATGCTCAACTCTGAAATGTCTGTTAAAATTTCATGAAATCAGAGTCATTTTAAAGTTAAATATCGCCCTTTCCTAATAACTATAAAATCTTGCTTTGTAATTCTGAATACTTCTATGACAGAGACAGATTTTCTATTTGCAAGTGTTGTCTCAGACACATCTTCATATATAATTTAATGACCCATGTACATGTATCATAAATATGAGACTACATAGATGACTACCTTATTCAGGCTTTTTCATATATATTATTCTCCAATAAAGGAAGTCAGTGCTACATCTATAGAAATAGCATAAGTTTGGATACATATAGACTTGTCTCATTTTCAAGTATGACATATTATTAGTTATACACTGTAGATAAGTTATTTGACCTGAGACTTCAATGATTTCTTTGTTTATCCGAGTGACTAATGCTCACCCAGTTATTTACTATTCTCACTTTTTCCAGCCTTATGTAGAGTGAAGTGGATTCACATGACTAGAAGTGGGCAAAGCATTGTAACTGAAGAGACATCCATCATTTCTAGGCTGATACAGAGAGGGAGCAGTTGTAAGCTTTAGTATGAAGCTTCTGCATATTCTCTCTGTGTTGCTACTTGTGAGCAGGATCTCTGTTGAGATAGCAAAGCTGCAAAATCCCAGAAGACTTACTATATGAATCCTCATGGCAAACATGTGATAGGTCACCTAGATAGTAGCAGAATATTCTTGAGAAAGAAACTTAGTAAAATTATTAGTAAGTGACGATATTTGGAGATTGTTTGTTAGGAAAGCTATGGTAACTTGACAAATGTACTTCTCAACTACAGAAAGATGACAGTTTTGTAGGGTTCTTATAAATATGGAGACAAGGTACATGAATAATCTATTAAAACGAGTGTGTGTTCAAAATGGTAATTATGATATCTTTAGTAAAAAGTAAATATTTTCCACTCATGTCAGAATTGTCAAACTACTTTTTGTATGATGAAAGGAAAAATATATTTGCCCTTCCAATATTCATATAGAAATATTCTATTTTATGAGCATCATTTCAGACTATAAAATGTGGCATTGATCCTAAAAGAGAATCCAGAATTATGCATTGTAAATTTGTCTAGACTTAAGCCATATCATTTTCAAGCATTTTGACTAAATGGTTAAGATTAATTTATATAAATTATATTCCCTGTTGTCCTAAAAACTGAATATAAGATTAAATCTTAAGTAATGCCCTCAATTATGGTCTTGGCTGAGAAATTGAGGAGTATGCTGTTCATTCTCATTAAGAATTTTTTTCCTTGAATTGTCAAAACATAATGCCTAGTATAAATAGGATCTTTCTAAATATGTACACCATATCCACAGCAGTTTGGGAGCACCTGTTATATGGGAACAAGCTTTCGAAAATGAGTAATAAAAACAAACACAGCTGTTAAAGTCAAGTTGCAATCTTTCTACGGTTACTATTAGTCAATTTCAAAAGTTCCTGTGGTCAAGAAGTGGTTTAAAATGTTTCTTATTAGAAAAGCTGTGTGTCTTTTGTTGGAATGAACTTGACTTATTGTTTAACACAGACTTCAAAAAGTGTGACGACACTTGGATTATGGTAACGACTTCTGAGTACAGCAAAGAAAATTAAAAACTATGCACTTTACTTTCTGCTTCATAGCAGCAGAGGAAATTGTTTAAATGATTTAACTTTACCTGCAATATACAGTATAATGTTGTACACTGTTTCATAAAGGAAAGCCTCTCAAATCTTGACTCACTAAAGTAGATTTACTATGCTAACTTGAGCACGGAATATTGCCAGTTTCCACACATAATTTTAGAAATGGCAAAATATTTCCAAAAGAATAAATGCCATCTACTTCTTATTCAAAAACATGCTGGATGACAAATAGAACACTGACATTTCATCGAAATATATTTTTCAACTTTTCTCAACATTGAACAGGAAATCAAGGCTGCTGTGAAAATGTATCATCACATACCCCTAATCCTTTGTTCAACCACTTTTTTAATGGGGCAATTAAATAGTAAAATAAATTGGGACCACCTGTCTCTTGGCCTCCAATTGTCTCTGGATCAGAAACTATAATTCTTATGATAGGCACGATACTGAGTACATTGTGTTAGTGAATATATAACAAACAATGGTAACTATGACAGCATCTTCTGACAAGTTTTGTTTGATCTGCTTCTTTGCTTTCTGAAACAAAGAGGCTTTCATTTCTTTGAGCCCTATAGAACACAGTAAAACACCACCTGTTTTAGGTAAGTAGCAAAGCAGCAGCATTCCCATGCCATCAAACATAGGGGGATTTATAATCATTGTTCAGATTTCAATTCCCTCCTTTAAAAGTTACTTTATGAAACCATCTGTTCCGTAAATCACATCTGTTAGCCTCATCAAGTCTCCTGCATTGATGGAACTGGCTTCATACACTTTTCTGGTCTTAAGAATTGTGCAAGTTAGAAAAATGCTTTCTCAGGGCATTGAATAATACTGTGTTTTTCTATCTAATAATGGTATTCACTGGAGGTCAGAAGTTAGGCTTGATGACTTCAGCTATATTTTAATTAAATATCATCAGGCACAAATAAGTTAAACATGAGACTGTTTGTCATGTAGTGAATCAAAAGGAAAAAATCTTTAATATCGAGCATATCATTAGAGATGTGAATATAAACTGAACTACTTTAAATGGTATGATTACAATGAAAACAAATTCTAAAAGTCAAATTATAACAGTCACACACACACACACAAAACACACACACACATTAACATACACACACACACACACACTTTCTATATCTTAAACAAAAGAAAAATTGCATTTACAGTCTTTCTTCTGTTCCTTCTGATTACAGTCAATCATTAGCAAAATTATTCTTTGTTTCAATACCTTTTCTGACCTTCCCTTCGCTTTCTTGTCCTAAACAAATTCTGGTTCTCCCATAGGACATCACTTCTCTTGTTGGGCTTTCAAGGGATGATATCTTCCTCCTACCTTGAGTTCACTAGCTGGGAGCTGAGGTGTATAGTCCTCTTTACTCCAAATTGCTACTTCTACAACTTTTGCCTTCTATCTTCTCTAAAACATCTCAGCTTTGAAGATCTGACCATCAATCCATAAAATCTACTAAACCTTCGCCTGCTAGTCATCTATTCCTGATTTTGCCAACCAAATTTGCTTACATTTCCCATGTTTTTCCAATATAAGTGATTGAAACTTTTTAAAAACTTTTTCAGACCAATAACCTTTGGAAATCCTCAGCTTTCCTGTTTCTCACACCCCACATCATACTGCTTATCACCTCCACCACCATCACCTTGGTGCAGTCACAGTCCTTTTTTTACCTGCTTATTGCAATGAATCCTCATCATGCCCTTCTGCCTTCTTAGCATCCCTCTAGGATATACTTCCCCTGCTGCAGCCACAGTGAAACTTCATAAATCCGCACCACAGCATGTCTTTTTTTCTGGTTAAACACTCGAAGGGGTGGGGGCTTTAATCTCATTTTAAACCAAAAATCTTTAAGTAGTTCTATAAGGCCTTATGTGACATGATTCTACCTGTCACCACCTGGGTCCAAGTCATAACTTTGTTGCTCTACATTGACCAAAGCAGAATCTCCATTTTAAAAAGATCCGCAGTAAATTCGTGTGTATTTTAAAGTTTGAGGAGAGAGGATGTATTGCTAAAACCAGAACAAAAGCGAATATAAACTAAGAGGTTGGATTTCACCTATTGAAATTTTCCTTCCCCTACCACTTTGTTAGATAAGTTACCTTAGAAAAATCTGGAAATGTAAGCATGTCTCCATCCATTTGAATCTATATAAATTTTCTTAGAAATTAAACAAGACTTTGGACAACTTTAGGAAAGAGGAATGAATGTTTGTTGGAAGACCTGGGAGCCATCTCTTTGAAATGCAAGCATCAAGGAAAGTAGCACTCCAATCTCCCAGCTTCCCTGGGAGGGTAGAAGCCTAATTTCCTTGGCCACCTTGCTCCATGTCCCAAAACTAACTTCTGTCATAAAGATGAATTTGGTTTTCCTCTGGATAAAGCCAATTATCTAACACTGATAGCCAACCCAATTACCAGGTAAAGTTAAGATGAGCTATACGTGACAAATGGTGCTGTCACATCCTCTTGTGGAGTAGTTACTGTACATCTTGAAAACACGTGTAATGTAATGACTTGTTTCTGCTTGGTTACAGGAAAGGGTAAAATGTCTCCCTGTCTTTGTAGTCTTCTAATAGACTGCTTGTGATAATGTCACATTCCACTTCCATGTTTATTCATTAATAAAAGCATTTTCTTTCTCTGAAACAGAAATCTGGCTTGGGAGATTTTGTCTTTAAAATCATTTCCCCAACATTTGCAAATCCAGCCTTGGAAATTGCCAGGGGTGCATTCATTTGTCTACAAAAATCTAAAACTTGCCCATAATTCACACCACTCAGCCATGCTGGCTCTCTTCAAATTTTTTTAAATGTCTCAAACATTTATACTGCTGTTCTCTCTGCCTGAGTCTCCTTTAGGAAAATTGTCAACTTATCAAAGATTTCTTCATTGTTCTATTTATGAAACTTTGTTATTCTCTTTGTTTCTAAAAAATCTAATACAAGTCTATTTTTTTCTTATCTACTGGAATTTAAACTGAGTTAGTACAGAAATTTTTAAATTTTGTTCCTATCATTATTCCAGTACATAGAATAGTTTCCTTTATATAAGTACATAATGAATATTTGTAGACTAAATCAGTCAGTTGTCATTCATGCGAATATGTTAATGATTCTAATCAAGTGCTTAAAAATATTTAGTCTTTCACTTCAAAAATAAAACTATCAAAGCAATTAACCTAGGTATCCTATTATAGTGATTTCAGTGACTGCCACTATTTAAATTATTACAGCAGAGTAAAATATTAGAAATAAATTACATTTCTTTCTTGTTCTCCTTTCAAATTTCTGTTCATGGTTCTTCCCTTTGTCTCTTTTCTTACTCTGGAATTCCACCTCTCACTGACTTGATTGCTCTGATGACCTCAATCAAAAGGCAATTACCTAGTGCGGGGAGAAGGTAATTATTCCTATCAAGTAGAGATTGAACACACCTGAATAGACAGCTGCAGTTCTTTTCAGGATGACATTATTACTACAAAATGTGACTCTGAAAATTTGTCATGCACGTAAAATCTAGGATAAGTTGTTGGTTTATTTGCAAGGCTTATATGACAACTATTTTGCTTTTCCACTTAAAGCCACATTTCTAACAGGCAATGTAAATAAGGCAGTGAATTGCATTTGAAGAAACTAGAAGTTTGGCTCAAATTTCTAAATTAAACTTACAAAGCAAAGAGCATCCTGAGATAGTTTTGCTTGACTAAGAAAATCTTATAGATATTACTTCCAAATAGGTATTTGTTAATCTTATAGAGTTCTGAAGATGCAGTGCATTAAAAATTGGGGAAAGTGGAAAAATTCAGAAATGAGGAAAATCAGTCATGAAATGGAAAATTATTTTTATATGTCAAGATTGAGAAGTCGAAGTCATGCAGCATCGGGCACATTATTTACCCTCTGAACATACTAGATTTTTCTTTATACAAAACTAGTTCCATTTGAAGGGTTTCTAAGATAAAGAGAGAAGATGACTGCTCCTATTTCCTTCAACAAGGATGAAAGTCCACTTGCCTCTTTCCTAGTTCCCTGGATAGCCTCTTTAATGTGAAGTCATTGAAATCCTGTCAAAATTCTTAACTATGAAAAAGTATGTCCTATTTATTCATTCATTTAATCTTAGTGTCATATAAGGTCTGTAAAAGGATATGAGGTATTTTGTTCACCTCTATTCACAGTGTGTAAAACAGTGCCCAAAACAAGTAGGCATTCCATAACTTTTATTAGGTAAATATTCAATGAATAATAAGGAATTTGTATTCACCTTTAATATAAAAGAACATTCTTCCTAGCCAGGCACAGTGGTTCATGCTTGTAATCCTAGTGGCTTTGGAGGCTGAGACAGGAGGATCATAAGTTCAAAGCCAGCCTCAGTAACTTAGGTCCTAAGCAATTCAGCAAGTATCTATCTATCATCTATCTATCTATCTATCTATCTATCTATCTATCTATCTATCTATCTATCTATCATCTATCTATCTATCTATCTATCTATCTATCTATCTATCTATCTATCTATCAGATGTGGCTTAATGGTTAAGCACCCCTGAGTTCAATCTCTGGTACACACACAAAATTCTTCCTATATAAATTTGAGTTCCTGTTTTGATGGAAAGATGCAATTATAATTTTCAGGCAATAAGGGAGGCAGGGAGGAGAAAATGAGAAGAGTATACAGAAAGGGGGTCCTATTGCAGCTGCTTCCCCTATCTGTACTTCCGCAACTCTGCAACTGGGGAGCAGAGCTGCCTTTTGATGGATGACAGATGGCAGGAATACTGAGATGCCCAGGTCCCTGTCTTCATGAGGACTAAATTCACTATGGAATGGGAAATGCCACTAGAATTTCATTTCATCCAAAGAGAGAAAAGATCTATCATGCCAACAGTTACCTGTTAAACAGCAGGTTCTTTTACACTGCCTATCATTGAATGGTTTCAATGCATCAGACATTCAAAGAAGTATTCTTTCATCATTATTTTATGTAATACCTTTCACAACTCAATTATGTAAGTTCTCCTGCTCTTCCTCTCAGAAAAGGATTCTGAGGCTCAGGGGGTGTTCTACATGTTTTTTTCAAGTTCCAATTGGATGAGAATTTGAGCTCTAAAAACTTGTAGTTTTGATGACAACACTAGTACATTTTTGTTTGTTTTATGAGTATGGCATCATGCATGTAAATTCTTACTATTTATCATCATTAACACTTAGATGCATTATTTTTTGCTTTAAGTTAAATTTTTAAAATCACAATGTTTGCACATATATTTAATTAATATTTATTTAAATTGTAATATACAGTTAAAACACCCATTTGGGAAGATCATTTTCATATTTTTACTTGATTTTTTTTCTACTATTCATTGCAGTATTTTTCTATTAAAGGAGACTGAATGGCTGGTTGTGCACTAAGAAGGCATTTGGACTAAACCAATAATACTAGTCAATAAAGCCATGGTTTTGCAGCCTCACATACAGAGAATTTATTATACAATGCACTGTACAAAATCACCCCAACCACCTTTCAACACTAGAAATCCCTGACTGTAGCACTTATCTTGTTTTATTTTAATTATTTGTCTCTCTCTTCAGACAGAGCATATTGCAGGCAAAGCCTCCATCTTGTTTAATACCATATATCTGGTGAAGATCACTATGCTTGGTGTGTAGTGTTTGTTAAATATTCATGAACAAATATAATTAATTAATAGGACACTATGAGTTATACTGTTATTCACTGGGGTGTATAAAACAATTAGAATTAATGCAAGAATCAAAGGGTAGATCACAATGGAAAGATTTGGAAAGAAAAACTGCCAACCTGTTGCCAAGTTCAATTCCCCCCAAAAAACTTATATTACTTCCTTCAGACTCCAGACCACACACCAACTAGGGAACCTAATCTACTAAGTAAAAGATCCTATTTTAAAACTGGGCATGATATATTCTATTCATTAGCTACAGTCCATATAACTCTGGCTTAGTATTGTCCCTAATTTCATTGCTGTCAGCTTCTGTATTTAACATTTCCAGCCCTAATAAGCTAAAACAACCAATTAGCCCTTCATGGCACAGCATGGTTTCAACATTCATTTGGTGTTTGTTAGAGGATAAAAGCAGAAGCAACCACTTAACCCAGAAATAAAGAATTACAACAATTTGTAAAACAACAAAAAATATGTAATGATATAAAATGAACCTTTCAAACTTCTGAGGAATTGTTTGTTTTGTTATTCTTTCAGCATATCAACAGTCATACCCCAAGCTCTAGAAAAATGAGTGAGGCCACCAAATAGAGTAATATGATCCATCCATATCTCCAGAGGATGCAATTTACACCCATTGCAGTTTAAATAGCATACCTGGGACTATGCAGGGCAGCTGCTGTGACACAGGTGATGGAGGCAGAATTTCTGCCCTCTGAAAAACAGAAATGCAGATGTGGGAATAAAATTTTTACTTGGAACTAACTTTATAGTAGACACTGTGTTATATGGACAGCTGATGTTCTTTATTGTTCATGACCACATTTTATAGTTTAGGTCTCCTCATATTGAAAAGCATAAGTAAATGTTCATAGCTAAGTGGCAAAGTATTAACTTTTATGGTTTGTCTGCCTACAAAGCTTAAACTTTTCCACAATTCATATTAGTAATTCTGGAATGATTAGAAAGCTTGCATGTTATAGTGTAGGACATAGACTTTATTTGGAGGCAATAGGAAGACTTAAGGAGTTTTATTCAGAATCATGACATAATAGATATTTTAGAAAATCATCTGGCAAAAGTACATAGATCAGATATTGGGTGGGAGTTACTGTAAAGGATACAGTCAATTATACAAAAGACTTGGGAAGAAAGAAACCCCAATCCATTCTTTCTAATGGTAGTTGAGTTGATTTCCTAAATGAAGTGCATCAAACTAGTTTCAATAACCAGGAATCATTTGTGCCAAAAGATTTTCATAAGAAAATTAATTTTAGCTGATGACCAAATAATCCAAAAATGGAAAATTCAGGGGTGATAAATAAAGAAAAAAAAGTGGATGTCCATAAATGTTTAAGCATTAGGAGTGTTTTCAACCTGCAAAGCTGTTGAATACCAGAAAAAGGACTGTTCCATTCTTCCCAAGGATCTTCAGCATGGATCCTTTTACCTGGACCCAGAAGATACTAAGGAGAACCTTCTTGGCATGCATTGTAAGATCTGTATTTTAGGAGATAATTGGAAGAAGAAAATACTTAGAAAATATTTCATAGAAACTTTTTAAAAAATTGTGTGAAGAATTAAGGTATGTAACTAGTCATTTGTATCCATAGCGGATAGATGTTTGCAGTATCAACACACCTTTAGACACCACACACACAAAAAATTGACAACTTGAGAGCTTTTTACATAATTACTCTTTCCAGGTCTTTAGTGGCTTGATGTTAACTGGAGTTTGATTATCTTTTCCTGCCCACAGGTCTAGTTAAACAACACAAGGCATAAGCCAAAACACATTCTCTGTACAATTTCCTTTCCAAGTAGAGTAAGACCAACTCCACATTTTTTTAAGTTGTTTTAAGACTGATTTTTAAAAAATATTCTTTCCCATTCAGAAACTAAAAATGATTTATTTCTAGTAATATGGTCTTTCCAATAGAATTATTTCAATATTATTCTCTAGTATTCAGGTTGAAGTCATATAGAAAGTGTAATCTTGGATTAACCTTTGCAAGATTGACTTTTCTAGCAGTTTTGTAACCAGTAGGAATACAAGAGCAGAGCATTATATACTTTAAAAACCTTGTACAGTTTAATCTTTAAATTGCTTCTGTGACCAAGGCTATATTTTCATAAATATAAAAAAGTAGCCTAAGTCAGCATAATGTAAAGTTTCTGAGTTACTTCTCAGAGATCACTGTTCAAACAAGGAAGTTTTCTACTATTAAAACATCTTATTGCCCCCAGTGATTCAACTTATCAAAATAATAATAACATCTATTAAGTCTACAATACCTACTGATCATTTTAGTATTCAAAGAATATGAATTAATTTGTGTTTGTTAAAGATTAAAAGTGTAAAAATTTAAGTTCTATTAGTGATGCCATGAATTTGCAAGTGACTAGAAATGAAGAATTATTGCCTTCAAAGTATTTATAACTGAATGTATATTAGATTGCTCAACTCAGCCTTTTGTTTTTCTTGATAATAATACAACTTAATATAAAATGATAGAGACAATTGAGTACTTCAACTCAACACAGCAAAAATAATAATGTCCATTAAGATACTCTACAAATAAAATAAACTTGGATCTTTAATGAAATATTTTATGCATTTCTAGCAAAATCGGAACATTAACACTAAGTTGACTGCATATTATAGATAGTATTTTGTTGGACACCAAAGGTAGATTAACATTTTCACCTGTGTCCTTATTTAATTTCTTCTTTTGGATAACCATTGTCAATAATAATTAGTGTACTCTTGATAAACAAGGTTTTCCAACTAAAACAATATAACTTTTGAAACATCAAAAATACTTAGCACTTTTTTGGCTAGGTTTATATCTTTGAAAGTCAGCCTACATTTGTGGTTAGACTCTACTTTGCATACATAGATAAACAAGTCAGTTTTTGCCTCTTGATATCTAGGACCTCGATCAGATACTTTTTTTTTTTATATTATTTTATTGTTGGTTGTTCAAAACATTACATGGTTCTTAATATACCATGTTTCACAGATTGATTCAAGTGGGTTATGAACTCCCATTTTTACCCCGTATACAGATTGCTGTGTCACATCAGTTACATTTCCATTGATTTATAAATTGCCTTTCTAGTGACTGATGTATTCTGCTGTCTATCCCATTCTCCACTATCCCCCCTCCCCTCCCCTCCCCAAAAATGTAGCAAGTTCAATATAGGAGTAGTATTAGAGTGTTCCTTTTTCATGCCATGAAAATCACCAGTATGTTGGTAAAAAGTAATCAAAAGACAAAGCCCTGATCTGTAGTATTTGTCAGTGTCCATGGTATGTGTTCCCACCATGGCATCAGAACACCAGCAGATGGCCCTGCTGAATTGGGAAGACATAAACATAAAAATGGGAAATTGGACTGATAAGTACCAATAACAACATCTTTGTGAAGATCTATATGACCTGATTTTGTTTTAATGAGCTGAAGTTTTTGAAATAAATAAACATTGACCAAATCCAAACAGGATTGACTTCTTTAGTTTAGGCAAGTCACTTGACTTCTATGGACTTTCATTTCCTACTTTATAATATTCTATTGATATTCTTATAAAACTAAAGAGTATTATACATTTATTTAACTCATGATAATAGAAAGAGCTGTTTACACAATGATTTTTTTTAACTACTTCATATTTTGGTGGTGCTGGTTATCACAGAATCTATCTTTACTCAGGCGTTGTTGACATAATCCATGAGAACAAATATTTGTTGAATTATAATATTGTTGTCAACTTTAATTGAGGATAATTAAGAAACAAGATAGTTGTCATCTATAACATTAAGCCAAAGGGAATTAAAATACATAGACAATACCATCTTCTGTTTCCCTTTACTGTTAAGATAAATTAAATATTCTTACCTGAGTAGCCCTTTGATTGCCTACCATCCTCTCCTCTGTCCTCATTTCAGACACAAAGGTTTGGTACCCATGTCTCAAGAATAGCAAGAACCTATAAAGGCACAGTGGTGCACACCCGTAACCCCAGTGACTTGGGAGGCTGAGGCAGGAGGATCATGAGTTCAAAGCCAGCCTCAGAAACTTATCAAGTCCCTGAGCAGCTTAGGGAGACCCTGACTCAAAATAAAAAAAATAAAAAAGGGTTAGGGATGTGGCTTAGTGGTCAGGCATCCCTAGGTTTAATCGTCAGTACAAAAAAATATATATATTTTATATATGTATATGATTCCAGGCTCAGGGATTGGGGCCCTCTTCCCTCTTCTTCAAATGCTTGTCAGAAGACATCATCATAAGTTAATTCGTTAATTCTTTCCATACTTCAGCACTCTGCTCAAATGGCATCTTAACAGAGAAAAACTCTCTAAACACCCCTCCCATGTTTCTGCCCTGTCGATCATCCTAATTTACCTCTGCTTTTCTGCCTAGTGTTTAGCCAACCACATGCCATATTATATATGTGCTTCTTCATTGATGGATTTTTTGTAAAGTCCAATATTTTTGTTTTTCTGTACATACAGGTTGCAATGCTTAGAAGAGTTTCTGGTACTCCATGGGCACTTATAAAATGCATATCCATGTCTACACACACACACACACACACACACACACACACACACACACCCTTTGTGTGGGGCAGAGGAAGAGCATCACTGGCATGCACTCAATTGAAATTTAGATTGAGTGTATTCACACTGTGACAACAATACTGAAAGATAAATATAATTTTTTTATTATTCTCTCAGTGTTTGTTCAGCTGGAGCTAATATATTACAAGGCATAGCTGGACAGAAAGATAATATATAACAGCTTTCCTGTCCATGGTGGTTAGCAGGGAAGAGGCAGAATCTCTCTTCAAATATCAACTAATTAACACTGACATACTTGGGATCACTAAAGCTCCTTTTTCTTTTGTATCTATTTGTTGAGTAAACAGAAGATCTAGTTATTTGTATTAAATTATTTTCTAGCTTAACAGCCTGGTTTTTGGCTGGCATAAGTAGATTTGTGAAAGATGTGTTGACATTTAATTTATGCATAAGCAAAAATCAATTTATTCTAGACAGAAAGCATTGGTTTTTGGCAAGATAGTTGAGATTATAAATATAAGGGTTTTTTCCTTGCAAATGGAGAAGACTTGCCATGTTACTTTTGTAAACTTTAAGAAATATTTTATGAGACCCATGGATTGTACAGTTTTGTTAGTACAATAAAGACTTAACAGAAAAAAATTGCAGTTCAGAATAGGATTACTAACATTTTATTCCTGCTAAATATCCTAGTAAAAACCTGTTATATTATCAGTTTTGATTTGCCTGGTATATTCGCAACTAGATTCCTTGCTTCTGGGTTTGTTTTCTGCTGGGCATGAATCTTCTTCTTCCTTGTTCTCTTTAAAGGTAGCAGAATACAACAGTCACTAATATGGCATTATGTAAAAATGTGAATATGTAACAGATGTGATTCTGCAATCTGTATTTGGGGTGAAAATGGGAGTTCAAAACACAATTTGAGTCAAATGTATGAAACATGATATATCATGAGCTATGTAATGCTTTAAATAATCAATAAAAAAAATAATTAAAAAGAACCTTCTCTATTAATATTTGACTCCAAGTATTTTCTTCAGGGTTCTTTGATATAGATTAATTTGCCTGTTTAGAAAAAGCAGAGGCATATGCTGCTCTGACTCTGAGTTCCCACTTATTTAAAGAGTGAAATAAACTTAACAAGGTTCATACAGATAAACTTTGTCATTGGTCTTAGAATCAATCGCTGCTGCAGTTCATAATAAAGCCAGGAAGTCAAGGGTGCAATTGGTTGGTGGCATCTGCTTGCTGATTTACTTTGAGTCATAAAATAAATCAGTTGTACTCTGCTTTGATTATATGTTGATAATCTTCTAGCTCAAATTTCAATTTACTGATTCATCTATTTAAAAAGGGGGGGGAAACACCACCTAAAACCTAGGTTAAAATAGTTTCCCTGGGTTAAAATAGTTTCCCAATATCAACAATTCTATAAATGAAAAAAACTGGAACATAATGCAGTCCAATATTGTAGTGAAGAGATATGACTGAGTTTGAAATCATCTGACATAGTAACAGTAGGAATTTTGTTTGGCTCTTTCAAGGGTCAGTTTCCTCTTCCATAAAATGGTATTAAATTAGCATGCTTCAGGGACTGGGGTTGTAGCTCAGTGGTAGAGGACTCACCTCACAAGTGGGAGGCGCTGGGTTTGACCCTCAGCACCACATAAAAATAAATAAATAAAATAAAGATATTGTGTCCAACTACAATTAAAAAGTAAATATTTAAAAAATGGCATGTTTCAGGAGCCAATGTGAAGATCAGATGAAATAATTATGAATAATTATATCATAGTACCCTAGCACATAGTACTGTATATAACAGATGTAATGAAGGTGGTTATTGGAGTAGGTATGTGATAAAATGGTGAAATTGATACATTGCTAAATACCATTCATTGTTGAAACAGTTTCTAGAATTATCTATTAAAGACTCAAAAACAATTTATAAATGAGTAGTTCCCAGGTGGGAAAAATACACACCCCCCCCATATGCACACACATACACATACACACACACACCACAAACATTTCCTAGAATTGATACAGTAGGCTCTGTTATAAAGAACATATTTGATACATGTCAGATGGCATTTTGAGGTCAGAAATCATCTATCCATCACTGTTCTTCCTCTTCTTTACTAATGCATAGAACAGTGCCTTAACATAGTATAATTATACTACAATGTTTTAAAATGTCTGAAAAATTATGCAATTTTTTCCTTCTTAAGAAGGTACAAAGTATTATCTTTCTTCTCTATGAAACCATAAAGGAAAGTCATACATCTGTGTGACATTTTAATACAAAATAATTTGAAGTAATTTATATAATAATATTTAAAAGCCTCATTTCCCCAATAATTTGTTTTTATTGTGGTATGCTTCTTAATGTAATAAAGTAATTCAAAGTAATGTATGTTGTCTGGCCTGGATGGTATAATAAGGGTCTATACTTGGGAGACAAATGTCTTTTACAATATCCAAACTAGGGATTAAGTTGTTCTTGATTTCCTGAATATAAGTGGAGTATATGGATTGTTTTACCCATGAGCCATATCTAAGATATAAGATCGGTGTTCTGTGGGTTTATAAATGATTGCAGTGCTCAGCTTAGTAATTTGTAAATAGTTTACTACTTGAAATCCTTATCTGAGGAATCAGCACTTCTCAAAGACAACTCTCTGATTCTTGGTTTCTAAGCTATAGGAGTAGGGGTGATTTGAAGTAGGAACATTCAAATGAAAGAGGTCTCCTGAGTAAAGATCCCCTTGGACTAGGTCCAGACCACAAAAGGCTGAGAACCCTGGGGTTAAGACCAGATAACCTCCTACCCTTCTTTTCTTGTCCATCTGATCTTTGGCTTTGCCATCTGAATAACTTTAGTTATATATTGTGGATTTTTCAAAAGGTTAAGTGGAAAAATCCATCTGGGTAAAAACTGAAGAAAATATGGAAATAAATTACATTATCCATACAAACTTATAGTAAATGCAATATTTATTATGTTATAAATTAAGATGTTAGCTTTGAGTGCAATAGAATAATTTATTAAGGATAATAAAAGAGAACTTTCATTTATTAGTGTTAAAATAATCTCTGTAAAATTTGCATTTCAATATCTAAAAATACATTTGGGCAATCTGCTTGCTTTCTATTACTATGTATTGTGGTTCAGAAAATTCTAAGATTAGATTGTTAAAGGCATGTGCATAAAACTGCTGATTCATTACTTTTCTAATAATAAACTGTGATGAGTAACTATAAATGATTATCAAGGAATAGAGTGAGCAATAGCTATAATGAACACAGAGGGGGTACGTTTCCAAAATAGCATGTGCCATATGTACGCACAAAACCAATTATGCAAGTAATGTACACATGGTTCATGCCATATTTTGCAAATCAGCAAACCTTTTAAAGTTCCTTCTAATGAGAAGTTTGCTGATTGTTGCCCAGGGAAAATCAAGGAGGATTTCAGTAATACTTTCTGGAGAAATTTACAGCTGGTTAGTTTCTCTCTGTCTTTCTGTCTCTCCCTCTCCTTTTCTCTTTTGTTTGCTCTGGTTCTCTTTCTTTTAGTCTTCAAGAAAAACTACTTGTAAGGAAAACCCATTTAGAAGCTTTTCACTTCATAGTTAGGACTCACATGACCTCAGTTTGTCAGTGAGAGCATTCTATTGTGGCTTCAGCAATACCATCTAGCTGGCCAGCCTTTCATGAAGAAAAGTAAAGGTAAATTAATTTCACTTCACAAATTAATTCTCAGCACTGTTTTCACCTATCATTTTAACATACTAGTTCATCTGCACACTCTAAAGACATGTCTTAGAATGTTACAAATTGAGACAAATAAAACAAAATTGCCTGGTTGGTGCAATGAATTTAAATTTTAGCTCCTTCACATTCTAGTAATAAAACTCTTAAGATTAAAGCAAAGCAGTTTACTTCTTATTCCCATAATTCACCACAATATGTGCTACTCTTTCAAGATATTTATCATTCTTTTGTTATTATCTACTTTTAAGTATGTTTTATGTACTAGTCCTTGAGCATGGATATAATGTTATTAGTTATCAGTATCCTTGCCGAGACACCTATAGCTCCCAGGAAATTAGTGAATGTTTGATGCGAGAACAAGACCCTTTACCATAAAAGTTCATATAAAATCATATCTTGATAGCAATGTGGAATGACAGATGAAATCATCAAGTGTAAATCTCAGAATATAGTATATTCTCGATAAATGCCAGTTGACTTTACTTCTTAATGACTATTCATTAGTAGACTTTCTCAGTATCACTTCTTTTTTGTTCTACTAAATAGACACATTATTCACACAAATTAAGTGCAGTTCCTTGGTCCATTATTAGGTCATTTTTTTTATTCTAGTGAAATGCAACCCAGACTTCCTTGCTATGATGACCTCTAAGTGATTCCATAGTTCACCCATCTCCATCATTCTAAAAACTGTCACTACACCAGTTTCCTATCCTTGTTCTGCCGGATCTTGCATCTTTCACAATCCTCTTATTTCTTAATGATATCTACCCCTCTGAAAAATAAACCACCAATATATATTAAATCTTAATTTAGTTTTGTCTAGAGATCAACTTAATTCCAACTTAGAATACCTGATTATAATAGTAACATTTAACAATGATGCAATATCTCAGTGCCTTTGAAGATAATTACTAATAACTTTCTCCTGAATTAAAGTAATGAAAACTACTAAAAATATGAATTATATTATTTCAACAAATAAGAAGGACCAAATAAGTAGACTTTTGTCAGCATAATAATTTAGTATTGTTGCAATAAAAATTACATTATAGAGAATCACAAAATAGGCCTACTATTTAAAACCACAAAAGATGCTTTGCCAAAAGAGAAAGCTTACCAGGGATTTATTTCAAAATTGTTATGGGAATACAAGATTTAAAATGATTCAAATAACTCATCACCACATCTCAAACAGTTCAATATAGATGGCCTTTTGTTTATCAGTCAACAAACCTTCTTCATAAAACTATGCAGCATAATTTTCTCTGTAATCTAAAGTAAGCAAGATCTGATTCCAATTTAATTGCATGACCAGATACAAATATTTAAAACATAGAAAATTCTGTTATCTGAAGGTCAAATTTAAGAAAGTGCAAAAACTCTTGAATTTATGATCAAAATACTGCTTTCTGAATGTTTGTATATATAATTTAAAAGTGATGTTTAAGCATACAGTTTAAAGAAGCCTTCAAAAATTTCAAGAAATTTAAGAGTAAAAACAAATAAGAAAAACATAGTTCTATAATATGTAATATCAAGAGATTCAAAATCTGTTCTAATTGCACAAGTATAAAAAATAACATTTATAACAAACATTTACATAAACATGCATTTTTATTTGCATCTTTTGTAGTTAATTAGTATATAAATGTATTTTGAAATAATAGTATTCTAAAAATGCTCCACCAACACTTATTAAAAAATAAACTCTTTACCTCACTCACTGCCATACGTATGGGCTTACCAAGAATTAGAATATGCTTACAAAGAATCAGGTCTTGTCTTTAGATGATAAGTGCTTATAAAGAATGTTGCCACAAGTTTTGTAGAATCTTAAAAATTAATTTTGAAGACTCTATTATGCATTTCAGTGTCTCTTTTTAAAAGACTTTTATATAATTTCTTTCATATGCAATAAACTGATAAATTTTTCTTCATCAACCAATATTCCCTTTTATCAAAATCTAGGGCCCCATAATTTAGAATTTTTCAAATTTTCTTAGATTAATAGCAAGTGTAGAACTCTATTGACTATTGCCATATTCTTACATGGCTTTTGACATTTTACTCACATATTGTGTACAAAAAACAGAAAGATATCATGTATGTATCAGTCACCTTCATGTTATTGTGACCAACATACTTGAGAAGAAAAAATTAGAGAAGGAGGAAAAGTTTAGTTGGGGTCACAGTGTCAGAGGTTCAGTTCATGTCCAGTTACTGCATAGCTCTGGGCCCAGGATGAGGCAGAACATCATGGTGGTAGGGCACGGCAAAAGAAAGCTGCTGAAGACATAGCAACCAAAAAGCAGTGGTCAGGGGAGCACTAAGTTCCAGGAACAAAATATAAATCCCAAAGGCATGCCCCCAGTGACCTAATTCCGTTAGCTGTACTCTACTTGTCTATAGTTACTGCCCAGTTAATCCATTAAAGTGGATTAATCCACTGATTAGATCCCTTTAAATTCTTGCATTGTCTCATGCATAGGTTTTGGGGGGATACATTATACCCAAACCATAACGTTCCATTCCTCACCCCAAAAAGCTCATGTCCATCTCACAATGCAAAATTTATTTAGTTCATTTCCAAGAGTTCCCATAACCTTAACAATTCCAGCATTGACAGAAGTCCAAAGCCTAACTTCAAACTCTTATCTGAGACTTGAAGCAAACTTTTGACTATCAGCCCCTGTAAAGTTCAAAAGCAAGTTATATATGTGTGTGTGTGTGTGTGTGTGTGTGTGTGTGTGTGTGTGTATTTGATGCAGATAAAACATTTCCATTCCAAAAGGGAGTCATAAAGACATAGAAAGAAGAGATGTGACCAAAACAAGACGAAATTTGAGCTGAATAAACAAGTTCTGTAGCTTCAAGTTCAGCATCTGGGGGCACATGCCATCATGATGTTCTCATCAAAGACCTGTGTGTCTCCACACCTGTGGCTTTGCTGATTTCAGGTCACATGACCTCTCTCTTAGGTTGTTTCTTCTTGATTTTTGCACTTTCCTCAGCAAAAGGTGCATGTTACTGGCATCTCTTAATTTGGGGGGTCCTCACTGCAGCTTTGGCTTCTTTCTCATTTCTTCATGCACCACTCTCTTTGCCTGCAGCCTAAAGTGACTGACACTGTTACACTTTGCCTAATCTTCCATGTCTTCCTTTAAAATCTTGGTGGATGCCTGCATCACCCCTATAACTCCAGTATTTTTCATTTCTACAGAACCAGCACCAAGTGGATAACACCAAGGTCTGCCACCAATTTAAGCAGTAGCTGGCCTCCTGGGACCATAGGTTCAGGAGCCTCAGAGTGCCTGGGTAGCTGAGTACAGGGAAACAACTTTTTGTATTTATTACTGCCCCAAATTGTAGGCAATCATATAATCTTTAATATGAAAATTGTTAAACATCCATACAATGGAATATTTCCTGTGATGACAACAAATGAATTATCAATCCTTGAAATAGTATAGCTGAATCTTAAATACATATGGTTAGTGGAAAAAAGCCAACCTGAAAAGGTACATATTTAATGATTTCACTCATATGATAGTCTAGAAAATATAAATCAAAAATTGAGTACGTCTGAAAATTTAAAGCACAGGGAAAAATTAGGGGGGGTGTAACACTATCCTCTGTGATATTACAATGATGAATATGAAACATTAAGCATTTGCTGAAATACAATAGAATTTATATCCCAAAGAGTAAACTGTATGTATGTAAATCATAAATGAACTTAAGAGGCTAGAATGCAAAATGTGAAAGAAAATCTAAATATATTACAAATATTGAAGTACCTTAATAAGGGGGGCAAAAGGGGTTGAACCTACATAACTTTGGAAAAGAAGTTTGTGAGAGTAGGCAAAAATCAAAACAAAACATCTTCAATACTTGAATTGTTAAAGCTTTTTCCATGTGGGTATGAGCTAACAATTCTGAAAACATTATACATATATATTGAAGATATGCATTTAAATCCATATGTGGTTAAGGGTGAGAGCCAGGTTTCTCACTGCTATAATGGGAGGTTATAGGTAAACAATAAAATACCTAAGGCTATCAGTATGGTAATGGGTAGAGTTGGAAATATCAGTATGAACTGATGACTAGCTTAATATGAATACATATGATTGTACATAGCAATATTTATAAACATGTATTTATACACAGAATAACCCCATATATTTCCTTGCGCTATCAGCTGAGAAGTCCTAAATGGAATAATACCCCAATAGCAACAATTTAGTGCTCAGATCTAGATTTCTAGTACCATTTACTGTTAGCAGAAACCAAGTATCCTTAGATAAGTGACAATTCCAGGACTTGGGAAGGAAACATATAAGTTGAGCAAGGAACTCCTTGTAGTGCCACAAAGTAAGAAGTGCTCAGAAAACAAATGAAATAAAGGTAAGCGTATGTCAAAAGGACCTAGGATCCATTTGAAAGAGATTCTAATGGCCAAAACTGAAAAAAAATCTGAGCAAGGAAATAAAGTATTGTTAAATTGCAATTAAAAATTAAAATAAATATCAACCATTATAAGTAAATAATCAAACAGACAGGTAGTTGGATAGATAATAAATGAGGAAACAATGAAAAATATCTGTGCAGAAAAATTCCAAATGATTCATGTAATTATGTTCTGTATGGGAGGCATATCATTAAGGCCCACAGTGGAAGCAGGGTCTGGGCATAATGAATTTATATTCTTAAGGATACACTACGGAAAGGGAAGAAAAAGGGGTAAATTTCCATAGAGAAATCTTGGCTAGTTAAATAGGTCATCATCATCTTCAATAAGTCATATTTATAACATGCAGTCGTGAAATGATAAGATTGATGAGAATCATACCTTACCTCTATAATTATCCTTCTCCAGATACATTTCAATCTAATAATGCATCTTAATTAAGAGAAATTCTACATCTGGGTCATGTGGCACACACCTGTAAACCCAGCTACTAGGGAGGCTGAGGCAGAAAGATTGCAGTTCAAGGCCAGCCTCAGCAACTCAGGGAGTCACTGACCCAAAATATATTTTTTTAAAAGAACCAGGAATAATAATTCAGCGATAGAACATCCCTGGATCCAATCCCCAGTAAGAAAGAAAGAATGAAAGGAAGAAAGAGGGAAAGAAACAAAGAAGAGATAAGTTCTACAAAAGCCTCCCTGACTTGGATTAATCAAATTGTCAAGGATGTTGGCAAGTAGGAATGAAGGAAAAACTGTCCTAACTTGGAAAAGTGACCTTGGAACCAGATTTCTGAGATTAAATCTTGACTTTGTATTTTCTAGTTGTTGGTTTTTAGGTAAGTTGTCAAACATTTGGAGGACCTCACTCTTCTGCTTTATAAAATTGGGATGACTGTACCCAAGGTGACAGGTTCAGTTCCTTAGGGTAATGCAATAAAAGGACTAGCAGCTGCCTGGAATGTTGACACTGATTTTCTCTCCTACTCATTTGATACTCCATCAGGAGATACATTCATTCTAGTGTGCTAAAGGTTAACACCATGTTCCTAATTGCTAACTCTTACTTTTTCCCTTTATCTTTCTTATTAAAATAAAACAGGAAAAGTGTCTCTCTCCTGAATGTTTGGCTCTTTTCTGTAGCACCATTAAATATATATTGAATTTATGACAAAGATGGCTTGCCTAAAATTTGTTCCTATTATTAAAATATTTGTACAGTTTTGATTGTTTTGCTGCAATTGTGTATGCCATTCTCTTACAATAGTAATGGTAACGTTTTCTCCTAGTTAATTTCAAATATATTACAGAAATTCCTTACTCCAAGGGAAATATTACACTTGTTAACATTTACACAATTTTAAGGCTATGACTGATTGATGTTTATGAAGACAGACTGTGTTTGTACAACCACAGCTATGTGATGCTTGGATTTTTGCCACATTTGTAAAAATGACAAACATTTAGAATAACATGGACTATAGACAACCAGGATTTTCCTATATTTTACTTAGAAATAAATTTAATTTAAGGGCTGCCACTCCCCAGGTATTTAAAAAATTTAATTTCCTCTCTATGCTGCATTTTAGCAAACATTGACATTTCCTATTATGCTTTTCTTATGAATAAGCACAAAATAATCACTAGTTTAAAAACTATCTCATAGCACAGCTTCTTATGAACTATGAAAAAGCTAGCATCTAAATTGATTATGGAACACAAGAAAGATGAAGTTATTTATAAACCTAACCTAGTCTTTATTTTGCACTTTGGAAGATGACAATTTTAATGTGGATCAGAATTAATTTCTTTGTTGTAATGTTACAATGATGCATCAAACATTTATAATAAAATGAGTTTTACATTTCTCCCTTCAAAGCATTTTTGCAGAAAAATTGTGGAAAAATAAACATAACATAAAATATTTCTAACCAAATTTTCCCTTGTTTGCTGTTGACTTTAATTTTATTCAGCCAAAAATATACACAAGTTGATACTCAATAATACTAAATTGACTACAATTTCCCTTCCTCTTGAGGAATATGTTTTATTATCCACTTACACCCATCATTTGTGAATAAAGAGGGTATTTCATATATTGGCAAAGATACAGAAGGCATGAAACTTCCCTAATGTAATTCCAGCTAATTAAAGACTCGTTAAGAAAGAAATAGAAATAAGAATTTGCCTGAGAACTTGCTGAAGTAATTTTAATTTTTAATCATTTTATTCTCTCACTAATTAAAAAGTTTGATGGGTACCTATAGGCTATTTACCTAGTTTTCTGTATTTTAGCCAACAATTCAATGCTTGCCCACTAATCAAATCATGGTAGTCTCTGAAGGTATTCATGTATGTCTCCACAGTGTTCATTGTTTGTTTCTAAGTACAGTGTTCACATAATTTATATAAATTTACTATAAAATTGTAAATACTCCTTTTCAGTTCAACTAAAATGGAATTTTGGGGAATCCCCTAATATTCAAAGAGCAGATAAAATAGAGGAATAGAAGCCTGCAAAAGGGATAAAGAATGAGTAGTAAGTGACAGGTTGGGAGAATCAATTGAGAAAGGCAGCACAGGGCCTGCTGGCTTAGACTGCAACCCCAGCTCTATCACCTACAATGTGTGTGATCCTGCTGATGGACTTAGCACTCTCAACCTAGGCTCCTCATCACAAAGAGATCACAGCACAACCTACATCATGTAGTTGTGAGGATAAACAGTGTTAATATGGCACACTGATTCCAGAGAATGGTACATGGCTGTGAATGCCAACTACCTTTGGATAAAATCAGGTCCAAAAGATCTGAAATCAACATACTATAGGAACACAGCCACATCAATGTTTATAGGAGCACATTTCACAAGAGCCAAGCTATGGATCCAAATTAGGTGCCCTTCAACAACTAAGTAGATAAAGAAAATGCTGTATATACACACAATGTATTATTATTCTGCCATAAAGAATGAAATTTTACTATTTGCAGATAATGGATGGAGTGGAGACTTTCATGCCAAGTGAAATAAGCCAGACTCAGAATGCCAATGGTCAATTGTTTCCTCTTCTCTCAACTTCTATGGCATAAGCTTCTTTAGATTCCACACAAAGTATTTATCTTTCTGCCTCTGTCTCACTTCACTTAGCATAAAGAATTCCAGTTCCATCCATACTACTGAAAATGATAGAATTACGTGATTTTTTGACTGAAGAGCTTTCCATTCTGTGTATGTCCTCAATTTCTTTATCCATTAGTTAATACTTCGGTTGTTTTGATTTTTTTGCTATTGTGAATAATGCTTCAATGAACATGGGAGCATAGATGCCTCATACTGATGTCATTTCCTTTTGATATATTCCCTGTATGTGGGATTGTTGGATCATATGGTAGTTCTATTTTTATGCTTCCCAGGAAACTCCATACTGTTTTCAACAAAGGCACTCCTTTCCCATATCCTCAACTAGTTGTCTTTAGTTTTGTAGATAATAGACAAAATTATGAGGTTGAGATGGTATCACATTGTGATTTAGATTTGCTTTTCCCTGAGGATTAGTGATGTTGAGCACATTTTCACATAATGGTGGCCTTTTATGTCTTCTTTTGAGAATTGTCTACTTAAGTTTATTGCCTATTTTTGTGTCAGATTGTTTACTTAAGATTGTGTTATTTAAGTTTCCTTAAGTTTCTTATATATTTTGGATATTAATTCTCTCTCAGATAAGGAGCTGACAATGTTTTCTCTCATTCTATGCATTGTCTCTTCAGTCTCTTGATTGTTTACTTTGCCATGCAGAACCTTTTTAGTTTGTTGTAATCCCATGTGGAGTCTTGTCCAAAACAATCTGTGCCCATTTCAGTGAAGGATTTCACCTGTTTTTCTCTAGTAGTTTTATAGTTTCAGGTCTTACATGTAAGTATTTAATTAATGTTCAGTTAATTTTGAAACTGGTGAAATATAGGAATCCAGTTTTATTCTTCTGTATTTGAATATCAATTTTCTCCCTATCATTAATTAATAAGAGTGGCCTTTCTCCATCATGTGTTCTTAGGACCTTTGTTTACCTTTGTGTAGATGCATAAGTTTACTTCTAAGTCCTCTGTTATCTTTCTTTGGTCTATGCATCTGTATTTAAGTCATTACCATGGTGTTTTGATTATGACAGCCTTGAATTATGTTGTGTAGTCAGGGAGTGTCTTCTGGTTTCTTGTTTTTACTAAAGAAGGATTTGCTATTTGTGGTATATTTATGATTCCAAATAAATTTTAGGATATTTTTTTCCTAATTAGGTGAATAACATCCTTGGTAGATAGTGCATTGAATCTGTAAATCACTTTGAGTAGTATGAATATATTACAATACGGATTCTTCCTGTTTATGGACATGAAATGTCTTTCAATTTATGTGTGTGTGTGTGTGTGTGTGCATGCTCACACATGCACCTTCTTCAATTTCTTTCGCCATTGTTTCTTAATTTTCATTTTGTATATTTTTTCAATATTTTGGATAAATTTAATCATAGGTATTTTATTTTGTTTTTGTAGCTTTTGCAAATGGGTTTTCTTTCTTGACTCCTATTTCAGATAACTTGTTATGGTCATCATCACAATACTGTTGATTTTTGTATACTAATAATGTATCCTGGATCTTTGTTGATTTCATTGTTAGTTCTAATAATTTTTGCTAGTCTTTGAGGTTTTCTAGATATAAGGTCAAGTCATCAGCAAACAGAAATAATTACACTTCTGCTTTTTCACCTGGGATGCCTTTTATTTCTTTCTCTAACATAATTGCTCCACCTAGGACTTCAATTGCTCTGTTGAATAAAAGTGATGGGGGTAAGCATCCTTGTCTTATTTCATATCTTACAAACGTTCAGCTTTTCCACATTCCTTATAATGTTAGCTATTACCTATTATAAATGGCCTTTAATATATGAATTACATTTCTGCTACACCTAATTTGTGCAGCACATTTTTCATGAAGGGATGCTGGATATTACTAAAGACTTTTCTGCATATATTAAGATGATCATATAATTTTGGTCCTTCATTCTATTGATGTGGTATATGCATTTGTTGATTTGTGTGTGCTGAATCACTTTAGATTCCCTGGGATGACTCCTACTTGATCATGGTGACTGATCTTTGTTAATGTGCTTTTGGATTTGATTTAATAGTTTTTCATTGAGGATGTTGGCATCAATGCATATTAAGAACATTGGTCTGATTTTTTTGTTGTTATAGCTTTTTATGATTTTACTACTATGGTAATACAGGCTTTATTGAACGTGTTTGAAAGTAATTCCTCTTCTTTGTTTTTTACTCAAATAATTCAAAGTTAATTAGTATTAGTTCTTTAAATACTTTGTAAAATTCATCAGTGAAAATTACTGTATTTTGATGGGGTAATTTTATTAGTGATCAGTCTGTTTACTTGTTTTTAATCTGTTTAATTTTTCTATCTCTTCATGTTTCAATCAAAGAAATTTGTATGTATCCAGGAATTTGACCATTTATTACAGGCTTTCAAGTTTGTTTGCGTATGATGTTCTTAAGAAGCTCTGGTTGTCCTTGTATTTCTATTTTGCCATTTGTAATGGTTTCTTTGGAATCTCTGATTTTATTCAAGTCTTTTTTCTTTTTTATCTTGGTTAACATAGCTAAGAGTGTATCTCTTTGTATTTTTTAAGAATAAGCTATTCATTTTATTGATATTTTGTATTGTTTTTCTTTTGTTTCTTTTTCATTTATTTTCTCTTTAATTTTTATTATTTCTTTCCTTATAGTAATTTTGAGTTTGTTTTGTTGCTATTTTTCTGTTTTGTGATACACTGATAGATTCTTTGAGATTGTTACACTTTATTTTTTTAAAAATGTGGTCCTAAGGATCAAAACCAGTGCCTCACCTGTGCTAGGCAAGTGCTCTACCACCAAGCAACAACCTGAGCCCTTCTTCTGCTTTTTGACATAGGCATGGATTTCTAGAAATTTCCCTCAGAGTATTGCCTTTGATATATCTCATAGTTTTGTATGTGACATCTCCATTTCCACTTATTTCAAGAAGGTTTTCAATAGCTTTCTTTATTTTTCCTTTCATCTATTGGTTGCTCAAAGGTAAGTTTTTAATTTCCATATGTTTATATAGTTTCCAAATATTTCTCTTTTATTGATTTCTACTTTTATTGCTTTGTGATCTAAAAAGATACTCAATATGATTTTACTTTTTTTTTAAAGAGAGAGAGACAGAGAGACAGAGAGAGAGGAGAGAGAATTTTAATATTTATTTTTCAGTTTTTGGCGGACACAACATCATTGTTTGTATGTGGTGCTGAGGATCATACCTGGGCCGCACGCATGCCAGGTGAGCATGCTACCGCCTGAGCCACATCCCCAGCCCAAATGATTTTACTTTTAAAATTGTCAATGAATGGACATTTATTTATTTATTTATTTATTTATTTATTTATTTATATGCAGTGCTGAGATTGGAACCCAGTGCCTCTTACAATGTAGGCAAGCACTCTACCGCTGAGCTACGACCCCAGTCCTGATTTTACTTTTTAAAAATTTTGTTGAGATTTGGTACATAGCCCATCACATGATCTACGTTGTAGATATATTGCCACACTTTTGTTGTGTATTTCTTCTCACTGAGTGTATTTTTCACTTTAAGTATCTCTGTTTGAATTATTAAAACATTTCAATTTCTTTGTTAAGTTTCTCTTTTGTAGTATCGAGCCATTTCTCTTATTTTTCTTCAAGCTTATTGAGTTTTCTTAAACCTCATGTTTTAAGTTTTTTAATTGAGAGTTTTGCCATACTGATTACTACTTGGTCAATTTCTTGAACCTTATTAAGTGAAGCCATATGTATATGAAAGCTCTTGATGCTTATTGATTTTCGCTCTTGTCTGGACCATTGAAGAATTAGGTATTTATTTCATTCTGCCGAATCTGGTTTTGTATGTGACTCTCTCTTTTTTTTTAAATTTTTATTGTTGGTTGTTCAAAACATTACATAGTTCTTGACATATCATATTTCATACTTTGATTCAAGTGGGTTATGAACTCCCATTTTACCCCTTATACAGATTGCAGAATCACATGGGTTACACATCCACTGATTTACATATTGCCATACTAGTGTCTGTTGTATTCTGCTGCCTTTCCTATCCTCTACTATCCCCCCTCCCCTCCCCTCCCCTCCCATCTTCTCTCTCTACCCCCTCTACTGTAATTCATTTCTCCCCCTTGTTTTTTTTCCCTTTCCCCTCACTTCCTTTTGTATGTAATTTTGTATAACCATGAGGGTCTCCTTCCATTTCCATGCAATTTCCCTTCTCTCTCCCTTTCCCTCCCACCTCTCCTCCCTGTTTAATGTTAATCTTCTTCTCATGCTCTTCCTCCCTACTCTGTTCTTAGTTACTCTCCTTATATCAAAGAAGACATTTGGCATTTGTTTTTTAGGGATTGGCTAGCTTCACTTAGCATAATCTGCTCTAATGCCATCCATTTCCCTGCAAATTCCATGATTTTGTCATTTTTTAATGCAGAGTAATACTCCATTGTGTATAACTGCCACATTTATTTTTATCCATTCATCTATTGAAGGGCATCTAGGTTGGTTCCACAGTCTTGCTATTGTGAATTGTGCTGCTATGAACATTGACGTAGCAGTGTCCCTGTAGTATGCTCTTTTTAGGTCTTTAGGGAATAGACCGAGAAGGGGAATAGCTGGGTCAAATGGTGGTTCCATTCCCAGCTTTCCAAGAAATCTCCATACTGCTTTCCAAATTGGCTGCACCAATTTGCAGTCCCACCAGCAATGTACAAGTGTACCCTTTTTCCCACATCCTCGCCAGCACTTGTTGTTGTTTGACTTCATAATGGCTGCCAATCTTACTGGAGTGAGATGGTATCTTATGGTGGTTTTTATTTGCATTTCTCTGACTGCTAGATATGGTGAGCATTTTTTCATGTACTTGTTGATTGATTGCATGTCCTCCTCTGAGAAGTGTCTGTTCGGATCCTTGGCCCATTTGTTGATTGAGTTATTTGTTTTCTTATTGTTTAATTTTTTGAGTTCTTTGTATACTCTGGATATTAGGGCTCCATCTGAAGTGTGAGGAGTAAAGATTTGTTCCCAGGATGTAGGCTCCCTATTTACCTCTCTTATTGTTTCTCTTGCTGAGAAAAAAACTTTTTAGTTTGAGTAAGTCCCATTTGTTGATTCTAGTTATTGCAGAAATTCTAAACAGGTTGCTTATTTTCTGTCTGTATTAACTTTCATTATTTCAACAATGGATGCCACCATGTCAAGGTTTCCTGAGAGTCTGTAGTTGGTGTGTTGTTACTTTTGAAGCACTAGAGACAATTTCAAGTCCAGGTTTGTCTCCAATTTGCAGTTTATTAACTAGGGGAATATACACAAATGGTTGTACATCCCCATAAGCAACTTCCTAGGGCAGAAGTAGGCCAAGACACCTAATTCACAGTTAGTTATTTTAGTTAGTCACTAAAAGATTCTCACAGTTACAAGATTTTCAAATCTTGGTGGTGTACTAAGGCCCAAACCAAAGCTGTGAGTGATGAAGGTCATACCATGAGTTTATCCACTGGGATGCATACATCTGCTTTATGCTAGGGTTGGTCTATAGCTCCATGTACAATCACTGGCCTAGTAATAATCTTGATGCCTGTTGTTAGGGGTCAGATGGTTGAGACCATTCCTCAGCCACTAAGGCTGACACTAATCTTGGTCACACATATACCTCACATTTGCAGAGAGCTGCACAATCTTGGTGGAGATAATGTTGTAGGCCTAACCAAAGGTTACTAATGATGTAGGTCAAAATTTTAGTTTGTCTACTAATGCACAAATCTCTGTTTGATGCCTCAGCAGGTCCAGAGGCTCTGTCTGGAACCACTACTTTGTGTAAGCGGTCTTGAATTTTTAAAAGGTGCTGGGTCTCTCTGTGTCAGGCATGGCACTAAACAAAGACCTCTGCTAGTTTACATGCCCTGATACTCAATGGGTAAAATTTTGCTTTTCCCTCTACTGCATGAATTTGAGGAAGGCAGGGTGAATTTTGCCACCCAAATATCAGTTCTTGCTTCTCAGTCCATGAGTATTCACTTTGTGGTAGTGGCCATGAACTCTGTCTGGCATTGAGTTTCACCATGGTGGGTCTGCTATTTGGTTTAAAGTCAAAGGCCTAGATTCAATTCTGTAAGTGTATCATGAGTTAAGGAAGAATTTATTTCATTTCTGGATTTCTGTAGCAACTTTTTAAATAACAAAAATTAGATGTCATATTCTGTTTGCATACATTCCTTACTCAACAATCAGTCTTACTCATCTTAGTACTGTTGTCTCCATGTACTACTCCAAGCAAATGTTCAATTAATGTTTTCTGTTTTATAATAAACTGAATGTAACTACTCCATGTCTTTTGTGTAATAATTAGCCATGGTCTATTGTTTTCTCTGTAAAATTAGATATTAAATGATTAATTGAATTAAAACATCTGCTCTTGTTCTTTACTATTTGCCTTTGAAAAATTAAAATCTGACAGATTTGTGACAGATTGAATATAACTGTTCTTGTTCATGGTAGACTATTTATTTTTCACTGTGAATGTAAAGGGAAGATCACTTTTAGGTGGCCTCTGATTGATACATTTTTATGAGAAAAGAGACTGTCATTATTTGAAAATGCCATTAGTGGATGTTTTATTAAGTGTCTTCAGAACCTGTATTAGTACATAAAGTCATCCATTTAGATCAGTATGATCATTGGTAATGCGGATGGCAGTGAAATTCAATATCAACTGGTGGGGATAGATGAAGGAGGTTAGCCTCGCCTGTCAGAACTGCTGACATTTGAGCAGGAAAACCAGAGTTGTTATCACGCAATGTTTTGGACTTTCAATTTCATGTAAATCACATAAAGGAGGGGTCACATTTATCAATTTAATAACAACAGCAACAATTCCCAGAGAAATGTACTTCCCAGAGAAATCTACTGTTTTGTAAATCTAACTGTAATAGTTTCCATTTATTGAGTACAAATTATGTCATGGGATCTATACTAAAAACATCACATATTATTTCATTTGTTCCTTGCAACAGCCCTGAGGGCATCATTTTAATTTTTTTCCATAAGAGAAAATTGAGTCTTAGTGTAATCCAAGTTCCACAGAACTGAGAGGCAATGAATTGAGGATTTGAACCATGTTGTCTTGTTATAAAGCACATAATATAAATCATTTCAGCACTGTTCATATTTCACTTCATGCATTTTCTGTGTACTATTTCATTTTAACTTAGTAAAAATTCTATTATATTTCTTGAGATATTCTTTTTATTTGGGGAGTTTGCAACTTTGGTGGCAAAGTCCTGCTGATAATCAGAATATGATTTACATAAATATTCTGAATTTGGTGCTCCTTTGTCTAAAAATGATATCCTACGGCCACACAGAAACTTACTCAAAAACTTTTCTGGGAGATCAGGAGAAAGCTTTTTTTTTTTTTTTTTTGTATCAGGGATTGAATTCAGAGGCATTCAACCACTGAGCCACACACAAACCCAGCCCTATTTTGTATTTTATTTAGAGACAGGGTCTCACTCAGTTGCTTAGTGCCTTGCCCTTGATTGAACTTGCAATCCTTCTGTCTCAGCCTCCTAGGCTGCTGGGATTACCGGTGTGCACCACTGCAACAAGAAAGGAAGCAATTTTTATCAGATACCTTACCAACTTCTTGACAGAATTTAACTATAAATGATATCGTACAAAGTTAACATGAGAGAAATGAGGCTTAATGTCCTAGTTTCATCTTTCTGTATTCTAAACTATAGATAAATATTTTACTTTTCTGCCAATTCTACATTGTTGTCCTGAGAATCAATTTCTATGCTACAGGTGAAGACACATTGCAAACTATACAAATTTTTTTTGTGTGTGTATATATATATATATTTGTTGTTGTTTTGTTTTGTTTTGTTTGTTTGTTTGCATACATGCCTCACTCAACAATATATATATATATATATATATATATATATATATATATATATATATATATATATATTAGCAGTGCATGTGGTGCAAGGACTCCACTAATATATGGCAGCACCAAGATATAAATCCAGTGCTTTCCATTCCCATTTACTAGCTCCCTTATTCTGCCAATGTTTACTGAAGACCTGAAAGTATTCTGCTAATTGCTAGAAACATGAATTATGAAACTTCTAATATTTCCTAATAACCATCTTGTTTTTATGATTAATAGCAGAGAGAAGTGAGATTTGAAAATCTGGTTTTAATTTTTGAAACAATATCATGTTTGTTTTTGACAGATTTTATATAAGAAACTTACTTCATCTTTACAAACTTACTTCATCTGTAGGAAAAATTAAATAAACTTGGAGTTTTGTATAAAAGCTTAAAATGCGCATAGTTAATATAAAAGTTGTTATTTAGTTTTATTGGATTATATTATTAAAGAATTCCTTTTAAAAGTAAGCTAATTTAATTAAATGCTTTTTAATTTTCCAAATCAATGAAATACCACTTAAGGAATTAGTATGAATTAATTCCTTAATATATTAATAAACTAATTCCTTAGTATATATATATGTGTGTATATATAAGTATATATATGTAGTATATGTATTTATATATAGTTCATGTATATATACATGAACTATAATAAAACATTAAAAAATCTAATTATTTTGTTTACCACTTTCAATTAACCATAATGCAATTTTACAATTTTAATATCATCTTAAGAATAATCACTGGTCAATTATATGCTTATGTTAGTATCATTAGGATAATGATTTGCAATATTATGGATCCTTCATTGCAATATAATTATTTCAGGAAAATTGATTTCAGAAATGTCTCAGAAACCTCAAAAAGTAATCAGAGACACAAAGCCTTTTGGCAATTATTTTACTTTAAAAACATGAATAACATGAAAAAAATTAAGAGATACTGATTTAAAAAAATGTAAAGCCTACTTTTAAAACATTTTAATAATTTATTTAGAAATGAATCAAAATTATGAGACTGACATAATATGATAAGAATCTAAAGTCAGACTTTTGATTGATGATCAAATTATAACATTTTTACAACATACATATGTCATCAGTGCCCTACTAGGTAAATGATAAACTTGTTTTAAAATAATTTTTTTCTCATAAATAAATTGATTTTAATAAAATTTGAATATCTGGGGGTGAAGTCCAGGTATCATATCTGTCTTTTAAAAATAAATGTTTTATTTTATTTTTTATTCTAAGGCAAGGGTTGTATTTTGTTCATATGTTGAATTATTCAATAGTTTTATCCAACACCCATTGTATGTCAGGTACTATGCTAAGCATTAGAACTTATTCAATAATTCAAAAATGATTCAGATTGTGATATTCAAGACTGGACAGTCTAAGAGTTATGAATTATGATAACAACTGGCTAAAATTAAATTTTAACTTGATTCAAAAAGTAATCAAACTTTCAGATTCGATTAAAGAAAAGGCCCATTCTGGTTAATGTGATTTTTATTAATTAAGAAATCATTAAGGAATAACTAAATGAAATCCTGCACCATATCTTTCCAAATTAATTTAAACCTCTAATCATATTCTGTTCCCACTGCTGGGGGCAAATTCCAGGTTCTGATTTAAATCTGCTTGTAATCTGACAATCCATATTCATTAGTCATTCTGCTGTTTTTTTTTTTTTTACAAATATCATTATGCCCAATCTAAAATATGAGAATTTCATTTCTGAGTGAGTGTTGTGTGTGTGTGTGTGTGTGTGTGTGTGTGTGTGTGTAAGGTAGAACTACATGAAAGTGATGTCTTTATCAGATTAACTTCCACCTAAAAAATAAAAATAATAATAATAATACATACATACATACATTTGCTTTAATCATACCTGGCAAGCTTAAAATAATTCAGAATAAGCTATTGTTGAATTATTATGAGAATTTCACTACATACAATGTGAGTTGTAGTGAGATTAAGAAAAAAAGTAATGATTATTTCTGCTGTTCATTTCATTGAGTATGGATTTCATCTTTGATACTGGAGGGTTAGGTCTAAAACTGGATTAAAGATAAAATATTTAATTGTCTTTTAGTTTTAGGTAATTTAGTTTAGGGTCCATGACAAATTATACCCAGAGCAATTCAACTGGTGGTGGTATGATGATGATGATGATGATGATGATGATGATGATGTGTGTGTGTGTGTGTGTGTGTGTGTGTGTGTGTGTGTGTGTGGTTTAAATATACTGGGTAGTAAACTGTACCTGTCATAGAAAGGGGTCAGTAACTGTTCAAGTTTGTGCTTATTGGTGATTCTAATTGTAGATTTTGATCTAAGTGCTATGAACAAAGCCACATCATAAAATAGCAATTGTAAAATAATTTTTTTCTCACTGATTTAGAAATTTAAGTATAGGGTAAAATATAGCAGGAACTTCCATACTGATCTTAGTAGTCATCTGATTTCAAAGGACTTGTCCATACAGTTGGGATAAATAGGTTCATATTTATTGATATCTTGTCATTTTAGGAACCAAAGATACTTTTAGAAAAAACAAATGACACGGTATCTGCTCTCAAGTAGTTAACAAGTATGTAAAGTGCTGTGATAGAGAAAAGAGGAGCTGTAAAAATACCTTTTTAAAGTCCAAACTCATCTGAAATTTTTTGTGACGTAGCATCATCTAGGCAGTGATCTAAAGGAGAATCAGGAGTAGAGGGAATAAAGACATTTCTCAATCCTGATGGCACAATGGAAGCACCTGGGAACTATAAAAACAACACTGATACCTGGGCTTCACCCCCAGATACTCAGACTTTATTAGTTTTGGTGATTCTTGTTCACTAAGATTTTTCAAGGCTCCATCAGTGATTCTGATGTGTGGCCAGGGTTAAGAACTACTCATAGTTCTAGGAAGTGGCAACAGCATGAGTGGCAATTGCCAAGTGTTGAAAAGGGTTAACAAATTCCTGTGTAGAGTCAAGAAGAGGAGTGGGGGAAGGGTAGAAGATGGAAGAACAGTGTCTTTGGCAGCTGTGGAAATGCAATGTAGGAGGTTCAGACAAAAGAGGAAGCAGATCCTTTGTTGAATGAGGATGGGTGTTTCTGTTTATGGGATAAACCATTCATGATTATCAGGTGTGTGTGTGTATGGTGGGGAAGGATGATAGTTCAAACAATCCTAGACAAATAGAACTAACTTTCTAGAGATGACTATATACTGTCAGTCATTAAAAAAATGGTTTGAAATTCATTTAAAAGTTAAAGTGATGTTAGCGGAAATAGTTGTAATAATGACAAGAGATTCATGGAATTATCACCTACTTACAACTAGATGATTTGGAACTAAATTTCCTGCAGTCCACTCTGATAATAAAATACCCTTGCAAAAAATAAAATTATATAGTTGTGAGTATGCAACCTCACATGGGTTGAAGACAGAATGCTGTAAAGCATTGGTCTTAACTAGGGAATAATGAAACTTGGGGGAAGATAGGATCTTTATGGGACAATCACAGCATTGATTAATTGTGACAATTTCTCATGAATTATGCATTTCCCAGGGTAAATAGATGTGTATAAAAATAAGCCTCTATTATTTATTCTCCCTGTATTCAAAGCTTAGATGAGGAGAGAATATGTGGCTAGAAAGAAATGACATAAATTTGGAGAGAAAATATAACCAGCTGGACAAAAGCTATATAAGTGGCTGAAGTTTCAATACAATTACCAGCAGGAATTAAATAAAAGAAGTATCTTTAATCATGAATGCAAAGAAATAAAGGTCCAAGCCAGGTGAATTTTAATGTTTTTGTTGAAATGACAGTAAGTAGACATAGACATTTACATATAGGAAGAATGCCTTAGAACAGGGGAGATTTGTTGGTTGCATAGCTATCAAGTTTCCTTGCATGGACTGTTAATGAAATAGAAAGTTTTGTTCACTTATCTTTCATTTCCCTACACTACTCAAATGCTTGAGGGAATACTAATATTACACAAATTTTAGAGATGGGTCTTGATCTAAAGTTTAAAAAGTGCAAAGCTAACCATCTCTCCATTGGATTTGGAAGTGAGTTCAGGAAAGGGCCTTGAGATGATCATTCCCATGTCCTTACTTTCAGAAATTTGTTCAGGGAGCTCTATGACCCTCATCATAGGTAAATATGTTGAGGACCCCAGGTCATGAAGCTCCCTGTCTTTTACGATATCCCTGGTATGGATGTGGAAATTTAAATTTCTGAAGACATTTTGACAATATGAGGAAGGCTAATATTAAAGTCAATCTTGTAGAATGTACCTTAGATAGTTGGATTAAATGAGATCTCTGATGACAATCTTGAGCTAAAACTCTTTTTAACTCTGGATTTTCCAATTATGTGAACCAATAGTTTCTTTCTACTGTCTAAGCTATTTTAGATTGGTTTGTCTGCCACTAGCAAAAACAATAACAAAAAGAGCCTAAAATAATATCCAAGTAGTCAAAAGACAGAAATAGAGTTCATCTTCCAAATTCTCCAAATTTTTATCCTTCCAAATTCTCTCTACTGTGTCATGACCTATAGACTATTTTCCTATGCAATCCAGCTATCACTCAATTTTTCACCAAATCATTTTAATGTATTTCTCCCTTAGTAACATATTGCTATGTCATTATTGATTTATGAATAAACATAAGATCTATCATTTCTTCTCTGTTCAAATCAAAGTCATTTATTATACAATGTCCTTACCCAAGCTGAGTTACATCACTTTTGGGTCTGAAGTTTGGTGAGGGAGATCAGGAAAATGTTGCAAGAGGATGTAAGGTTAAATAGGAGGAAAATTTTAAGTAATTTTTTGTTTAATATGGTGACTATAGTTTAAAATATATTGTATTCTTGAAAAATGCTAAGAAAGTGGATATAAAGTTTTCTTGCTACAAAAATACAACTATGTAATTATTTTTCAAAATTATTATTTTATCTTTAGGTAGTATACCATAGATGTAGTTTACCATAAAAATAATACTCTTGTGCTCACTAAGAACAAGTATCTTTTTGCCAATCTTTTTGTTAACTGGGAATTGCAAAAACTTAATTTTTAACCAATAAACTGACATTAAATGTCACTTAAAAGGCAAGCATATTAATAATAACATCATATATTTAAAATTGCTAGAGGAATAGATTTTGTATGTTCTCACAATAATAATAAGAAGAAGTATGTAAGGTGATGAATTTATTAATAAGCTTGATGTCATCATTCCACAACGTGTATATAATATATGAAAACATCCCATTGTACCCTATAAATATTGTCAAATAAAATTTTAAGAGACTGATGTTTTGGACTAAGTTCCTACACTGGGCCCTAACAGGCCAGACTAAGAATTCAAATAGAGTCATCCATGCATAAGTTCCACTTATGTTGTCACTCACTGAAACCAAGTTGTTATCTAAACTTCTGAGAAATCTACAGAATGAAATAGTCACATTTCCCAAACAGACCAGGAGGCATGATAATGGATCACCTTCAACTTTAATTCATTATTCCTTTAATCATTCAAAAAAGTAACCTGAAATAACCTGATGTTAACCAATATGCTATTCTTCCATTGTTCTGTCTACCTGTCCCTACCTTCCAAAGACAGTAACTTTGAAATAACCAGTCTGCTTTTTGTTATTAGATGCTTCTTCTTTTGCTCTCTTCTTTCTAAAAAACACATCTGCTCAAACTATTGGAACACTAACTCTATTTTATGAAATGAAATGCCGATTCTTGAATTGAAAATGGGGCAAATTAATATCATAAAGGTAAATTGTTGTAATGTCATCCTTTGACAATAAATACAAGTATTATTTGCGAATTAAAATTAAATATTTCAAAAAGGCAAACCTATAGTTAAAGGGAAAGATTAATCAAGATGTGGATAAGGTCAAATCAGGTTTCTTTGTTTAACAAAATTAAAATAGTACAATAAAAACTGCTTGAACTCAAAAGATCTAACATAAGTGAGATGAAAAAGTTTCTCAGGATATTTTCAGTTTATACTACTTGGATATAGCTTTTCTCTTTTCAACACCATGAACCAGTTTTATACTTTCTCAAAATATGTTAGACTATGACTCACTTTCCTGGTGTCCTGGGTTCCTTGGCTGGGGATGAGGGTGAGGGGAAATTCACTTAAGCACATTTGTTCCCATTTTGGCAATCAAATATCAATCAGATTTAGAAAAGTATGCTGGTGGATTCCAGAGTGTTTCCCAAACTCTTATTCTGTTTAAAGAAGTACATTCGTTTCTTTACAACTTGAACCAGTTTGCCCAAATTGTTTAAAAGTGAAAGATGCCACCCAGGGATGCATTATTTACAGGAGCTGTGAAGGCATTAGGAAAACAGGCTTGAAGTGCTGTATTTGCATTAAAGTACAGCTTTACTGCCATATAAACAGTGTCTCTCTTGAAATGGAAATTGTTAATAAATCTAGCACTTTATAGCTTTGCCCTGTAAAAAGCTTTTTGAAGGGAGCGGGATCATTTTCCCTTGATGGAACAGTGCCATCATTGTTCAGCTACAGCAAATGCAAGAATGACTAGGGAATCAGCAACGCACTAGTGATGTTTCAGATTGATGTGTTTTATCACCCTTGGAACTTGGATGAAACCCTTCTGGTCTTTTTTATACTCCTTCTTAGAGGCTGAACTTCAAATTTCCTCTTTTATGGGAACAGGATTTAAAAAGAATTTAAGCTTGGGGTGCATCCACCATGGCAATGCTGCACCCAGCATCCTGCATCTGTTCAGGCCTCTGTGTTTCTGGTCGTTTCCCTGTCACTGTTGGAAAAGTATCATTGCCATCAGGTGCTCCTTCATGTGGAAAATCCCAAGGCAAGGCAGCTTCTGCCCAGTTAAGAGAAACATTTCCAAATATTGTACTTTAAAAATTATGCTGGCCATGGAAAATTACAAATTGTGTGAGGTCAATTATTGGTAGCCTTACACAATAAGAGAGAGGCATAATTTCTTTTAATTATGTAGGCTTAATGACAAAAAAAAAGAAAACAAAAGAAAGCTTCTCAGTCTAACATATGAAACCTGGGCATGTATTGAGTACCAACTATGGGCAGGTAATAATTCTCTACAATAACTTGCTTGTTACCACAGTATCACTATTCCTATATAGAATCACTTAGAATCTCACCTGGCAAAATCCCCAAATTCTAACTAGAGATTAATTACAGTTTGGGTTCTAATATTTTGTGTCATATATGTGATCATTAATAAACCAATTTCTAAAATATTTTGCATTTCTTTTATTTCCTTTGTTTTCCCTCTATAGCACTTAACTACGAACATATAGGAACTAGGCTGTCAGAAAAACAGCAAAGCTCTTTTCTTATCATCCTTCAGGTCTTTAGTTGCTTCTACTTTGAAAGCTTTACTATTCAAATACAAGAGAAATTGATAATAAAATAATGTATTTTTCAGTTTAATAAAAATACCTTTAGTGAAATAAAAATTATTTATAAGCATTGAGATATTTTCTGTCTTTTTCCTCTGACCTATGTGTGACTGCAATTGTGACTGAATCTTGTTGGAAGCTCAAGACACCCTCAAAATAAGGAACCATTAAAGAATGGCGAAGAAACCAAGTTTGATATTTCCAGATTGCCTATCACTGATTGTGTCTCAAGAGTTTTGTGAGTGAATAAGTTAATGTCAGATCACTTGGATGTTCACAATATCATGCAAGAAAGGGCAAGTGGATATTGAAAAAATAGCAAATAAGCTACCTAACTCACTTGCTGGTATTTAAGTTTTGTCATAGAATATGGGGGAAAGTAGGAACTATTTTGACTAAAAGTCACACTTTATATTGGAGCCTGCCAAATTTAGCAACAGAGTGGTAGTTCTTAATCATTATTTACAATAAAAGCCTCTTCAATCATATTTTCCCTTTTTCTGTTGTATCTGCCTCTCTGTGTCTCTCCATGAGCTTGGCCCAAGCTGAACTGTGTCTAATAGATTTCATTTTTAGATAATTGTTATTTTTTATAGACACCTAAGGATCGGTGAGCTGCTTCGCATTCAGGGCCTTCAATGACTGTGTCTATGTTTTCTCTGAGCACAGATTCCCTCCCAGCTCTTGCAACATGTTCTGGAAGAAGTGATTATATTTCTTGGCCTTTGTCACTGGTTCAACACTTGGTTAGTTCTAAGTGGGAAGCTGGGTTCAAGATTATTTGATCATTATATTCTTACATCAAGTATGTAAATATGGTTTCTCTGTGGTGTTTGGAAGTTTTGAAGACTATGTTTAAATCCCTAATTCTAACTTCAAGAACTTGAAGTTTTCCTTTTTGATTCAGAGGGATATTAAGATTTTCATAATGTTGTACAGTTGGGAATCTCTTCTTGGAACACTCAAAGAGAGCCAGAAAAAAGAGGGTGGGTCCTTTTCAAGACTTAGGAGTCCCCTGTAGACAGTAAGTTGCTTAATACTTGTTTTCCTTTAAAAAAATGCTATATTCAATGATTATTTTTGATGTGAGAATCATTTTCCTAAAGATAAAGAAAATATGTCCAAAGAGCACTAAAAATCATAGAAGTTATAAATAATGGGAGGCATAATAAATTTTATTCAAGAAACTTGACTGTACTTTTGAGCCTATGAAAAATAGGACACTGTACTATATATATTGATATATAAATATATCAATATATATTTATAAATGTATTATGTGCATATGTATACACACACATATATTTATATAGGTATATATGTACATGTATATGCATATATATATATATATATATATATATATATATGCAGCAAAGGATACTCTAAACATATAAACACACTGTGAGAAAGGTCAAAGACAAGTTCTAATCAATCTTGAAAATTAAGGTTTTTTTCCTTTTAAATTACTATCCTAGTTAAAATCATTTAAGGTCTCTTTACTATAGAGTCATACATTTTAACAAAGCACATTAAGCTGTCTGCATGTAGTTCTTTCTCTTTTCTCTTCTTCATGCTCTATTCCAATTGCATTAAAATTTTTATACTTCCAAAATAAGCCTTTCTCTCTTTTAAATCCTCAGTTTATTTTACATACACACATATAGTGAGTGATTCTCTCTCTCTCTCTCTCTCTCTCTCTCTATATATATATATATATATATATATATATATATAACCCCCATCAACTATCACCAACTTTTTTATTCTTCACATCTCAATCATTTTCTTTGGGGGGATTTTTAAGGCAATCTCTCTCCACTCCTTTCACTTTCCTCTCCCTGCTCATTTTTATTTCATTAAATATTTTTTGTTATAATTTTTTATTGTTATTTATTTATTTATTTTTGAGACAGAGTCTTATTATGTTGCCCAGACTGGTCTCAAATTCCTAAGCTCAATAGTCCTCTTGCTTCAGTCTATGCAGGAGTAGCTGGGACTACAGGTAATTTCTACCAGGCTTAGAAGTTTTACTAAATCTTACATTTTGGTAGCACTTACCATGCAGATTTGGAATGTTTATTCACCTTTTGAACAAGCAGTTGATTCTCTGAGCCCTATTGGTATTATTTAAAGATCTTATAAAATTTTCAAATGCCTAAATTTCACCCTTAGAGATTTTAATTCATTTGGCCTGAGGTGGGCCCCATTCTGTGATATTTCTTAAATCCTTTGAATATTTCTATTATATAAAGAGGCTTAAAAACCACTGGACCAGATAATAAATTTGAAAGGATCAGGGTTCTTATTGTTGTAAACCCAGTGTCTGCAAATAGACCTGGTGCTCAGGAAGTACTCAACAACATTATTTGAATGAACAGATTTTATAAATGCTTTTATTTAAATAATTCAGGGATAGTATCATGATCATTGCACATTTATAAAAAAGGTTTTATAGACTAGAAAACACTTTCATTTCTATTTTCTAATTTCTTTGATAATATTTTGGACAATACAAGCCCTTGAATCAAAGATCACTAGATTAACAGCGAGATACTGTTTCATGCTGAGATGTACAATATTCTCTAAAAAACAGAAACAACATTAGCTCCTTTGAATCAAAGGTCAAATATTTCTTCAAGTTATTATGTTGGGCATAATAACAGTGACTTCATTATGGTTTTCAAGAGCAAAATGTTTCTTTTTAACTGTATACTCACATATACTATCTATATTTTCACAAATATATCTGTATGTGTATATTAATAAACATTTTTCATTTAGTTACACATTGTAAGGCAAGATGAGTTTTATCAGTTTATAAAAAAAAACTGATTAAATAGCCATGCTAGGAGTGAGTAATGTTTTCCCTGGGTCAAATTATAACATTTGATAATTAACATCTTTTGTAGCATATTGATTATATTCTACTCTTCCAAATGGCACTTAAACTAAATCACTAGTTTGATTTGACAAACTGAGAAAATTATTGAACCATAAATCAGTCACTCACTGATAATGATTTGAATATCTTCTACTCCTCAATACCACATGTATTAAACACTTAACACTGATTCTTTTTATTTTTAAGTTTTCAGCTAGAGACCGTATATAAAAATGAAGGGACTTGTGACATATCTCAAATTCATTATAGTTATTCATGTAAGTTATTATTTCTAGAGTCAATATTTGAGGATTTAAGAGATGTTAGGCATTATTTTCCAGTGAGGGAATACATGAGGGGAGAGAGAGCAAGAGAGAATGAGAATCAAAGAAAATCCTGTTATTAAGAGTAACTAGTGAGTCAGGAAAGGCAAGCTAAGGCAAATAGCAGAAGTGAAGAATAAATGAATGAATTCTTTGTTGGGGAGCCACAACTACTAAGATGGAAATTAAATAGGCCATGGGAATAGAGGGAGATGGATCATATTATTTTCTATTTATTTTATTGCCTATCATGTGAAGAGGACTAGATTTAAAATAACTTCAACTCATGCTGAACTGTCATCATTGATATTACCTGAACTTTGTCTTGTTTGGTTAATTTATTATTCACTTTTGTCCCTTTCCCCATTGTCAAACTGTTTTATTCTAAAAGTCATTATACTAATATATTCAGTGTTTATCATATAGTTTTTGTATATGTTCTTATAAATTATATGTGAAAGAATGAATTCATTGCAGTGAACCTATGGATTCTATTATCCTTTTCACTTTTTTTCTTGGCCTGTTGATTTTATGCATGCACATCCAGTCAATTGATTATAGATTATACTCGTTGTAATTCATAATTATAATAAATAAATTTACTTATTCAGTCTGGGTGCTATTTACTATAAGAAATTTAGCTATGGTTCCTCAGATATAGAAAGTGAATTATACTTTTAAAGGCTGTGCAAAATTATAATTTTTCTAATACTATTTTTTATCACAGATTCTCAAGGTTGAAATTAATTTCTAATATCTTCTAGTGCAACTCACTCTTCCATGCTTGCCTTCCCTCTATAAGAGATGAACGAAGACAATGAATGTGAGTAGAGTGTATGTGGGAGACAGCCCAATGCAGAGTTGGACAGTTATGACTATGAATGAGTTCTTTCTTGTTACTAGAAGAATAAATCTGGTGAAAATAAGAATGGATAGGATGACTAGCAAAAAGGTGACTCAGAGAGCAGAGACACTAATGTGAAATGACTTTAGAAAGATAGAGTAAGTTCACTAGTAAACAGTTGGAAACAGAGTGCAGAGCAGGGGAAATTTCTTTGAAGGCAATGAGTACAGTTACTGTAAGAGAAACAATCCTACAAATCATAAATGTGAAGTAAGGTAGAAAATCATGTAAGAAGAAATTTTTATTCTTCTTAGATTTGAGTTCAGAAAAGAGTATAATTAGGTTGGTGACATATCCTATAATTGTAAGCTAAGAACTCACTGTCCTACATAATGACATGTGAGGAAGAAGGCTCCCCTTTCTAATTTTTCTTTTTTGCTACTAGGGATTGAACCCAAGGGTGCTTAACCACTGAGCCAAAGCCCCAGCCCCCCCTTTTTTTTTGTATTTTACATAGAGACTGGGTCTCTCTGAGTTGCTTAGGGCCTTGTTAAATTGTTGAGGCTGGCTTTGAACTCACAATCCTGTTATCTCAGCCTCCCCAGCCACTGGGAAAATAGGCATTCTCCACTGCACTTGGCTCTCTAATATAATTCTAATAGGACAAATGAAGGAAATGCTAGTTGAAGGTAAAGAGTTAAAGCTGTGCTCATAAATGGTAGGAATTACCTGGGGGGAGAAGAACCTTGTTTCTATTAGCTAACCAGAGAAAAGACAAAACTCTAAATCTCAGCAAAGAACTAATCTACTCTGTTCTCATGAGAACCAAAGACATATAACTCCATATACCTTCCTGAGAGAGAAACATTTTAACACTCCAGTTGTCACTCACAAGTGTTATATTTGTAATTGGTGGTTATAAAAGAAGAAATGGAGTCATGATATGTCACTATCAGAGACTGGCTTATTGAAAGTCTAGATTATGATTAACTAATTCAGCCTTTTATAGAAAGTGGAGAATGTGATTTTCTTCATAAGTTGTGTATACAAAAAACAAACTAGTAATAGCTCACAACAAAAAATATGGAACTATACAACAAAATTAGAAAACATTGAATCCTTGGGGGAAGAAATAATCCAAATACATTCAACAGCTTTCTCTGGTAATCAATTCTACAATATTCCATCAATAATAAGGACAAGGGACTCTGTGACATGGTAAAACTAAGCAAAAGGAAGACCACTCTATAAACATGCTGGAATATAAGAAAACTATAAGAACACTCATTACTATATTTTTAAATCTACAACAAATATGAGATACTATTTTCTTTAAAAAAATCTACACTACTTCAGTCCTCATACCTTCTACACCAACATTGTTTAAGGATGCTCATCCAAACAGTAGAAAAGGAATATATATAACCAATGTGATTCCTGACAAATTCTATTCCAAATCAGATTCCCTTTACCTTTAGTAAGCCCTTCCCTATACCACTCAGCAAAAAGCCCAATAAAAAGTCAGGAAACCTAACTTTGTTAACTAGCTTCATCATCCAAAAGGAACTATCATTTTACATAATGAGAATAAGAAGGTTTATAATTTTTGTAAGCCACACATGAAAATGAAAGGATTTGTTACCACATTCTTGCTGCTATATTAGTAATGTCCGTCAGAGAAGGGGCTTCATTATCAGGTCAATACCTATATTTCTTTTTCCTGTGTACATACATTAGTGGTCATTTAGTAAGTGAAATTTCTTGGGGTAATGACAAGAAACCGTATTTTCCAGTTCTGTCCACTGTGTAGGGAGTCACTTCCTGCCTCTAGCATGAATAAAGGATCCTAATAACCGCTAAGGAAGACGTCAATTGTACCTTTACTATAATTTTTCTTGTTAGGCATTTGAGATATGAAGCCCAAATAGCAAACAATAAATTTCATTTGAATTCATTTTAAAATAATTTTGCCTCTCAGAACAAAAGAAAACCATTCCACTGTTAGGGATGACCCTTCAATCAAGTTCCAGAAGCAGTAGATTCAAGGAACAGAATCTCAGCTGAACTTTAGTCCTCAAGTAACAAGCAAGAAATACATGTCTATTGTTTTTAAGTCCCTGACATTTTGAGATTGATTATTATAGCAGCAGAAAATTACTGATACATTGGGTCTCTAGAAGAAAGTGTATATTATGACTGGCACATGAAGTGAATATTTTTCATGTGCAACCTTCTACAATCATACAACAATATGGACAAAATCTGAATATATATATATATATATATATATATATATATATATATATGATATCATAATATCTTTGGTAATGAGTCACTGTCACTTTTTTTCTAACTCACATCCAGTCATAACCCAGGGTAATTTTAAGATCCATACAGTTATTATATTCATCACGTATTAAGTAAGTTTATAGTTTTAAGACCTTCTATGAAAATGATGGATAAAATTTCTCACTCTTTGAATCTAGAACTTTTTCTTCTTTTAATTTACTGTCAGAAAAATAAAATGGCAGCAGTGATTATGTATAAATTCTAGTATGTACAGCTCAAAAAGACTTGCAGCTCCTGGCTTCCCCAACTTGGGACCTGCCCTAAAACTACGATATAAGGAAATGAGTGTAGCCTATTGCAGGAGGGAAATAAAGTTTCCTAGGCAGAAGGCAAAGCCAACTTCTAGACTCAGGAGAAATACCAAATTCTTTGTTTTCATACCTCATTTTGAAGTGGGTTTGCAACTGTCCTGATATACATATACATATATATCTAATTCAGAAATTATGATTCATTGTTCTTATTAAGACTAATAATCTTCCCTTCCTGACAAATGTCTTTGACTTTATTCTCAAGCTTTTCATCTAATCTAAATTACTGTTTCTGATAAATTTAGGAACTACTGTAACTTTTTGTTTTTCCTTTTTTTTTTTTAAAGAGAGAGTGAGAGAGGAGGGGGGGAGAGGGGGAGAATTATTTTTTTTTAATATTTATTTTTAGTTCTCGGCGGACACAACATCTTTGTTTGTATGTGGTGCTGAGGATCGAACCCGGGCCGCACGCATGCCAGGCGAGTGCGCTACCACTTGAGCCACATCCCCAGCCCCTTTCCTTTTTCTATCTTCAATCACTTGATCTCCATTTTCTCTAGACCCTGTTTGTTTTTGACACCTCTTCTTTCCTGTCTAACCTGCAATCCCTAGGTGAGCATCTGAACCATTCCCTTAGGAGCTGTTTGACCATCAAAACCTTCAACAGGAAGTACATTCTACTGCCTTGCTCCATCCTTCCAGAGTTTTCTGTTACATATGGTGCCACCACTATTCATACAATCATCTAAGCCTGGAGTCACAAATGGTTTCTCTCTCTCTTTCTTTCTTTCTCTCTCTCTCTCTATTTCCTGTTTTTACTTCAATAATTGACATGCTCGATTAAGATTCTGTTATCTTGTGATAGATACTGTGAAACTGAGACCAAGAGGTATTAATTAAATTGAGCAGAGCTTCAAGGGAAGTCAACTCAAGAGCCAAGATTCAGATATACCTAATGTCAAAGGCTTGGTACTTTACACTTAGTCAAGCTGGTTTCCTATTTTTTTTTCTTTTCATACTGTTTTTATATATTAATTTTACCTAGAAGGAAAAATAAATATGAAAATAGAAATAGACGTGCTGAAAATAGAACATAGTTTTCCAGTTCTGAATGTGGACCTATGTCATCTGGTCATTAGTAGATGAAAATTAAATGTTTTATATTCTATTACATTATTTTCTAATTAGTGAATTGAAATGTCTTTCTGATTTGATTTATTAATAATCCTTTGAAATCAGTAAAATATTTTATAATTTCCTTGATTATTACTTGCTCATGCCTCTGGATTATATGCATGATATAAAATTGAATTAGGGAGTAATACATATGCTATTTTATTTGACATTTTTCATGTGTCAGAGGAACTATGTGATAAACTTCTTGAGGCTTATGAAGAGAAAAAAATTACTTGTGAGTTTTTACAAAGTATATGGTAGTAAAAATTTAAATTGATATTTTATTATACTCATATGGAACTATTAGAGAAACAATAAAATTTATATATGTGTGTGTATTCAGATGGACATAATCTGAATATATATACGTATATATACACGCGCACATACACACATGTATAATGGAAAACCTTAGTTAATTTCAAATGAATAAAAACAGGGAAGCATGAATGATTCAGTATAGGATATGTAGTAACTATCCTTCAAGATGTCCCTTAAGATTGACCTCCTTTTGTTCTCTACTGACAATTTCTTTTTATCTCTCTGTTTTCAGTAATCCATCTATTTTTTATACTCTATTCTTTGGCTTTTCTGGACAAAACCTACAGTTGCAATCTGAATTCTATGGTTTTTCCTTCTTGCTTTATTTGGCTTTATCTGACTCTCCACTGTCACTTTGAATCTCAACAAGATTGTTCTTTATATACAATAGTACTGGGCAGTAATCTTTTATCTTTATAGAAAAATCTTAAAAAGTGGAATACAGAAAAATCCAAGGAGCATGTAAAACATTTCTAAATACTCAGTGTCAACTATGAGGAACCTTTCTAGAAATTTTCTGTATTCTATTTCATGAATTTAGTATGTTCCCAATGATGTCATTTTTGTTCTCTTCTTTTCACATGGATGCTGAATTCCCAGGATAAAAGGTACTAATGCAAACATGTCCAAATATATAGGTTAGTGATCTGTTAGTGATTTTTTAAAATAAATCAATTATAATTTGCAAAATGGCCAATGATTTGATGATATATGTCATATTATTCATTTAAAAAAGATACTTTATTTCTTCAGTGATTTGTGCTGTTAAGTGTTAAATGTCAAAGTATTTGAGAATTTTGTAGACAAATCTCAGCTTTACAGGTACACAGTATGAACCAGACATTTAAAATAAGAAAAGTACCCCACTATATAGCCTTATTAAGCCTTGATTTCCAGCCAAGTCGTTTACTTGTTTCCAAGTGGCTCTTTTACTAGCAGGCGGGTGGGTGGATGAATTTCCATCCAGATATGGAATCATCCCAGTTCCTCCCCTCCTCAGGAGACTCTGTATCATGGAAGGTGCATGGCCTACTTACTGCCTTCCTTTAGAAAGTTTGAATGCTGTATGTTCTCATGTTCACCACTTTTACATCTTGTTATTTAATGATATACATGTTAATTAAATATTAGTTTCATTTTCTTGGACTTCAGCTTATATGATACAACAGATATTTGTTTCCTCAATTGTATACTCAGTGATCATAATAGTAATGATAAAAGAGCTATTGGTATAGAAAAAAATTAACAGTAGAAACTTATACACGTAAGAATCAAACTGAATAACCAACTGGATTACATTTCCTCAAGTAAAATGTGTAAGTTTGCAAACAGTAATGAAAATAGCTATGTTGTGAAGTTGATTTTATCATAGCTTGTAAAGCTAAGTTTATTTCAGCCATTTTCAATAATAATAGTTGACAGGTAGTTTTCTGTAATCTACTTTGTATTGATTCTTCCCCATCCTCTCTATGCTGTCTAACTCTGTGAGATCTCATACTTTCTTACTTAGTTTGGTACTTCATAATTGAATATGTATATAGAAATATGTATACATGATATACAACACCAAGGAAAACTGATGGGGGCTCTTATTACTCAAGTGTGTAGTGGAAAGATGACCATACCAAGGCCACAGGAATTATGCTTTATCATCTCAAATTTATTCTTTCAATGAGGGGTGCTTTATTTTTTATATTAAATGTATACAAACTAAAGGCATTCTTAAGAGAAGCTAAAAATAGCACATAATCCAAAATCAAAAGCAGACAAGATAAAAATAAAATTTTGTAGCTATCTGACCTCTAAATCTAGAATAATCTTGATTTTTTCCCTGTAATATTGGATTTCAAAGTTAAGTTGGGAATCCACTAATAAATTTAATCCCATTTTAGTTACCAACTAAGAAATCTAATTCATATGGCAAATTAATGGAATCAGGTAAAATCATTGATCCACACCATCTAATGTGCCTATTTCTCTAGTCCTCCCTGTTATTCATTATACAGTTACAGTGATGAAAAAATTTGAGTTAGTATATAAAAACAATGCAAATATGTAATCATTCCAAGGACATAGATATCAAATGTGTGTATTAAAAATATTCATATAATTATATGTATATAATAAAAAAATTAAAAAATCTATACTTTAAAAAATTGACATTAATTTAAGTGTAGAGTGAGGCATGTTATATTTTAAAGTGTCTCACATCACTAATCTTTAGTAGTTGATTTTTCTTACCTCTGTCAACAAACCTGCCCCAGGTAAGAATTTGTGAGTGGTATAGAAGACACGCATTTTCTTTCTAAAACAAGCAAATATATGAAGAAAAATAGAATGTAATGAGTCAGGCTGCCTCCCTTGACCAGAAGCTGAGGAGCCAATTACTCTGAGCAGAGCAAATGATTCCTGATCTGGAGCAGCTCCCTGCCTCTGTGACAGCTGCTGAAAATCAAGTTCCACCAAAGCCCTGGCAGTGTGTTCTCCCAAACTCTGTAGAAGGGATAGGGAAACAAGCACCACCCAGCTTTAGGCTTTTACTATTCATTACCATTATTCAAATTTCATGCCATTCTAGTCTTCCTAAAGTCTAGAAAGTCATATCAGCTTCACCATGAGTGTCTTGTATGAATTAGCCCTAACCAAATTTAACCAGTTATAATGTGTGCATTGTAACACAAAGCAGCAACCATATCCCTCACCCTCACCCACACTTGACTCTAGGGGACCCAGGGAATATTTATTATGTGTGACAATTAATAAACATTATTTATATTGAAGCAAAGACAAAAAACTCAAAATTAGTGTAACTTTTAATGGGATTTATTTTCTATTATATAACACAAACACTTGGATTTCTCAAAGGTGGCAAGTCGTTAGCTTTTGAAGGTTAGTGTGTACGTTGAAAGTGTCCTATGCTTTTTCAGAATGAAATGTAGCAAACAAAGTATAAAAATAATTTCAGAAACATATTGTGGAATAATTTGGTTCTCAAATGTCTCACAAAGGCTAATGACTTAAAGGCTTAGTCCTTAATTTGGCACTGTTAGGAGGTGGTGAAACCTCTAAAAGTCAGGGCCTAATGGGAGGTTTTTAGGTCACTGGGGCATATCCTCAAAGGGGACTGTGAAACTCTGGTCTTTTTCTATTTTTTTTTTTTTTTTTTTTTTACTTCCTGACCACTGTGAGAAGAGTAGCTTGCTCCTCCACACATTCTCCACCACCATGTGCTGATGTGCTACTTTATCACAGGCCCCAAAGAAACAGGGCCAGTGGATCATACTTTGGAATCTCCAAAACCATGAGTGCAAATAAAACTTTTCTCCTTATAAATTGATTATCTCAGGTATTGTTTATGGTAACAGAAAGCTAACTAACACATGATGTTTGGACAAAGTGAAAATATGAACACAAAATCTTTCCTTGTGCCTAAAAACTGGTCCTTGGATTTACCAGCAAACCCAAAGCAGATTTTTAAAAACATTTAGTGTGAAGAAGATATTTCAGAACATTATTCTATAAATTATCTATTGTGCACATGAATTTGATTCCAAGCTATCTGAATCCTACATATAGAGTCTTTGACAAAGCCAGGTTTATTTCATTTTGCTATGTCTTTTGATTCTCTTAAATAATCTAAAATATAATTTGTTTATCTTGTAGATATAAAATACCTTTGCTTGTTTATGCAAAAGCTTCAAGAACTTCAAAACTGCTCTCTTAAGTTCCCATTCCACCTGGCAGAATCAGTTCCCAGCTGCATCCTCAGGGAAATCTTTCTTCTCTAAATTTGGCCTGTTTCTTATTTTTCCTCAATATTCTTTACATTTTTTCATTCACAGCATATCTCACAATAGTAAATATTTTTTTGCAAAGTTAGTTATTAAATATTTGCTTTGGGGCTGTGGCTGTGGCTTAGCAGTAACACACTTGCCTAGCATGTGTGAGGCACTGGGTTCGATTCTCAGCACCACATATAAATAAATAAAAATAAAGATCTATCAACAACTAAAAAAATGTTTTAAAAAATCTGCTTTGTCCTAGATTGTAAATACCAAAAGGAAGGAATCTTTTCTTGTTTACCATTTATCTCTTCCACCTGGCATAGTACCTGGCAGATACAAGTATTCCATAAATATTTGTTGAAGAAATAAAAAAAAAAAATAACAAACTCCCACATATTGTTGATAATGGAAAAAAAAAGGCATGGACCATTGGATTATGGACAACCTGAATTTTCATTTCATCACTATTATTTCCTACATGTATTTTTGTAGGCCAGCTTCAAGTCTATCAACTTTATTTTGAGATAATATATCCCAGTATTTACTAAAAATTTACTGACATTTATATTTGTATGTGGCAAATAAATAGAACTGATAGGACAATGTAAGAGAATATATTATCAGAAAATAATGCAAACATTTAATATTGCCAATTATTTTTGGGAAACCATTACAATTTAGATTCAGTTTCATGCCAAGAATAAGAGCTCGTGCATTGGTATCTCCCAGACTTGGATTCTGACCAAGGTGACCTTACTGTTAGTCTCAACTTGACTACATGTTAGAGAGGTTCATTCTTGATTATTGGTCCTTGACCTTCCTTTTCTTAGAAAATTTGGAATTGTAAATAGTTTATCTGCCCTTTTGAAATGTAAATAGACCTTGTCTCCACCTTCACACATCTTTAGCAAGGACCCAGAATCCTATTTTTGGAATAAATCATCAGGGAAGATAGCAGCCCCATCCCCAGGCTCTGGGGGAGGGTAGGAATTTCATCTTCACAAGTGCCAAACACAGAAGGTCCTATCTCAGACAAAATCCTTTGCAACTGTGGAGTAATTGACCCTGCTTAGTGCATCCCGATGATCAACCTTTTCCTCCAGTATTCTTGCTGTAGCTCACCCCAGTACTTTAAATTCTTTACACCTTCTGTGACAGTGGTGTGATTTCAGGCTCTCTTCTCCACCGGAATAGCTTTGAGTAAAAACTCTTCCTTGCCTGTATTTTATTCAGTGAAATTTTTGCTTTGGGTGCTAATATCACATATGATGAATTTAAAAACTATGGAACTGGTAATAATTATTTTGCACTCTGAGTACTTATTTTCCTATTATATCAATCAGAATTATATATGTAAAGACCTCAATGCACACCACATCTCACATATTATATTATAGGTACTAATTTAATGAAGCACATCAACAATTATCACATTTATTATAATTGATTATTTAGGGAAATGAAGATAAGGCTTATTTTCTCTAAACTATTTCAAAATTAAAATAACTGTGGCTATTTAAAATTAATATGGAGCTATTTGTTTCTTTAGGCTGAGAGTTCTGAGTAGCACACTCAGGGGTACTCTAGAATGACCCAATAAAATTAAATCCTTACAATTATTCTGAACTAATTGATACAAGGGAATAGGGAAATAAGAAAATGGAGAAGAAACAAAATTAATTAGTTTTCTGGCCATCTGATTTGAGCAAACAATATCATTGCGATTCCACTTTTTTCAGGTACTGTCATCTCCTCAAAAACACTTGAAGAAGAGGATCTTAAAAGATAAGTTACAAAATGACTGCTGAATACACATCCAAAGAATACCATCAGCCTTAATTTAACCCAGGTATTCAGAAAACTGAACTTTACTAATTGGGGTAGTATGTTATTGTCAAATCTATTACTTTTACCTCAGTGATATGGAAAGAGACACTTAAAAATCTTCATATTCCCTCTGTTTGTTTGATCTGGGTCACAGCCTATGATATTCATAGTTGGCTATTGGTGTTCTTAAGTCCTTGAATGTCATCTTTAAATTGCAGTATCGATCACCTCTTTCTCTCCCTCCCATCCATCCCTTCCACTTTTGACTCAAATTATTTTTTTTCCCTATAGCTTGCTAGATAATGGTATATACTAATTTTTTTAATTGTTGATCTTATTTTTTTCATATCTATATCACCTGTGTTACAAAAACAGCAAAACAGGATATCAGATTCATACTTCAAGATAAGTATTGTCTTTCTACCTGCTATTCTATTTGATTAATTATATGCTAACTTACATTCCATAAAATGCTCTCCTATCACTTCAAAGAAATAATGAAGGAAAATACATGTTCTTTCAACAACGTAAATTCTAACTTTAAGGCTAAACTATTCTTTTCACCTTCATAGAATCTATTGCTAGGCAAAGCTATAATTACAGAGAGTTTTTAATGTTTCATTTTTAAAAATGTTGCAAACCACTTAAAAGTCATGAATAGTTGTTTTTAAATTTTCCAGTTTAGTGTAATCTATGCAGTCCATTTCCCAGCATAATTATAAAGTGTTTGAAAGTGGATTGAACTGACAGCAGCTTAGGTGTTGAGTGACAAGGCAAGGTTTTATAAAAGAGCAAATACACTATACTGGTTATTTGTCTCCTCATTGTGCTCAAAATTTCAGGTGATTAAACCCTTAAAACATGCTTTAGAATTTTGCAATTCAATCTCGTCAGGCAATTTTAAGCCTTTAGAGGCATAATACCATAAAACATTAAATATCTTTGATTTTATTATATCAAAACCAAATTATTTTCCAGTATATAAATATCCCTAGCTTAAGATGGGCAATCTCTATTGATACTACAGTATGATAGCATTCAAATCCTTGTTATCTGACAAGCCAGGGAATCTGCTATTTGTCACTAAGCAACATTCAGAAACAATTTCTCCATTTCTATTATCATGCAAAATGTGTTCAGGACAAGAAATGCACACAGAGAAAATTACTCCTCTGGTGAGATATTTTGACACAAAAAAATCTTTCCTCGTCAAAGATGAAAAGCACCTTGTCACTCACTTCTAATTACTGACTCCTTTCTGTTAATGTAGAGAGAAGCCAACTCCCTGTGGCGACGTCACAGAGGCATTTACTAGCATGCAGAGTTGGATTGAGTCTGTGAACAGTATTCGCTGAGCACAGCCAGGCTGTCCATGCACACTGATAGGGGTGATTTTTAATTATAACTATTGATCTTCTTTAAAGTTGAAGAAAGTACATTTTATCTTTTTGCATGACTCTCTGCCGTTCATCTTTGGTGTGAGACCTTTCTTTTCTAGCCTTTTCCGAGATGCCTTTGGCATTAAAGTGTAATGATTACCAACAGTCACACAGCAAGAATCAATTTGAAGAGTTGTTTATCAACTTGTTAAACATTAAAATAAAACATTTCCTGCTCTGTGATGGTGATTAATATCCATAACCAAATGAGTTGGGCAGGAATGGATAGGAATAAAGGTTGAGCACAGCTGCTGCAAAATCATTAACCAGGTGTGGAAATCACCTCCTTAGAAAAATTATACTTCTGACCACTAGCTTGCAAAAGATTTTTCCAGATAGGGCATTATGTAACAGGGGACAAGAATAATCATTAACGAGCAAACTGGAAATAGAACAAAGGCTTTCAGTAATTCTACTCTGTATTGAAGAAAGAACACAAGATTCTTACATAGAGGGTCTGTTAATGATGAGGGTAGATGAGATGTTAGGGTCTCGGGGACATGCTCTGGCTGAAAATTTCTGCAATACTCTTTCCCTTAGGCTCACCCAGATAGAAAAACAACTATCTAAAGAAAAGCATCCATGACATATTGCTCTAGGAGTATGTGAGAATTACCTTCCGTGACCATAGTGCATTGTCATTTGCCTTGCTTGATCTGTTATTTTTATTTCAAATTAATTATGCTACAATTGATTAGCTATTTTTCAAAAAAACAGCAAACTGTATTCATTCAGTAAGACTTAATTGAGGGGCAATTGTCTACTAGACCCTAAATAAGTATTGGAAAGTCTTCAATTAATTGGAAAAAAATCTGCATTCTTAAGAAGCTATAGTTATCTCATATTGTAGGTCATTAATATAGAAACACAGTATCAGAGTTAGAGCTCAGATAATAGCCAATTTCTGATACCATGAAACATTTATTAGAATATTTGAAATGAAATGAAAATGGATTGATAAGATCCATTGATTGATAAGATCCATTGATTGATATAAAAACATATCCCCAGCTTTTATATTGTATTACCACTAACCTTCCCCAAAAGTGTTTTCTTTTCTCTCAGTGTATTCTGTGGAGCAGTGTTATACAGTAGGATTTCCCTAAATTTGAGTAAGACTCAACAGATTTGTGCCATACCATTTTCTAAAACTATACACTTTGAAAAACTCTATTTTTTATGACAATGTTAGCTCTTATTTATTGAATACTTAGTTAAAATGTTAAATATGCATGTCTTTTTTTGTTAAATCCATATATCCTCTCTATGAGAAATGTAGCACCATCATACTCTAAATATAAGACAGGGGAATTGAGAATTAGGATGATTAAGCATATTAAATAGTATCAAAGCCCTAAGCAGCAGAGCTTGGGAGTAGAATGAAGCCAGGTCCGTTTGATAGACAAACCTGTGCTCTTAACTCACATGTCTCTTGGCCTCTCCTGTTGGTCTAATTTAGATCTTTATTTGGTTTCATTCCATTTTGTCTAAACAAATGCAGTTGTCTCCCAAGTAGTGTCTCTGCCTTCTAGTTTTCTCTCCTGAAAGCCATCCTCATTCAGCTTCCACAGTGATCTATTTAACATGTATAGCTGATGATATTTCACTGCTGCCCTTAAACTCATCGATAGCACTAATAGATCTTTTAAGAGGAGAAATTTTTCAAGATATGAATACCCACCTCCACTATGGTCCACTAACTTTTGCATGGGTTTACCACTATCAACATCTCTCTTATATCCCTTTCTCCTTTTCAAAGTCTTCTCTATTATGTCTAAATATTTTGTCAGGCTGGCAAATGAAATATTTTCTGAAAATGTTTGGAGAGTTCTGTTTAAATTTGAATAAAAAATTTCACAAATTATTTATGTTTCTTTTTTAAAAAATTTTTAGTTGTAGTTGGACGAAATAACTTTATTTTACTTATTTAATTTTGGGGTGCTAAGGATCTAACCCAGCGCCTTGAATGTGCTAGGTGATTGCTCTACCATTGAGTCACAACTCCAGCCCAAATTCTTTATGTTCTGATATTGGATACTATTAATGGTCAAAATACCACTTGATGCTGAACCTTCGCTTGTCCCATGAACTAAAACATATCATGCAAAGGAAGCTAGGTCTTCCCAAAATCTCCATATGCAATTATTGCATCCATTTTCTCTGACAAAATTTCAGAGGAGAGTCTGGAGTTACCATCAGCAAGTACATAGGATTATTTGAAAATACTTAAACAGAGCCCCAGCATGGTGGTGGACACCTATAATGCTGGCAATTTGGGGAGGTGGAGGAAAGATAATCACATGTTCAGAGCCAGGCTCAACAATTTATCAAGGCCTTAAGCAACTCAGGGAGACCCTGACTCTAAATAAAATATAAAAGAAAGGCTGGGGATGTGACACAGTGGTTAAGAGCCCCTGAATTTAATTACTAATACTAGCAAAAAAAAAAAAAATCTGAACAATACTAAGTATATTGGGTGAGCAAAATATGACAGATATATGTTAGATAAGCTAAAAAGTTAGCATATTATGCTAATCCTATAACCATTTGAATATTTGAGTGAAATTAGAATTTATTTTTGGTGTGAATTTTGATACTTAATGAAGTTATTAAAGTGTATTATATTTGCAAGCTTTGCAAATGAACAATTCAGTTTAGTTAAAACCATCTAATTAAAATGTAAACACGGGCTGGGAATGTGGCTCAAGCGGTAGCGCGCTTGTCTGGCATGCGTGCGGCCCGGGTTCGATCCTCAGCACCACATACAAACAAAGATGTTGTGTCCGCCGAGAACTAAGAAATAAATATTAAAAAAATTCTCTCTCTCTCTCTCTCCTCTCTCACTCTCTCTAAAAATAAATAAATAAATAAATAAATAAATGAAATGTAAACACGATTAGGACTTTAATTAAAGTCAATGTATAAAAAAGCTTTTTTACTAATATTTCATCATTCATAAAGTTTATCCAACTTGATTTTTATTATTCCTCTCTAATTCTTGTGGCATTTTTACATAGATATTTGCTATTTTAAAATGAAAATAATATTATTCTCTTTAATACATATGATAAACTAGGAATTAATATACCTTTGCTCAAATTTGCTCAAATTATTTTACAACTATTCTCTCATCTATTTTGTCAGATAAAATGAGAAAAAGGATTTATCTTCTCTGTCTCACAAATAAAGAAAGCAGATAGATCTAAAGATAGCCCCATAATAACAGTAAAACCTAATTCTAGAAAAATTGTCATCATACCAGTGAAAGATTATCTTATTTATAACTATGATGGAGCTTATTATTTGTTCACAGTTATTTGTTTTATTCTTTTTCTTCAACATATTTCCCTGCCCCATAGAGCTTGGGCATGGCCATATGATTTGATTTGACCCATAAAATATAAACAAGTTTGACAAAATTAGTGGACTAATTCCTAGGATTAGGTTTAGAAAACACTGTTTCTATGTGCACTCTTGTTTCATGTCCCCACTAGGGCTGACTTTGAAATGGGTTCTAGAGAGAGAAGGTAAATTAAACAGCTATAAAACCTATACAATAAGGCTGCCCATCTCCAAACCACTCTTTATATGAATATGAATATCAAATAAACTTGGTTTCTATAAGAAATTGTATTCTATTCTTTTCTATTTGAATTCTATTCTAATTGAATAAATTTATAATTGAATAAAAGTTGATTAATAGTGTATCCTTTCTAACTCTACAGAGGAACATTTCAGTTTCTAAATCCAAGTTCAGAAATTATTGATGGTTAATGATCAGTAAATAATTATTGTAAAAGCATGTGATATTCAAAAAATAAACACTTAGATGGAAGCCTTATACACTAAAGATATAAAGCATTGCTTAAAGAAATTAAAACAAATAAATGAAAAGATATCCTGTGTTCATAGACTGGAAGACTTAAATATTAAGATTATAGTGCTGGAGATCCCAGATGGTGGGCCAGAGGGAGGCAGCATTCTGTGTCACTCTGTGACATGGGACTCAAGTAGTAAGATTACTGCTTCTCTTCGAGTGATATTCCTGTTTCGCACAGAAAACATGGCCACCAAGCCAGTCCAGGTCTCTAGGCCTCAATGTAGAGTAGGTCTCTTAAGTATTCATTCATGCAGGACTACCAGGTACCCAAGTAAGACCATCAACACCCGCAGAGAACTTTCAGCCACCCACACTAGCAGAAATCACTGATGCCACTCCCATCAGGACACTCAGCAGCTTCACTTGTGCAGGAACTCCGGCTGCCAGTCCCGTGTGGACCCCCATCTACCAACGTAGGACTATTCTGGTCACCGTTGTCTTGGGACTCTGTAGCAGTGAAGATAATATATGCAATAGCCTACCTGCACCCAAGAACTTTACACAGATTCAGAAGTCAGCCGGCAGCCACACATTGCATACCATATGCCTCTCTGAATTCAACATGCAACGCCATCACTTGGCTCCTTTACGCAACCCTTCACCTCACCGCTGAAAGCAGGTGCCTCCTCTTGATTCACCTTCATCACTGTCTTCTGTGGGGTCAACTCACAATTTTGCACTTCTCCTGGCCATGTACTCAGTTTCTAACTCCCCAGTCTCTGGAGCAGCCACTAACCCAGCACAATGATATGTTGGTTACCTTCACCATCCTGAGGGAGGAGATACCAACTAACAATAGATGAACCACCTATTGGATGAGAAGGGAAGTAGGAAAGATACAAATTCACAACCAAAACAATTCTATTTCTTTCTTCAAGATTTTTCTTTTCCTTTTTTTCCCCCATTTTTTCCCTCTCCCACTGTATTCTCCCTCCCTCAAATCCCCAACATATGTGAAACCAAGTACTTTGCATTATTTAGGATTTTGCACACTGGGATGTCCCAATAGTACATTAGAACTGTGTTGTATATTCTTTTTTTCCCCACCAATTTCTACTCTTTAATATTTTTTTACTTTTCTTAATATATATATGTGTGTGTGTTTTAGGTACTCTACTATCTTTCCAATTACTTGTCTGCCCATAATTACTTCTTCTCCCTTCTTCTGCTACTAATCTTTCTCTTTAGATTTCTATTTCACACTTCCTAAGATATAACAAGTCTACATCCTCATGTCCTACCTCCTCAGCATATCATCCTACTCCTCATCCCCAGCTCTTTGTCCACCATCAGAAACTGTAAATCTTTTTACAAACCTGCTGAGTATATTGTAGATAATAATTGAATTCACCATTTCTATACATTGTGGTCAAACTGTAAACATCTTAATAGCAAATATTTGTTTTTAGGGTGTATAGTTCTTATATTGGGGTCTGATAACATTGTCCTTCACCTCAAAGGGGAGGTATTGGATCCCTACAGGGACACTATAAGACTATAGCATAAAAAAAATAATGCCTCAGATCCACAGTGCTAGAAAGGAATATATACAAGCAAAATGAAAACACAAAGGAAGACAGTGTCCCAAACATATCAAGATACAACATTATTAGAATCCATGGCCAGAACAGAAGAAAAAAGGACAAAAATGAGTTCAGGATGTACATAATTAAAATGTTCTGTGAATTAAAGGATTATATAAGGGAGGAAATACAGGCAGCAAAAGATCATTGTGACAAAAACTATATAAGCAAATACAGGAAGCAAAAGATTACTTCAATAAGCAGATAGAGGTTCTAGAAAGAAAAAAAGAAATCTTTGAAATGAAAAAAAATCAATAAACAAAATGAAAAATGCAATTGAAAGTATCACCAATATATTAGGCCACTTGGAAAACAGGACATCGGACAATGAAGACAAAATATATAATCTTGAAAGGAATGTAGACCACACAGTGAAAATGGTAAGAAACCATGAGCATAACATTCAAGAAATATTGGAGTGCATAAAAAGACCAAATTTAAGAGCTACTGGGATAAAGGAAGGACTAGAGTTCCAAACAAAAGGAATGAGCAATTTATTAAATGAAATAACATCAGAAAATTTTCCAAACATAAAGAATGAATTGAAAAACCAAATTCAAGAAGGTTAAAGGATACCAAATGCACAACATCACAACAGATCCACACCAAGACACATTATGAAATGCCCAACACAGAGAATAAGGAGAGAATATTAAAAAGCACAAGAAAAAGGGATCAGATTACATATAGGGGGAACCAGTTAGAATATCTGCAGATTTTGAAACCCAGACATTGAAAGCGAGGAAGATCCTGGAACAACATATATCAAACTCTGAAAGAAAATGGATACCAACCAAGAATCTTATATCCAACACAATCAAGCATTAGATTTGATGATGAAATAAAAACCATCCATGATAAACAAAAGTTAAAAGAATTTACAACTCCCAAGCCTTCACTACAGAACATCCTCAGCAAAATATTCCATGAAGAGGAATTGAAAAACAACAATGAAAATCAGCAAAGGGAGGTATAACACTAAGGAAAAACTAATAAAAGAGAAACCAAGTTAAGTTAAATACCAAATATTAAAAAAAATGGCTGGGAATACAAATCATGTCTCAATAATAATCCTGAATGTTAGTGGCCTAAACTTACCAATCAAAAGACATAGTTTGGCACATGGATTAAAAAAAAAGACCCAACTAAATGTTGCCTTTAAGAGACTCATCTCATAAGAAAATACATCCACAGACTGAAAGTGAAAGGTTTGGAAAAATCATTCCACTCATGGATTGTGGAAACAAGCAGGAGTTGCAATCCTTATTTCAAATAAAGTAGACTCCAAGCCAAAGTTAATCAAAAGGGATAAAGAAGGACATATAATACTGCTAAAGGGAATCATTCATCGAAAAGACATAACAATAATAAATTTATATGCCCTAAACAATGGAGCATCTGCATTCATCAAACAAACTCTTCTCAAGTTTAAGAGTAATATAGATCACAACACAGTAATTCTGGCTGACATTAACACACCTCTTTCACCACTGGATAGATCTTCCAAACAAAAGCTGAACAAAGAAATTATAGAACTCAATAATTCAATCAATAACTTAGACTTAACTGACGTATATAGAATATTTCATTATTCAATGAATGAATATACTTTCTTCTCAGCAGCACATGGATCCTTTTCTAAAATAGACCATATATTATACCTCAAAGCAACTCTTAGCAAATACAAAAAACTATAGATACTACCCTGCATTCTGTCAGATCATAATGAAATGAAATTAGAAATCAATGATAAAATTAAAAAAAATTAAAAGCAATTTCATCACCTGGAAACTAAACAATATGCTCCTGAGTGAACAAAGGGTTGCAAAAGACATCAAGGAAGAGATTTAAAATTTCTTAGAGGTTAATGAGATCACAGATACAATTTATCAAAATCTCTGGGACAATATGAAAGCAGTACTATAGTAAAGTTCATTGCATGCAGTTCATTCCTTAAAAGAAGAAAAAGTCAACAAATAAATGACCTAATATTACATCTCAAATCTATGAAAAAAAAGAATAAAAATCAACATCAAAAGCAGTACAATACAGGAAATAATTACAATCAGACCTGAAATAAATGAAATTGGCAAAAAAATGAAACAATTGAAAGAATTGACAAAACAAAAAGTTAGTTCTTTGAAAAAATAAAAACAAAATGACAAACCCTTAGCCATACAAAAGAAGAGGAGAGAGAAATTACTAACATCCATGATGAAAAAGAAAATATCACAACAGACACTACAGAAATACAGAAGATAATTAAAAATTATTTTGAAATCTTGTACTGTAAAAAAATAAAACATCATTCTAAATGGAGAAATATTGAAAGCATTTCCTCTAAAAACTGGAATAAGTCAAGGATGCCCTCTTTCACCATTTCTATTTAACGTAGTTCTTAAAACACTGGAAAAAGCAATTAAAGAGCAAAAAGAAATTAAAGGAATACACAGATAGGAAAAGAAAAACTCAAGTTAGCACTATTTGACTATAATATAATTCTATACCCAGAAGACCCAAAAATTCCACCAGAAAACTTTTAGAACTGGTAAATGAATTCAACAAAGTAGCAGGATACAAAATCAGCACCCATAAATCAAAGGCATTTTGTTTTATATCAGTGACAAATCCTCTCAAAGGGAAACAAAAAAAACCTACCCCATTTATAATAGCCTCAAAACAAACAAACAAAGAAACAAACAAATAAAATGCTTGGGAAACAACCAAACAAAAGAGGTGAAAGACTTCTACAATGAAAACTACAGAACATTAAAGAAATAAATTAAATAAGACCTTAGAAGATAGAAAGATCTATATTTTACTTGGACATACAGAATTAATATTGTCAAAATGACCATACTATCAAAAGCATTATATAGATTTAATGCAATTCCAATCAAAATCCAAATGACTTTCCTCATATAAATAAAAAAGCAGTCATGAAATTCATCTGGAAAAATAAGAGACACAGAATAGATAAAACAATCCTTAGCAAGAATAGTGAAGCAGGTGGCTTCACTATACTAGACCTTAAACTATACTACTGAGCAATAGTAACAAAAACAGCATGGTATTGGCATCAAAAAGACTGGTAGACCAATGGTACAGAATAGATGACACAGGGACTAACCCATATAATTACAGTTATCTTATATTAGATAAAAGTGCCCAAAACACAAATTGGAGAAAAGATAGCCTCTTCAACAAATGGTGCTGGTAAAACTGGAAATGTATATGCAACAAAATAAAATTAAACCCCTATCTCTCACCATATAGAAAACTCAATTCAAAGTGGATCAAGGACCTAGGAATTAAACCAGAGACCTTGCATCTAATAGAAAAAAAAGTAATCCCAAATCTTCATTATATCGCATTAGGCCTTTAATTCCTTAGTAAGACTCCTATAGCACAAGAATTAAAATAAAGAATAAGTGGGATGGATTCAACTAAAAAGCTTCTTCTCTGCTAAAGAAACAATCAGGTGACTCAAGAGCCTACATCTGGGAGCAAATTTTTACCACTTGCACATCAGATAGAACACTAATCTCTATGGTATGTAAAGAACTCAAAAAACTAAACAACAAAAAAATCAAATAACCCAATCAATAAATGGGCATAGGCACTGAATAGACATTTCTCAGAAGGTGGTGTACAGTCATTCAACAAATACATGAAAAAATGTTCAACATCTCTAGCAATTAGAGAAATGTAAATCAAAACTACTCTATGATTCCATCTCACTTCATTCAGAATGGCAACTATTTAGAATACAAACAATAGTAAGTGTTGGCAAGGATGTGGCTAAAAAGGCACCCTCATACATTTCTGGTAGGACTGCAACATGGTACAGCCAATATGGAAAGCAGTATGTAGATTCCTTCAAAATCTTGGAAAGAAATCACCTTTTTACGCAGCTATCCCACTCCTAGGTCTGTACCCAAAGGACTTAAAAGCAGCATACTACAGGAATACTGCCACATCAATATTTATTACAGCCAAGTTCACAATAGCTAAACTGTGGAACCAAGTTAGATGCCCTTCAATAGATGAATGCATAAAAAATATGTTATATGTACACAATGAAATATTACTCAGCAATAAAAGAGAATAAAATCATGTCATTTTTAGGTAAATGGTTGGAGTTGGAGAATATAAAGCTAAGTGAAGTTAGCCAATCCCAAGAAACCAAATACTAAATGTTTTCTCTGATATAATGTAGGTTGATTTATAGTGGGGTTTGGAGGGGGAGCATGGGAAGATTAGAGGAACTCTAGGTAGGGCAAAGGGGAGGGAGGGGAAGTGAGGGAGCTAGGAGGTAAAAAAGATGGTGGAATCAGATGAACATCATTATCCAAGTACATGTATGTAGACATGAATGGTGTAAATATACTGTGTATAAAATCAGAGATATGAAAATTGTACTCTATATGTGTAATATGAATTGTAATGCATTCTGCTGCTATATATAACAAATTAGAATTTTAAAAAAATTTTTAAAAAGAGATGATAGTGCTGCTCAAAGCAATCTATGGATTCAGAGCAAAGCTTATCAAAATCCAGTGGCACTTTCCTTTTCAGAAATAGAAAATTCCAACCCCAAATGCATATCCAATCTCAGAAAACTCTTGAGTAGCAAAAACAATATTGAAAAAGAGGAATGAAACTGGAGGACTCATGCTTTCTGATTTGAAATTTATAACAAGCCATAGTAATTAAAATGGTGTGATACTGGCATAAGGCAGACAAAAACCCCCAAAGAATTGACTAGATACGCAAGAAATGAGCATTCATAAATATGGTCAATTTATTTTCCACATAGTGCCAAACCATTCATCGAAAGGTCAGTCTTTGCAACAATGATAACTGAATATCCACAAATAAAAGGACTTCATAGAGCCTTCCCTATTGTATGTGCAAAAATTAACTCAAAATGTATAAAACATATAAAGTAATAGCTAAACCTATAAATGTCTAAAAGAAAACACAGGGAAATCTTCATGACTTTAGATTTGTCGATTTGTCAGTTAGTTTTTGGCTATGACACCTAAAGCATAGGCAAAAAAAAAAAAAAAAAAGACTTGAATTCATTAAAATTAAAAACTTCTCCACCTTAAGGACACTGCCAGGATTGAAAATACAGAATGGAAAAATATTTGCAAATCATACATCTAGTAAGACATTATTATTCAGAATATATAAGGAATCTGTAACTCATAACAATGAAACAAACAGTCTAACTCAAAATGGGCAAAGGACTTGAATAGACATGTCTCTGAAGAAAATAGGCTAAAGACAAATAAGCATATGAAAAGATGCTCAGAATCACTAATCATTAGGGAAATGTAAATCAAACCACCGTGAGATCTCACTTCATGCCTATTAGCATGGCTATTATTAAAAAATAAATCAAAAAAACCCCTACAAAATCACAAATCATGGCTGGGAAAAAAAAGTTAGGAACACTTTTAATTCTTTATAAATGAATATATATTCTAATAAATTAATTTAATAAATTTGTATAATATATTTATGGTTATCAGCACAAAGCAATGAAAAATGTTTCAAGAGATAAAAATGCTAATTATCCTGATTTGATCATTATATGCTATATATGAGTGTCAAATTTTCACATTGTATCCCCAAAAAACATGTACTATCATAGGTCAAAATAAAAAGATTAAAAAATAGAAAATAAACCATGCTGAAGATCAAAGTACCCAAACATATATAGATAAATAACCTATATGTGCTCTGTGTGTGTGTGTGTGTGTGTGTGTGTGTGTGTTTACTGTAAATGATTGATGAAAAACATCTAAAAATCAAACAATAACAGAAACTTAGTGTTTCTGTTTGGAATAGTGATAATTGTGGAAATAATTATGGTGGATATATAACATTGTGAAAGAATTTAATGCCACTGAATTATACATGTAAGATGACTAAAATTGTATATTTATATTATAAATATTTGACCATACACATACAAAAAGAAATGGGTGATATGTGATTCAGATAAGTGTGTACAAAATGGCAAATCTTAAAATATACCATTCACATATAGAAATCCCACAAAGAATGTAACTTCAAATATAAATGTCATAAACTTTCAGAAGATTGTTTGAAATAAGAAATTGGAACTCTTGTATACTGATGCTGAAGATGTACATGATCGTTAAGGTCTGTAAACAAGTCAAGATGGTGCCTGGCATTTTGCCAGGGGGAATGGTTTGTGAAGTAACGCCAGCGAGCCATTAAGTGTGGAGATTCCTTATTGGTTGACTGCTGTATCTAGTTTATGTTAATTAAGATAAGCTGTGTGTAATGTATATATACCCCTCCGGGGTCCTACAATAAAGGGCTCCCACTCCTGCTGTATCAATCTACACAAGTTGCTCGTCATCCCCCGGTTATTTTGCTGCAGCCGGACTGCGGCACATGATTTCCAATGGTACATCACTGTGCTAAACAATTTGATGGTTACTAACAATTTTAAACATAGAGTTACCATATAATCTAGCAATTTTATTCTGAGACATGAACCAAGAAGGATTAAAAGCAAGAGCCTCAAAATTACTTGTATACCAGTGTTCATAGCAGCATTATTTATGATAGCACAAATGCAGAAATATCCCACATGTCCATCAGTGGATTAATGGATAAATAAAATCTGATAAATATGTACAATGCAATGTTTTTGTATGTGTATGATCAAATACTCATAACATAAATACATCATTTTAGTCATCTTACATGTACAGTTCAGTCACATTAAGTTCTTTCACAACATTGTATATCCACCATAATTATTTCCAGCATGTACACTATTCCAAACAGAAACTCTTAAGTTTCTTTTATTGTTTGATTTTTTAATGTATTCCATCATTCATTTATAGTATACACACACACACACACACACAGTGCCATAGATTATTCATATCTACCTATATATGTTTGGGGACCTTGATCTTTAACTTTGTTTATTTTATATTTTTCAATTTGTTTCTTTTGACCAATAATTGTACATGTTTTGGCAGATACAATATGAAAAGGTTGTTTAGTCCTTAACAAAAAAAAACTGATACGGAGGATGCTGATATGATCAAACCATGGGTAAAATTATTTTTTGAGTGCTGTGTTACATAGCTGATTCTGTGATAGGCGTGTATGCTTACCTAAAAATCACACTGAATAATGGGTAGAAGTTAGAAGAATTTTGAAGTGAATTCTAGAAAAAATGCTTAATTGGTATGAACTGAATATGAGGATGATTCTTATGAGGCCCTAAAAGAAGAGAGCTGAAGAGAAAGTCTCATTCATTTTAGAGATTACATAAGTGGTTGTGAACAGAAGGTTGACAAAAATATGTAAGTAACAGCAATTTTGATGAGGCCTCAAATGGAAATGAGTGTGTTACTAGAAACTGAAGGAAAAGCGATTCTTGTTACAAAGTGACAAAGAATTTAACTGAATTGTGTTTGTTTTCTAGTGATTTGTGGAAGATAGAACTGAGCCATGAATTAATATATTGATGGAAGACATTTCTAACCAAAGTCTTGAAGCTATGTCATGGTTTATCTTAATTGCTTATTCATAAAATGAGAGAAGAGAGAAGTGAACTAAAGATGGTAACTATAACACAAGGAAAACATAAATTTGGAAATTTCTAAGCCTGGCTACATTGAAAGAATAAAAGTGTGCTGAGGATAGAACAGAAAGGATGTGGCCAAGGAAAACTTGAATAAGATGTGGTGCTACTCATCAAGAAAAGGGGGAATGACCTCAGTGGCATTCTGAAGAGCAGTGGGCTGCAATTTCAATTAGAAGTCCACAGTGCCAAGGCCTGGGGACTAGACCTCTTGTCTGTGCTTTGGGTGTAGCACCTGCGGGCCTAGGAGCAGTGAAGGTGCATGGACACTCCAGGAAGGCCTGAAAGGTAGTTACGGGCAGAGCCTGTGCATTTTCATTTTTGCTGGTGTACAATTATAATAGCTTTGGGAGCATGGCTGCCTCCATATATTTTTCAGAGGTTGTCCTGTAGAGCCTTGGGGCCCAGGCAGAAAACTGCATGTGGATAGGGCAACTCGTAGGTCTTGCTAGGGAAATACCCAGAACAGAAGTGGGGGCAGGGACCCCCAAGAGCTTAGAATGGTGGATTAGCAGTATGTCTTGACAGGCTTGGAGAGCCATGGACATTTTACTCCAACATGCGAGAGCTGCTGGTGCCTGAGCTACAACCAGCGAAGTCCTGAGGAGGGACTGCAGAGCTGTGGGGGTCCAACCCACACCCATCTGTCTGGAAGGTGGAACATGAAATTGAAGCTTATTCTCTAGCTTTAAGATTCAACATTTTTCACCCTGTTTGGTTTACACATACTTGGTATCACAGTTATGACTTTTCTTCCTATTTCTCCTTTTTGAAAGGGAATATTTGTCCAATATTAATACCATTACTATATTTTGAAAAAGATTTGTTTGATTTCACAGTTTTGCAGCTGGAAAGGAATTTGGGCAAGAATGAATCAAACCTTGATTCTAATTATGTCTGATTAGATGACAAATGAGACTTTGGACTTCACAGTTTTGAACCGATACCAGGATAAGTTAAGACTTTTGTAGAAATGGGATGGAACAAATGTATTTTACATGTGAGAAAGAAGAACTTTGGGGGCTAGTGGTAGAAGAGTATGGTCTGAATGTTTGTGCCCCTCCAAAATCTATATGTTGAAATCTAAACTTTAAATGATGATATTAAGAAGTGGGGTCTGGGAGGTGATTAGGTCATGAGGAATCTTCCTCATAATTGGGATTTGTGCCTTATGAAAGGGCTGAAGGGAGTCTCTAGGACACTTTTGACTCTTTCCCCATTTGAGGACACAGGGAAGGTGCCTTTAGTCACTGAATCTGCCTGAGCCTTTATCTTGATTTTCCCAGTCTCCAGAAAGGTGAACAATAAATTTGTACAATCTATAAATTATCCAGTCTAAGACATTTTGATACAGAATGAAGAATGGATTAAGGTAAAGGAGTATTATTTCTGCTAACGATCTGGAATGAAGAGAAGTTAAATAATTTGACTACACTTACACAGCTATTATGTGACAGAGTCCAGGCTCTTCTCCATGGTTGGCTCCTCATGTTGTATCTAGATAACCACTTCCTTCCCTCCTCTCACTGCCTGAGCACTTCATAATTTGAAGTGTATACCTCATTTTGTTGAGTTTCTTATTGTAAACATGTTTTATATGCTAGTTTGTTTCATCCTCATGATTCTGTAACTTAATTTTAATTTTTTTTATAGATATGAAAATTGGTGAGGTTTACCACTTGTCAATCTCTATCATGATAAGACAGAAAGTTCAGGGCACCACTTCACTTTAGTGAAGAAATGACAACTGCTGTCTTTAAAGTGAGACTGTTCTAGTTTAATCCTGGCTCCACTGACTTACTTGCTAGTTATAATGGGCAAGTTAATCAACCAATTAGTCCTTTCATTTGCAAAATAGAGATGAGCAAAATACTTTCACTGTATGATTTATATGAGGATACAATGGTACTAATATAAAGAGTTTCCATCAGTGTCTGGCACAGGCTAACACATATTAACTACTAGATTTTTGTCTTAATCTTTGCTACCTGAGACAAAACTTCCATCCCACTTTTTGGGGGGCTTTATAATTTGTTAATAAGCCTCTCATCATTGTGATGAAATACTGAGTCAAAGGAGAAAAGATTTATCTTGGTTCATGGTTTCAAATGTTTCAGTCTGTGGTCAGCTGGCTCGATTTCTATGTGGTGAGGCAGAATATCATCACAGAAGGACATGGCAGAACATTTGCTAACCTTATGGTAGCCAGTAAGTAGAGAGTGTGAAAAAAAGAAGGAGAGAGAGAGCAGGGTGGTGGTGGTGGTGGTGGTAAATGGTCACCTGAAGACACAGTCCCCAATGCATGCCCCCAAGACCCCTCTCTGAGTTTCTACCACTTCCCAATAATCCATGCATCTATGAGTCCATCAGTGGATTACTGTACTGATAAGGTTAGATCCCTCATGATCCAATGACTTCCTTAAAGCCCCACCACTGACTACTGCTGCACTGGGGATCAAGCCTTCAACACATGAGGCTTTGGGGGGTATTCCAAATCCAAACAACAACAAATATAAACCTGTGGTTCAGAGTATGTTTAATGACTGACAATCTCCGGTTATTTCACATATATTAGACTGTATATTTTAAGTAGATTATATATGCATGTATTTATGTTACATACACACAGTAAACATAAAATAAATATAAATACATACATTTCAGATACAATCTAAATATATGTGTGTATTTCCATTAGAAAACATATTTCTGAATATAAAAAACATTTTATTTTTTACACTGCAATTTGCAGTTAAGAAACTGTACAACACTTTAAAATGGGAAAACTTGTGTAATCAACATTGGAAATTACTTCAATTGAATTAGCTTTAAACTTTTGAAATAAAAAAAAATAAAATTTAAAGAGAGCATTTTACTTTATACTTTATATCTGCATTTCAGAAGTAACATGTAAATTGTATTTAAAGGACAATATAAAAAAAAACAAAAAAGTCTAAAAAGATGTTAATGTCTGAAATATGCTATTGATTTTTCCACCTAGAATCTTTCTACATTTTTAAATGGCTGAGCGGGTCAATTAGTTTTTGTTTAATTTTGCTTTAATTTTGTTGCTGTATATTGGAGAGAAGCATATTCTATCACAAGCAGACACAATACTGAGGTTTTTGAGTTTCAGAGGTAATCTAATTGTATAATATAAATAATCATATCAAGTAATATGAGTAGATTGAATGTTTTAGGTTACATATAGTTATATAAAATAAAGTGCTTGTTAAAAATAAGCAAATCTATAGTTCATCACTTGGGTTATTTAATTTTGAAATTATATTTGACTTCTGAATTTTAGTGACCTTTCAGGGTACTATAGTCTCAAATAATTTTGGCCTGATACCCACTGTAAATTTCAAATGACAGTTATTAATAACCGTTAACCAAATTAAGACATCCCACCAAAGAAATCCACTAATAAAAAGGTGGAACATTTTACATACAGGTCATTTCATTCCATGTCAATCATAGATATATTTTAGTCTCTCACTATTGTTCAAAATGGAGACAAAGTGCAGTGTTAGTGCTGTGTATATACAGAAGTGAAGCACAGGTGAGAGGTGGAGACAGAAGGGGAAGTGGAGTATCTTATCTTTTCCTACAGCTCATTTCTCAGTGTCTTCTATGCTTAGGTAACCATGAATAGTATTAAAGTACACTTATTATAACTGCTCCTTCAGAAAATCTTTACACTTGATCTTATCTGATTTATATAAATGAGCTAAAAATCCATTGTGATGGAAGCTTACATTAGTTTGCACATACTGCAGAGCTCATTTCTGAGTTTTGATATTCCTCTGAGGATTCTTCTTCTGTGTATGTCAGTTATTCATGTTGTTAAGAAAATATCTGTATGTATGTGCATTTGTGTGTGTTTTTAAGCTTGCAAATGAGTTCTGTGAATTTAAGTTTGTCCTACTACTATTTAGTTTCAGTTATGAAGGAAAATATTCTCTCAGGTAACAGCCCATTATTTTACTATGTCAATTGCTAACATCCACAAAGTCCCAGGTATATGCTGGGGACTTTATTTAATATTAGAGGAATTTTGGAGGATAAGAATTTAAAGAGACAAATATGCCTTGAAAAACAATGTGTTGGTAAAATAATTTGGCAGAATTTGACTTTTTATAGTTTTGAGTTTGAATGCCTCTTTCATCCTTGACCAGTTAAATATCCTTGGTCAAATTCCCTAAACTGTCTGAGTTTTCTTGCCACCTGTAAATAGGAATAATAAAATGTACCTTACTGGGTTATTAATTTGCATTAAATTATATTAAACAAAATTAAATTAAAAACTTGGCTTAAAATATGTGCTTAATGATTGCTAGTTTTCTTCTCCTGTACTTGACAATGAGTGCTTGGTATTACCAATGTGTGTTTTCCACTAATATAAATAAGGATTCTTTCATTCTTCTAAATGTAAGATAGTCTTCAAAAATAGAAGATTAATTTAAAACCAAGTTAGGAATCTAATTATTTCTGGAATCAAAACCTGCCAAATGAGAAAACTCAGTTACTTTAATAATAATTCCTTTAATTTGACCGACTAAATTATAATTCAAATTTTTTCCTTATATTCTCATGAACATTTGTCAAATATGGGTTTCTTTTTTTCATAAACTAAAACACATCATTATATTTATTAAAAACTTAATTATTTTGAAATTATTATTAAGTCAAACATATCCTAAAAAGTTGACAGAACCATGAACAGATTTCTTCCAGCTACATGTTTAAAAAATAATATAATTTCCCTCACACTGTGGAAGCTTAAAATGCTTGTTGATGATGTTGGAGAAAGTTGTTCATGAGAGGAAGGACTGTTAATATCCTATTAATAAGAATGCAAAAATGCAGGCTTGGAATAGTAATATTGACTGAACAATCTTGAACATGCTACATAATAAACTTCTTTCTATCCCAATTTTGTCACTTATAAACAATAGGTTGTAGTTTTCATCTTATGTGGTTAAATGCTGAGTGTCACTCACATAGTAAATGTTTAGTAAAGATAGACTTTTATGGTTAGATTGATATGCTTATGTATTTTTTGTCAAATTTTGGAAATGTATTTGTTTAAAAATTTTATAATATCAGAAATCCTATAAGCCACACAGATTTCTTTTGGTTAGGGCATATTATCTAATGAAAAGAAAATACATCAATATTAAAACTATGTGAAAATAACATATTTGGAACCATGTGGAGAATGATATATTAAAGACTATATTATGAGTCACTGTCTAAAAAGTGATAGACACATGATAGTGACATAATTTACACTTAACACAGGAGACAGGCACCTGGAAACTCAAACCTCATTAATGATACTAAGTCACTGAACAAAACAACTTTTCATAATTTTTCTCATATTTATCTCATCACAGTTGTCAATATACTCTATATTTTTCAGATCATAGTCCTGACCCCCCAGCCTTCACATGCATCAGAGAGAAAGACTCTATAGTTCTGTTCTTTACAAATCTAGTGCAGTTTTTGAGTATCTATGTCTATAAATTCAGACACTGGTTACAATGCAGGTCTTGTGCATTAAAATTATTTTCTGTCTGTCTGTCTGTCTCTCTCTCTCTCATTTTTTTCCTTATGTAGAACTTGTGCTAGAAATATTTCCCAGAGCACAGGTTTCATTTTGCTATACTTTAGTTAATTCATTAGTAATTCCAACATAAATTTATTCAGTGCTTGGTACCAAATTATATGCTCTCCAGACTGAGGATATACTATAGAAACAAGACACAATTATTGACCACATGGAACATTTTTAGTATTGGACAAAGCATATGTAGACAATTTTATATATAGCCAACTATTTTGCTGCTGTGAGCAAAAGATCTCATAAGATCAATTGGAGAGGGACAATTTGGGGGCTCATGGTTTTATAGGTCTCAGTCCATAGATGTCAGACTTCATTCCCCAGAGCTCATGGTAAGGCAGAAAATAAGGGTGGAAAGATATGGTGAAAGAAAGTGGTTCAAGACATGATACCAAAAAGGGGGGCAGGGAGAGGAAAGGATAGGAGAGGAGGAGAGAGAGAATGCATGCTCCAGTCTCTAGGGACAAAATATAAACCCCAAAGGCATGCCCAAATGGCCTACCTCCTCCATCTATCTTACCTATCTACAGTAACCACCCAATTAATGCTATCAGAGCATTATGCACTGATTAGGTTCAGTCTTACATAACTGAATCATTTTACCCATTATTGCATTGTGTCATACATGATCTATTGGTGGACACTTCATATATAAATTGCAAAATATGCATAATATGTATATGTAAATTATATATAGACTACATATATAAAACCACACACACACACACACACAAACACACTTACATATCATGTGAAGAAAATAATCTATATTAACCTTGGAGGGAATTAAGAATTATGCTAATTAATGCAACATACTGAGAAAGGGCTCATCTGAGGAGCTAAAATTTCATCAGAGACTTAAATGAGTTGAATGAGAAAACCATATAATACTATTGGGGTCATTCTAGAAAAAGAAAATACAATCTTAATGACTCTGGGAAATATGCATTTAAGAGACAGCATGTAGGCCTGTATGTGTATAGTACCTTAGAAAAAGCAGTCAGAGGTAGTAAGAAAGGATGGAAAGATAACCAGAACCTATAATTCATGAGTGACCTGTGGGTCATGGTAATGAAAATTGTATATTATTTTGTGTGATTTACAAATATGGTATCATTTTGAACAGGGAAAATTATAATCAAGCTTATATTTTAAAAGAATCACTTTTAATGTTCTAAGATGAATAGAGAGGTCAAAGGTATAGACCATGGAGACCAGTAAGGTGATTGCTACAGATGAGAAGAGAATGCTATTTTGGACATAGTAAAAAGTATACAATATCACCATATTGTGAAATATGCTAAAAGTTATGATGAAAAAATTTGCTTGTGCATTGCATATGGTTTTTATGAGCAAAAGAGTTATCACATTTGGAAAAATTCTTCTCAGGTACAGGGTCATAGAAAAGTTAGCCTGTATTTATGTTATCTTAAGTTGCCTTTCATAAATTTTTAAAATGCACTAACCCTTTTGCAGTTTCCATTTTAATCTTTAAATCTAGCCTATAAGAATTTCTTCAAAAACTTTGGGCCTATCTAGAAACCCTGGGACTCTACTTGATGTTCATCTACACCCAGAACACATTCAAGCCTACCATAAAATAGAAACCTGGTGGTAGAGTATACTGTATTTCAGAGGGTCGTTAATGAACTGCAAACACTCATGCCTGTGTGTGATCATGTACACACATAAATATATTAAATAAGCAATTGCTTTACCAAAGGGATATAGTTGTAGAATGAGTAAAATCTGATCGATTAATTATCCCTATGAAACCCTCAGGTATGAGAGTTAATAACAGAATATTAATACTATTTTATACTGATATAAAATATACTACTGTTGCTATAAATAGTATTGATGTATATAGTATATTAATTTGGGTAATCTTTTTGATTGACAGAATGTAATACTAACAAATGGATCAAAAAGTACATAGCCATCAATCAATGAAACAAGTGAAGATCACTTTTCACACGATTTAAAGATCTATTTTTAAAATAGTAATTTATAAATAAGAATATAATAATCATTGTCTTTAAAAAATTCCAATAATAGATTCAGATTGGTGGTAAGATCAAACAGGTATGATGTAGGTAATCAAACAAGGTTAATTTATTGAAAGGTAAATATACAAAGTTAGCAAAACAAGGATATATAACAATAGAGGAATTAACCACATTCTCCAGTTACAGATTCCAGTGGTTCTCACTAGTGGAAACTAGAGTTGTAAATGATGAGTGAGTGAGGTTCCTCTCTTTTGACATAACCTTCACCTCCCAAGGTTAAATCTAAACATGATTCAATCCTTTTGGGATATATGCTAAAGACATAGCAACTATATTTTGTGTATCCCACTGGCCTTAGAATTACAAAAAAATTATGACTTCTAAATACACTAAAATGAATGCATAAATGAGAACAAAATCACCATTCACTACCCTTAGCCTTTCCAAATAATAATGGTGGAAATGCACACATAAAATTGATTTTGTGGAACTAGAACATGGGTCAGGTAGCAAACATTCTTGGAGTCATTTTATCTTGCAAAGATTTTATATTTTACTATTAGAACATAAATAAATATGAAGTAATTTTTTATTCTTTTGAAAAAAGTCATCAAAGATTTATAAAACATATGATTTATATGGGGTCAAGGCAAAAATTAACAGAGTGGGTTTGTGCTTCCACCCCACCCCATCTAACAATTATATCCAATAAGCAAAGACACTGATGAAGAGAAATACCAAGATATGACCTTATATGCTATCCTTATTTCTATGGTTGCAAATGCTTATAGGGGATTATTAAGTTTACTGGGGGATAGGTATCAAGTGCTGGTAATGGCAGAGAAAGAAGAAGTTTTAATAGTCCAGATATTTATAGTCCAGATCTCAGATATCTGTGATATGATAGAACGCCTGAGGTGGCTCACCTGATCAGCAAAGGTGGTGGCCATCTCTACATAGTGACAGAGTCAAGGAAATGCATTATAAGCTGCATCAGGTGCTAACAGTTGGCAAGCAAGGATGAGGATGATGTTGAAAAGTGGCATCTCAACACCAAAGATCAGCAAATGGACTATACAGCCTTCTCCTCTTTTCATCACCATGAAGTATGTAAGGTTTCACTGTTCCCAGCCAGTCTTGGAAAGGAGTAGAGGAAGAAAATGGGGATGATGCTCTATTTTGAACTTCTGTGAACTCACCAAATGCATACTCCTACAAAAATTGTGAAAAATATATGAGATTCAGGCATGGTGGAGCATGCCTATAATCCCAGCAGCTAGGAAGACTGAGGCAGGAGGACTGAGAGTTCAAATCCAGCTTCAGCAAAAGCAAGGCACTAAGCAACTCAGTAAGACCCTTTTTCTAAATGAAATAAAAAATATGGGTGGGGATTTGGCTCAGTGGCTGAATGCCCCTGAGTTCAATCCTGGGCTTCCCCACTTATAAAAGTAAATGAGAATAATTTTTATTTAGCAAATTTTTGTTTGTTGGTTTTTGTTTTATTTTGTATTCCTGGTCCAGACTTCAGGAACAGAGGTTCCAAAGCAATATGAAATCAGTAAGAGAATAAAAAAAACTAAAATTTTGTTGTATATGTCTTGTTATGATTAAATATCTGTCTTCCTGCATAACTTATTATTGCTATCATGTAAATGATGAGAAGTAAGTCAGAAAAATAAATTTATTATGGAGAAGGAACGAAATGGCAAATGCCATTTCAGCTATACTGATACTCTCAAAATACCCGTCTGTGCATGAGACAGCCAATTTAAAGAACAAAATACTTCAGCTCTAACAGTCATCCTAAATAGATAACATTTATTTCCAGAATGTCTTTTCAATACTGCATGGTTACTCTGCAGCTTTTCAGGAAGCAGGCTCTGTGGCAACACAAAGGGCTCTGCCACAGGTTCCTCAGATCTATTCATATTCTAGATACTCACACAGCTATTATGCACAAATCTGACACAATGAACAATTCTGAACTTCCTCATTTTGAATAATGCTAGGAATTTCATGTCTGGGTCCATGCTGCACACAGCACGTATCCCTCTCTATTAAGAACATTTGTCCTGTAACATCATTAGCTAATGCCTGGTTAGAGATCAGAGATCCCTTGGCAGATGCCTAATCTATTTGGCAGAAGAATACGAGTGATGATTGGAATCTTCTGACATTTTCTACTCAGATGAGAACCTCAGTAACATTGAACTCCATATTCTTAAACTGGACTACACAGTTCATCATTGGCGAAACAGGAATGTTTCTTCCAATTTGGGGAGCCAGTCAAGGAGAGAAATACAGGAATGATTATGGTTGTGCTTTTACTTGTGTATACCATAACTTATTTCAGAAAATACTGATGCTCAGGTGTTTTACATGTTCATTATAGTAACACTAAAATTAAATTCAGAAGAAAAAAACAGGGAGTGTGTACTACAGAACTTTGATAATGATGATGTTGATTTTTAGCTTTTCCATCCCTTAGACCCTGCACAGACAGGCTTACCAGGGAACAGTGTCAAACTCTCTGATCAGTATTGTCTGTGTCTTCAAAATGGATCCAATAACTCTTACATTACAGTCTTTTGATTAGTTAGATAATGTATGCTAAACACTTAGTAGAGCACTAGGTTTCATCTAGTATTAGTATATAATGAAGTTCAATAACTGCTAGTATAACAGCAAGTTAAAGTGGAACTCTTCTTGCCTTGTTTTCAGGAGAGAACATAAAAAAAAAAAACAAATGGGAATGACAACATATAAACAGAGATAACCATGGGAAATAATTTCTTTACAGCAAAAATGGACCAAAGTTGCATAATTTTCCTAGACTGTGCAGCCTGGCATTTATTTTTCCTTTTTGTTTTTTATTGGTTCTTTTTAGTTATACATAACATTAGGACTCATTTTTACATAATTTAAAAATATGGAATGAAAGCCAGGCTGCCTGGTGTTGCCTTACAACTTGGCAAAGAGTTATCAGGAGTAGTGAGCAGAGTTTCGCGGAAAGACACTGGCAGGGTGGCAGTACAAATTGACCAAGTGATTATCTAGAATAAATAAATTTATCTTAAGAGTTATGTAGGGGGAGCAATCTCAAGAAATTGGGAACAAGGGAAGGGGATAAAAGTCTAAAGAACACTAAAAATTACAATGAAATCAAGATGTGGAATAAAATATATGCTAAGCACTGAACTCAGCACTAGCTCATGGCATCATTCTCAAATAATATCCTTTTTAGACTTTGTGTCTCCACCTGTTTTCCACTTCATACTTGGAAGAGATAAGGCTAACCAAATAGGTAGAGGAATTGAAAATGCATAAAATGAGAAATTACGGAAAAACATTAAACATCCTTTGTCACTGTTACCTACTTTGAATAGACTCTTCCTAAAGAGAAAAAGAAGTTTAGTTATTATAAAATGCTAGCTATTTTCATTACCTAAATAAGAATTGTTTTTTGCTTTTTAAGAAAGTCATTGGGTATTACCACAGAAAGTTTTCTCATAATGACTATCTAGATAGATAGTGTATTTCTAGAATAAATAAATTCTGAATAAATTCTGAGTTACTCATATTCAAATACTCTGGCATTGCCACTGTTCTCATTTTTTTCTACCATAGATGACATTAAAAATTAATATACAAGTAATCATACAGTATATACTCTTGTGAATAAGATTTCTTTAATGTAGCATAATATTTTAGAGATTCACTCTGGCTGCTACATGGCTAATAATTTGTTGCTCCTCATTGTTGAGTAGTGGCTTCTGTGTAAGTGTATCTCAATTCATTTAACCACTCACCTTTAATGGACATCATGACTTTTTCTAGATTTAGGCTATGAATAAACCTGCTATGGTTGTTTTTACATCATTTTGTGCTCATCTTTTTTAACATGGATAAATACCTAGGAGTAGAATTGCTGGGTCATGGAGTAGGCATATATTTAGTTTTATACGAAACTCTAAGCACAGTTTTATAGGAAACTGTAGGCACACTCCCGGAACTCTATCTCCATTTTCTAGGCATTACATCATTATATATTCCCACAATAATTAATGAGAAAGCTGTATTATCTAAAAACTTTGCCAATGTTTGATGTTGTCAGTTCTTATTTATTATTTTGTAATTTTAGGCATTCTGGTGGGTGCATGGAGATAATCAGAATATATTTATATATATATTCACACAAGTGCATATGTGTGTATATATGTGCATATCTCTCTCTCTCTCTCTATCTCTCTCTCTCCATATATATTTGTATCCCCCCCTTCCTACATATATAAGTACCTTTGCTTTTCCTCTTTATAATATTCTTAAGAACTAAAAATCAAATTTAAGGGAAGGAAAAACACATTGATCACCCAGACTAGAATACCTAATAGTGAAAGTGATTTATGACATTAAATATAAATACTCATAATAACTTCTAGGAAACAATTTACCATCAAAATTCAGTGAATGATCTTAAAATACCTTCACAATATAATCTGAAAAATAATATTCTTCCTCACTTCTTTTTTTTAACCATCTATCACCTTCATTCTATCTTTCCCCATCTAAACCAAAAGAATATCATTTTATTCACATTAGATGGTCCACATTCTGAGAGATCAGGGATAGAAGGCTGATGATTATTCCAGAATAATAGCTTCCAGAAGAGAGATGTACTCTTGTTTTATCACATACCTATCCAATAACACATCCGTTAATTCCATTACCTAAAATGTCACCATATCCCACTTTTAAATGAAGTTATTGCAGGTTTTCTGGTTGGTTTTATTTAACTCTCTGTAAAACTTGTTTCACAAGGGAGTAAACTTCCCCTTCACTAGCATCTCCAGATGGCCTCAACCAGACCTGCTGCCATTCCAAGTGTTCAATTCCCTCAAATAATCCATTACACTATGGTGTATCTATAATAAATAAAGGTTAAAAGATCAAAGAAACAAGACCATATGCCCACACATGTTGTATGTACCTTGGCAATGGGAATGTAGGGACTGATTCAAATTGTATGCTGCTTGCCAAAAAACTGGATCAAACCTAGAGAAGAAAACAAAACAAAACATATGGGCCAGGGAGAAAAACTGTTGTTTCCTTAAGAGTAATGGGAAGAAGAATGACCAATTCACCAACCTCTCTGACAAATATGTTCCCTGACTGCTAGAAAAATAAATCTTCAGCATGACTATAGAGGATTATTGAAAATATTTGGGTTTCTCAAAAGCATTTACATTCATCCCACTGTTTCAATGGGGTTTAGTTCTAGGATGTGCCCCCCCACCTGACCCTATTACAAATACCAAAATGTGACAATGCTTCAATCTCTGATATAAGATGACATTATTTGTCTATAACCTACACATATCCTCATTTATATTTTAAATCATCTCTAGACATTTTCTAATACCTAATAAAGTATGCATACTATGTAAATAGTCATACTGTATTATTTAGGAGACAATGAAAAGATATACAATCTAAACATGTTCTGTATAGATGAATTTTGTTTTTTTCAGTACAGGGGATCGAATTTAGACCCTTGCATGTTCTAGGTCAGTGCTGTCCCTCTGAGCCACACCCTCAGTCCTTTCTGAATATTTTTTGATTCAGGTTGAAACCATGGATATGGAACTCATGAATACAGAGTCAAAATTATGTTTAATTTCATTAGGAAAGTCTCCCTGTGTTATGATCTTATTTCAAATGCTATCTTTCACCTGGACCTTTTTGGCTGCCATCCCACTCCCAGAACTCTCTTGCCATTTTCTTTTCTTTATGGTCTTATCACCTTCTAATAATCATATAGTTCATTTATTTGTTTTGTGCATTTGTTGGGTCTCACTTACTAGGACATAAATTGTGTGATGTCAGGGATTTCAGTTTTCTTGTTTGGTTCATTTGCACCTGCTGCTGAACCTGTAGCACATGGCACTCAGTTTATATTTGTGGAATGCCTGTGTAAATGAATGAATATGTGGAGCTTAATTAGGTGTCAACTGGGTCACATTGCAAGGGGTAAACTTATATCAGCACACCCCTTTAGAGAGTCTTCTAGAGTTAAATGTAACAATAATAATATAAAACTGTAAATTTACCTTTAGGAACATCATGAATATTATAAATATATGGTAGTAGTAGTAAAACTTCAGGCACTCTTAACTTATTCAGGAGACTGTGCTAATTTATTTTAGCACTATAGATTAAGAGAAAGATCCTTTGTGCAAATGTTCAAATTTAAATAGTGAATCATCTAATGAATTATTTTCATTAAATAACATCATTATTAATTCATGATAATTCAAACAAATAAATAAATGCATTTCTTAGTGATTCTGTCTATATTTGTTCAGAAATTGAAACAGAATATTTTTTGCCTGTAATGAATTCCACACCTTTACAATATTCTTGAAATAATGCACATAATTTGTTTCCAAATAGCAGAGTGAAATCCATTTCAGTAAGTAAAATTTGTATCATTATTTACATGGGATGATTAAGTAGTTTGGAAAAAATTCTGCTGACTGAATCAACTCCTACCTTCCTCAGAGCCAAAATAAATTAAGAAAACTATGGTGGAATTATTATTTACTTAAATAAATTGCAAATTAATAAACATTAAATACACTGCTTACCCTAACTAGACATCTTAATCTCTTTAATTATTTTCTCCTACATTAAAGTACAAAATAGATTGATCTCAGATCAGAGTCATGAAAAATAGAATGGAGCTTCTAACTAACCTAAGAAAAGTGATTACAACAAGTACATGCTTTGATTATAAATAAAAAAACCCATCAATTTAAATAAAACTATCATTTTTACATAAATCTTATTTTTTCTTTATATAGGTTATGTTCTATTATACTAATTATTTCATTTCAAGTCAATAAGGAGGCTAAGAGATCCATGAGGTTGCTTATTTTCAGTTATATTTAGATATGAGATGTTTCCTAAATGCTCATGTGTGAGACAATTCAAGAAAGCTTAGAGGTGAAATGATTTGGTTATGAGAGCTTTAAATTAATTAGTGTATTGATCCCCTGATAGATATTAACTGGGTAGTAACTGTAGGTGGTAGGGTATGGCTGGAGGAAGTAGTTCACTAAGGTCAAATCTTTGGGGTATATATTTTGTCCATGGTGAGGGAAGTCTCTCTTGTCTCTCTGCTTCCTGTTGCCATGTCTCTAGATTATTCCTCTGCCACACACTTCTGCCATGATGTTCTGCCTCCACCTCTGGCCATGAGCAATGGAGTCACCAGTCTATGGGCTTAGTATTCTGAAAACATGAGCCCCCCTGCACTCCCACCCATAAGCTTTTCCTCTGTTAATTGTTTCTGTCTGGTCTGTCTGGTCACAGCAGTGAAAAAGAAATTGATAATGAATCTGGATATCCAAAATTTTGAAAGCTCATGGTAGCTGTATGCCTCATAGATTTGGAAGAACATATAAGTGAGATATTGGACATAAAATAACAGTGCCTGGTACATAGTATTCATCTCAATGATCTTTAGTAGTGTCATAATTTGGACTCCTCTAACTAAATATCATATATTAGGTGGCTTAAGTAACAAAAATTAAATTTTCATAATTTTACAGGTTCTTTTTAATTATACATGACAGTAGAATCTATTTTAATATATTTATATAAGCATAGAAATATCTTAATTTAATTTAGATCCCAGTCTTACGGATATACATGATGGTGAGATACAATGTACTCATAAAGTAAGATGCTGATAAGTTCAAGACCAAGGTGCAAACAGAGGTGGGTATGATCTTCTTCATTTCTGATTTGCACATGGCTACCTTCTTGATGTATCTTTTTGTATCCTCACATGGGTCAGACAGCACTTATGCCTTTTTTTTAAGCTGGTCATCATGAGGACCCCCTCCCTTCATGTCCTCAGTAAATCCCAAGGCTCTATGACCAAATATCTTCACTTTGGGAATTAGGGCTTTAATGTAGTAATTTTGGTAGGACACAAATATTCAGTCCATATTAGATAACTTTAATTAAACAGTACAATTGTTACAAACATACTTCTCAATGGATTGAACAAAGGCCAACTGAAGGAAGTTAAAGCAATAAAATCTGTGTCAATTACAATAAAATGAAAAAATAAATGAATTATTTACTTCAAAGAAATGCAATGATTTGGGATGTTGAAGATAAATCCCAAGGGTCAACTCAGTAGATATCTTTCATGACATTTAGAAATTATTTTGATAGAGATGCTATGATTCCAGTATATAAAGATGCTATTTAAATTTTGTCACTTTTCTTGGAATATGGACAAAATATTACATGAGAAGGAAGTACTGCCAGGTGCAATGGCCCATGTCTGTAACTCCAGGGATTCATGAGGCTGAAGTAGGAGGATCACAAGTTCCAGGCCAGCATCAGAAACTTAGTAAGTCTCCAAGTAACTCAGTGAGAACCCATCTCACAATAAAAAATAGAAAGGGCTGGTGATGTGGCTCACAGGTAAAGCACCCCTGCATTCAATTCCTGATAATCAAAAGGAAGGAAGGAAGGAAGGAAGGAAGGAAGGAAGGAAGGAAGGAAGGAAGGGAGGGAGGGAGGGAGGGAGGGAGGGAAGGTGGGAGGGAGGGAGGGAGGGAGGGAGGGAGGGAGGGAGAGACTGACTCAGAAAATAATCCTATATCTCCACAATATGGATTTTCCATAATAAAATCACAGCTTATAGAAGATATAAAGGAACCTAAATTTCAAATACATATCCAGGCAAACTAAAAGAGTTTAAACTTTCAATGAAACCAAAATATACTTGAAAACAAATAATTATAAAACATAAAACTTCAAAATAAATGATTCAGAGATAAGTAACATTTTCTTTTCTTTTATCTGTTTCAATGCTAATAATAAATCTCTGCTAGCAAAACACATACTAAAGTGCAAAATTTAGAATGTGGCTAGTTTTGATTACTCCAATATTACCATAAATCCACATTTTGTAAGGTTACGAAATATATAGGATTGGAGGTAACAAGTCAGTTAATCTGAAATACTCCAATTTCCAATATTATGACTCATCAATAATTTGATGAAAAGTACAAAATCAGAAACAAATGATAGTTTCAGGGTCATTATTGACATACTAATTTAATCACTGTCTTCACTAAAACAAAGAAAGACATTTCCCTTATTGAAATACAACTTCTGAACCAAGTCAACAACTTCGACAGAGCTCGACCACCACAGAATATCACTATTTCTTAAACATTGAGGAATTGGGAAATAAGAATTTTATCAGTATTTACTCTTGTAAAGTTCACTTATACTTTAAGATTGCTTTATTGATTTATAGAAGAAGTATAAATAATATAGAAGTAGTATAAATATAGAAGAAGTATAAATAATTTCAACTAAAATAAAAAAAGAGGAAAAAGATCAGAAAAATGGGTAAATTTCAAGCCAAAAAACAAAGTAAGATTTAAGGTAAATTTCTGGTAAATTTATTTAACAATAATTTAAATATTTCTAATCTGTTTTTAATTATTTCCACAGAGTTACTTTCATTTTTATTTAAATAAGGGATGATTTTTCTAATGTTATAACTTCCATTGTAGAAGAACTGTGAAAATTTCCTTATATTTTGTAGTCAAGCCAGCTAATAAACATTGCTTTAGATATGATGTATGTGTGTGTGTGTGTGTGTGTGTGTGTGTGTGTTTCTAATTTTTAACTTCTATACAATGTCAAGTATTCTCAGGATAGATTTTCCATTTTAAGGTGATTTGAAAATCAAACAAAATTTTTGTGATGACTGAAACACAAAATCACATAGAGTCAAGTGCTCCCTATCTGCTGGGTTTGCATTCCTCAATTCAACCAGCTGGGGATTGAAATGTTACATTGCTGCTGATTTGTACTATGTAGTTTGGCCTGTGATGATTGTATCTGTACTGAACTTGTACAGTCATTTTTTTTCTTGTCATTATTCTCTAAAAATACAGTATGACAGCTATTTACATAACATTTACATTGTATTAGGTGTTATAAGTATTCTAGACATGTTTAAATACACAAGAGGATGTATGTAGGTTATATGCAAATACTATGCCATTTCATAAGGACTTTGAGCATCCTCAGATTTCTGTGTCTATGTACGTATATGGTGTTCTGGAACAGAGTCCTTGCAGATATACAGTGATAATTATATAGATATTTTATTCTATAAATACAAAATAAATTTTTAATAGTAACACATAGGGCACTCTAATTTAATTTCATATTTTTGTGAGTATGTTATTGTTTTATAGCTTTCTTTTTAATTTCTCCTGGATGTATAATTGTATCAATATTTCTGTTTGTCCAACAGATGTATTCCTGGAGAGCATTTTTACTGATGCACATCACTAGTGGATACATAGATGAATAAGACATGATCTTTTCATGAATAAATATAAAAACTGGAAGGGGGCATAAGTCATGCATACAAATGACTAAAATGCAAAACAGAAAGGAATAGCAGCTTATCAGAGACATGAAAAAATGCCATGTAAGTTAAAAAGTAGAAGTGATTTCCTTATTAAAGAGTCAAGAAAATCTCCTTTGAACTAGTAGTTAAAAGATAGCAAATATCTTTATCAGACCACAAATATACTTTTTCAATTTAAATAAATATTTCTTGATTTCACACAGTTCAAATATTCCTTCCAAACACTTGCTCTAACTTTCTGGTTAAGATTTTTTTTAGAGGAAAACTAAGCAAGAGCTATTGTACAATATCTGAATGTATTGATTCTGGGTTGATAGGTCTGTCAAATAATTTCATAGAAATGCCATTTCTGTTACTAAATGGCAGTGCTGTCCTCTCTACATTAGTTGCACTTCTGTATTCCCATCTTACTCCTCAGATATAACTGCACTTTGCCCTTATAAGGGTCAAGTCCTTGCTGAAGGCAGGACTATGGCCAGAAGGGCCCACTCTGTAGGAGGGTTGAGACCCCCTTGGCCACACCACTGAGAGTTCAGTGGTCTGCTCTTCCAGGTTTGTAAAGTTAACCCTTGAGTTAAGTCCTACTAGCCACCAGGCCTAAGAAGACCAAGGCCTTCTGGACACATATTGGGCTAAGCATTTGTGGGTATAAGAGAAGGCAGGTGTGGGCAATACTACCAGATATTTTTGAAAACAAATTAGCTCACAGTTTTGCATTATATCTTCAAAATTGATTCACTTCTTTTCTGCTTGATCACCAATTAAGTAGAATTATTGCTCTGCTTCTCAGTAGCTCTGTGGCAAGCTAATAAGCTATATTTAATATAGAGAGTCAATATTTAAAGGCAATCTTCATATGAGTCAGAAGTAAAATTGTGAATAGAAATATATCTGTGCTATCATTATAGCTGTGTCAAATTATTTTTGTCTCTGAAGGGAAACATAAAATTTAACATATATCATTATTAATGTGGTGTGAATGTGGGTTGATGTTGATTGTCATAATTATTTTGTTCCTTAAATATTTAATTTTTTTAAAAAAATTATTTATTTATTCTAGTTTGTTATACATGAGAGCAGAATGGATTTAAATTCATAGTATACATATAGAACACAATTTTTCATGTCTCTGGTTGTACGCAAAGTACAGTCACACCATTCATGTCTTCATACATGTACCAGGGTAATGATGTCCATCTCATTCCACCATCTTTTCTACCCCCATACTCCCTTCCTTCCTCTCCCTCCTCTTTGCCCAATCTCAAGTTCCTCCTTTTCTCCCATGCTCCCCACTATTCCCATTATGGATCAGCATCCACATATCAGAGCAAACATTCAGCATTTGTTTTTTGGGGGATTGGATTAGATCACTTAGCATAATATTCTCCAACTTTATCCATTTACCTTCAAATGCCATGATTTTATTCTCCTTTAATGCTGAATAATATTCCATTTTGTATATATGCCACATTTTCTTTAACTATTCTTCTACTAAAGGGCATGTAGGTTGGTTCCACGGTTTAGCTATTTCGAATTGTGCTGCTATAAACATTGATGTGGCTACATCACTGTAGTATGCTGTTTTTAAGTGCTTTGGGTATAAACTGAAGAGTGGGATAGCTGGGTCAAAAGGTGGTTCCATTCCAAGTTTTCCAAGGAATCTGCATATTGATTTCCATATTGGTCGCATCAATTTGCAGTCCCATCAGCAATGTATGAGTGTACCTTTACCCCCACATCCTCATCAACATTTATTCTTGTTTATATTCTTGATAGCTACCAGTCTGACAGGAATGAGATGAAATCTTAGAGTAGTTTTGATTTGCAATTCTCTAATTGCTACAGATGTTGAACATTTTTTTGTATATTTTTGTTTGATTGTATATCCTCTTCTGAGAAGAGGATTAGTTCTGGGTTATATATTATTTTGGTGTTAAGACTTTTGAGTTCTTTATACACCCTAGAGTTTAGTGTTCTATCTGATCTGACTGTGCTAAAAATTGTTCCCATTTTGTAGGTGCTCTATTCACCTCACTGATTGTTTCTTTTGCTGAGAAGAAACTTTAGTTTAAATTTGTCCTATTTATTGATTCTTGAGTTTAATTCTTGTGCTATAGGAGTGTATTAAGAAAGTTCGGGCTTAATCTGACATGATAAAGATTGGGCCTACTTTTTTTATATTTGACCAAGGATCTCTAGTTTAATTACTAGGCCCTTGATCTACTTTGAGTTTTGTGCATGGTGAGAGATAGGGTATTACTTTTATTTTACTGCATATGAATTTCCAATTTTCACAGCACCATTTGTTGAAGAGTCTACCTTTTATCCAATGTGTGATTTTTGGTGCCTTTGTCTAGTTGAGATAACTGTATTCATGTGGGTTTGTCTCTGTGTCCTCTATTCTGTACAATTGATCTACAAGTCTATGTTGGTGCTAATGCCATGTTGTTTTTGTTATTATAGCTTTCTAGTATAATTTAAGGTCTGGTATAGTAATACCACCTGCTTCATTCATATTGCAAATGATTGACTGCTTTTTCTATTTCTATGAGGAATGTCATTGGGATTTATTGATTTCTGTATGTTGAACCAACCTTGAATCCCTGGGATGAACCCCACTTGATCATGGTGCACTATATTTTTGATGTGTTTTTGTATTTGATTTGCCAGCAATATATTGAGAATTTTTTATCTATGTTCATTAGAGATACTGTTCTGAAGTTTTCTTTCTTTGATATGTCTTTGCCTGGTTTTGGAATTAAGGTGGTATTGGCCACATAGAATGAGTTTGGAAGTGTTCCCTCTTTCTGTTTCATAAAATAATTTGAGGAGTATCTGTATTAGTTCTTCTTGGAAAATCTTGTAGAACTCAGCTGTGTATCCATCTGGTCCTGGGCTTTTCTTGGTTGGTAGGCTTCTGATGACTTCTTCTATTTCATTGCATAAAATTGATCTGTTGAACTTGTGTATATCAACCTGATTCAGTTTGGGCAAGTGATATGACCCTAGAAATTTGTTGATGCCTTTGATATTTTCTATTTTATTGGAGTACAGGTTTTCAAAGTAATTTCTAATCATCTTCTGTATTTCTGTAGTGTCTGTTGTGATATTTTCTTTTTCATTACATATGTTAGTAATTTGAGCTTTCTCTCTCCTCTTCTTTAGCATGACTAAGGGTTTGTTAATTTTATTTATTTTTTCAAAGTACCAACTTTTTGTTTTGTCAATTCTTTGTTTCTTTTGTTTCAATTTCATTGGTTTTAGCTCTTATTTTAATTATTTCCTGTCTTCTTTTGCTTTGGGTGTTGCTTTGCTCTTCTTTTTCTAGATCTTTTAGATGTAATGTTAGGTCATTTATTTGTTGACTTTTCCTTCTTTAAAGGAATGTACTTCATGCAATGAACTTTCCTCTTAGGACTGCCGTCATAATGTCAAAGAGATTTCAATATGTTGTATCAGTGTTCTCATTTACCTCTAAGAATTTTTAAATCTCATCTTTGATGTCTTTTGCAATCCATAGTTCATTCAATAGCATATTATTTAGTCTCCAGGTGTTGGAGTAGCTTCTATTTTTTATTTTATCACTGATTTCTAATTTCATTCTATTATGATCTAATAGAATGCAAGTTGGTAGCTCTACTTTTTTATATTTGCTAAGAGCTGCTTTGTGGCATAATATGTGGTCTGTTTTAGAGAAGCATCCATGTGCTGCTGAGAAGAAAGTGTATTCACTCATTGATGGATAAAATATTCTATATATATGTCAGTTAAGTCTAAGTTCTTGTTTGTATTATTGAGTTCTGTAGTTTCTTCATTTAGCTTTTATTTGGAATATTTATCAAGTGGTGAAAGAGGTGTTTTAAAGTCACCCAGAATTATTGTTTTGTGGTCTATTTGACCCTTGAACTTGAGAAGAGTTTGTTTAATGAACGCAGATGCTCCATTGTTTGGAGGCATATAAATTTATAATTATTATGTCTTGTTGATGTATATTTCTCTTTATCAGTATAAAATGTCCCTCATTGCGCCTTTTCATTAACTTTGGCTTGAAATCTACCTTATTTGATATGAGGGTGGAAACCCCTGATTGTTTCCTTATTCCATGAGAGTTGTATGTTTTTCCCCAACCTTTCACCTTACGTCTATGAATGTCTTTTCCTATGAGATGAGTCTCTGAAAGGCAGCAGATAGCTGGGTCTTTTTTTTTTTTTTTTAAATCTACGTACCAGTCTTTTGATTGGTAAATTTAGGCCAAAAATATTCAGGGTTATTATTGAGCTGTGATTTGTATTCCCAGTCATTTTTGTTTATTTTTGGTATTTAACTTGACTTGGTTTCTCTTTGATTGTTTTTTCCTTTAGTGTAATGCATCCTTTTACTGATTTCATTGTTGTTTTTCATTTCCTCCTCATGGAATATTTTGTCTAGGATGTTCTGTGGTGCAGGCTTTCTAATTGTAAATTATTTTAACTTTTGTTTATTGTGGATGGTTTTTATTTCAACATCAGATTGAATGCTTATTTTGCTGGGTATAAGTTTCTTGGTTGGCATCCATTTTCTTTCAGAGCTTTATATATGTTGTACCAAGATCTTTTAGCTTTTAGTGTCTGGGTTGCAAAATCTGCAGATATTCTAATTGGTACCCCCCCCCCATATATAATATGATTCCTTTTTCTTGTGACTTTTAAAATTCTCTCCTTCTACTATATGCTAGGCATTTTCATTATAATGTGGCTTGGTGTGAATATGTTGTGATTTTGTACATTTAGTGTCCTGTAAGCCTCTTATATTTGGTTTTCCAATTAATTCTTCATGTTTGGAAGTTTTTCTGATATTATTTCATTGAATAGACTGAATTCCTCTGGTTTGGAACTCTAGACCTTCTTCTATCCCAATTACTCTTAAATTTCATCTTTTTATGTTATCCCATAACTCTTGAATGTTATCCTCATGATTTCTTACCTTCTTCATTGTGTGTTCAACATTCTTTTTAAGATTATATATTTTATTTTTATTGTCCGAGGTATTGACTTCCAAGTGATCTAATCTGTTGCTGGTGCTTTCTATTGAGTTTTTAATTTGGTTTATTATTTCTTTCATTTCAAGGATTTATGCTTGTTTTTCTTTTCAGAACCTCTTCTGCCTATTGAAGGAATCTTTTGCTTCCTGTATTTGCTTATGTAGCTTTTTATCAAAATGATCTTTTGGTGTCTGTAATTACTTTCTTATATCACACTTTAATTCACAGAACATTTTAATTATGTATATCCTGAACTCCTTCTCTGCCATTTCTTCTCTTGTGCTGGCCATGAATTCTAATAATGTAGTATATTGATATGTTTGGGATACTTTCTTCCCTTGTTTTTTTTTATGTTGGTTTTCTGTCTTCCCTTTTAGCACTGAGGATCTGAGGCATTATAATTTTTACCCTATAGGCTTATAGTGTCTCTGCAGGGTTCCAATACCTCTCCTTTAAGGAGTAGAACAATATTAACAGCACCCAATATAATCAATATACAGCCTCAAACCAAACAGCTAATATTAAGATGTTTACAGTTTTGTCACAGTATACAGAAATGTGTGAGTTCAATTATTATCTACAATATAAACAGTAGGTTTGCAAAAGAATCTGAAGTTTCTTATGGTGGACAAAAAACTGGGGGTAAGGTGTAGGATGAGATGTTGAGGGGGTAGGATATAGAGTGATTAGATCTTAGAAAGTGTGAAAGAGGAATAAAGAAGTTGGTTAGTAGCAGGAGAAGAGAAAATAATATGGAGGACACAAGTGGGAAGACAATAGAATACAAAAAGCAAATATTAAAAAATGGAAAAATAGGAGATAAAAGAATATGCAACACCACCATAATATACTATTCAGACATCCCAGTCCTCAGTAGCTTGATTCATGACAAGTACTTGGATTCACAAATGTTGGGGATGTGAGGGCAGAAGAGAGAGAGAAGGAAAAAAAATCTCAAAGGAAGATACAAGGATTGCTTTGTTGGAGCTCAGTATCTTTCTTGCTTCCCTTCTCATCTAATAGTTGTGTTTGTCTGTTGTTTGCTGGTATTGACACCCTCAGGATGGTGAAGGTTATTAGGGTGGGAGGGTTGGTCTTGCGGGCAAAGCTCCTGAAGGTGGGGTATAGCACTTGCTGGTCCCTGATGGGAGACTGCACCCCAAGAATCTCCTTTGGGATGCACTTGTTTGATGTTAGCACCTGGCCTTATCTCCTTGTATCACCTGTAAACCTCACAATTACTTATTTCTTGCCTTCTACTGCTTTTGCTGCTGATTTGTTCTTCGTTTTCTAGGGCTTCGAGATGTAATGTGAGGTCATTTATTTGATGACTTTTTCTTTTTCTAAGGAATGAACTCCATGCAATGAACTTTCCTCTTAGTGCTGCTTTCATAGTGTCCCAGAGATTTCAATATTTTGTGTCTATGTTCTCATTTACCTCTAAGAATTTTTTAATCTTCTTGATGTCTTCTGCAACCCATTGTTCATTTAGTAGCATATAGTTTAGTCTCCAGGTGTTGGATAAATTTTTATTTTTTATTTTGTCATTGATTTCCAATTTCATTCCACTATGATCTGATAAAACGCATGGTAGTATCTCTACTTTTTTGTATTTGCTAAGAGTTGCCTTGTGGAATATTATATGGTCTATTTTAGAGAAGGATCCATGTGCTGCTGAGAAGAGAGTGTATCTGCTTGATGCAGGTTGAAATATTCTATATATGTTAGTTAAGTATAAGTTCTTGATTACATTATTGTGTTCTATAGTTTCTTTATTCAACTTTTGTTTGAAAGATCTATCCAGTGGTGAAAGAGGTATGTTAAAGTCACCCAAGATTATTGTGTTGTGGTCATAGTCTCTACCCCTCCCTTTCTACTTCCCAATCAAGAACCTTTCTCTCTAGATGTCTTGTGGACTGTACTCTATGGGCTGCACACCTGCCATGGAGAGCTGTTTGGAATTGAAAAGTTCAGGACCAGGTTTTGTGGGCTATAGGCTGGCCACATAGCTGCAAGTACTGTGCTGGGTTAGAGGCTCCTGGGGAGGGGGTAGTTGGGGACTATAAGTACATTGATATTGCTTCTAAACCCCAGCCACTGTCCCAAGCTAGGAATTGACCCAACTAAGGATGGCAACAAAGGTGTCCCAATATAGAGGGGGCTGCTTTCATACATGGGGTGTTGTGTCCGGTGGGGCTGGGGAACATATTCAGAGATGTAGCTCTGTGGTGTGCAGTGTTGTGGCTGGAGACTACCTCCAGAACCTGTGTTGTGTCCCCAAGTGCAAGCTACCACATGTTGGGAACTATGGAAGTGGTTGCAGTGTCCCAAGATGGAGGTGACAGGAGGAACCCCACATTGGAGGAGCCCCACATTGGTAGATTGGGGTCCACAGGGGAATGGCAGCTGGAGGTCTTGCACATGGGCAGTGCCCAGGTGTCCTGCATGGGAGCAGCAACCGGGATTCCTCCACAAACCAGCGGCCAGGGGTTCTTCATGGGTGCTGATGCTGGTGGTCCTGCTTGGGCACCCAGAAGTCCTGCGAGAGAGAGTGGCTGGTAGTCCTGTGCTGACAGTGAGGCTTGGAGAACTTCATGGGGCACAGATGCCCTGATTCCTCCCTGGGAGAAGCTGTTGGAGTACTATAATTACTTGCAGAGAAACAGTATTCCCACTACTTGAATCCCAGTTCTCAGCGCGACACAGAATGCAGCCTCCTTCTAGATTGCCATCTTGTATTTCCCTGTTACTTCAATATTTTGATAAATGTCTTGATGTATATATTTGACCTCTAATGTATATTTTAATTTATTTTGAAAGTTTATTTTAAATATTTGAGGTTAGGTGCTCGGTAACTATTACCTTTGGGAATGATGCAATATATTTATGATATTTCTATTTCAAAGGAGCTGTGAGAATGTATACAAAATGGAAACGCTTCGGTACAGTTATGTGAGGGGAATTGAATGATAATTTACATAAGTATAACATTTGAACAGAACAAAAATTGAAAGTCTTTCTAAGCAAATAGTTGTTAAACTTTATAAGAAGAACAGACACAGAATTTAACAGCCCTTAGTTATAACATGAAATCTTGAATTTGCCTCATTTTTGTTGTGTTGCTAGTACAAATTTCTTTTCTTTGCCTCACATTCCTTCTTAGTAAAATTGGAGTAAAGTCACCCTCAGTGGGCAGCTGCAAGATTTAAGAATTTAGATAACTGATTCCATCTATCACAAGGATAAGAAGGTATATAATCATGAACTTGTTTAAGTTGCATTGAGATATTTATGTAGAGGTGAAATTGCAATTGGGATTCTTTAAGGATGGAGAGGAACTTGATGACTAGTGAGTCATCAGGTCCAGCTGATGCCACTAAGGACACTATTTACTCTTAATAACATTACAAAACTCATTGGAAGATAATATGGGTTGATAATAAGTCAGCCATCATATCCCCACATTTTCTGTTTTTCATGTGATTCTCAGGTTAATGCTCTAGGTGAAATACCAAGTTCCTATGTATATACACATATGAATAGTTTATGCTCTAGTTTTGCAAGTGTTCTCTACTTCCCTATTAAAGAATGAAACTCTCAAATGAATACATGCAATAGGTATCAGTTTAATTGTGGAACAGATAAAAACATTCCACAATGTCCATAATATTTTCTGCTCTCTCATGTGTCCTTCAAGTATAGGAAATCACATTTTCAACTTCTTTATTATCTATCCAATAAGAGGTGTGGATAGGTTACTGCCTTAAAATATAATATGGTCTTGAGGAACAATCAATAAATTATTTTTTAAGAAAACTTTAAATGTACTTTCTTATTTCTCCTTCAAATGTTTTGATTTTTGAATGCCCAGCAATAGAGTTTTCAAGTCTTTCTTCACTTGTCTCTATATAGCCCCAGAGTCTAGCCCCAGTAAGCAGAGAAGTCATGAGCTCTACTTAAGGTCTTTGATTTAAATTTTCTTATTATTTCATAATCATTTTATACTTTTTATTTTGTCAACATATTTACTTCAATTTATTTTTATTATTCAGGTTAAATGATGAAAACTTATCTATTTTTCAAGGAACTGCTTTTTTAAACTTAAAAATAAACAATAATATGAAGACTCAGGTCACAATTTTAAAGAGTAAAGTAAAATAATATAAAATATAATTAATATTGAGAAGAATTTTTGGAGTGAACCACCTTAAAGTGACATCTTTAGTCAAGAAACACTTTTCTACTCATTTTGGTTAACTACAAATTAAAGTGCACAGAGAAAATAAGAATTTTTTAAAAATATATTTGGTAAATTCTTTTTACATGGCTCCCCAATTTTATACAGCAGGAAATTATAGGATTATTATTGGACCCAGTCTTACTTCATAGTGCTGCTAGAAAGCACCAGATGGGAAAGCTTCCCTGTGCTATAAGTGTTTGGTCAAAAGCTTACTTATGCACAATAAAGGGGAGGAAATATGGTTCCCTGGAGTAGGGTGTATGTAATCACAAAAGAAACATTTTTAAAAAGTTTGCAAAATAATTGTATTAGGGATTATCTTTATATAAGAAGCCTGCTCTGGAAATAAATTTTCACAGTTTATTTTTTAAGCTTATTATTTTCAAATGTTGAAATTTTGGAAGTGACACATTATAAACATAGACATGGCTTAGCCTGTGTGTTTAAATTTTTTTTTCTTTTAAAACTTAGCATAACTTCAATCACAATTTATTTGAATTATCCATCTCAAACAATGTTTGACTTAGATTATTTGGTGTGTATGCATATGTGCATATATATATATATATATATGTATATGTATTTGTGTATATATGTGTGTATATATTTATTTATTTAAATATACATATTTAGTTGTAGATGGACCCAATACCGTTATTTTATTCATTCATTTTAATGTGGTGCTCAGGATCAAACCCAGTGCCTCAATAGGCAAGGGCTCTATCACTGAGCTACAACCCCATACCTGACTTCCAGTATTTGACTGATTTACTTAAAATTGCTATTTTTGCAGTTCAAAATGTGGTCATTTAAAAATTATTAATAATTATTATATTTTATCATTTCAAAAATATATGAGCATTAGAACATTATATGTGAAAGTTTTTTCCCTATATACATCTTAAATTATGCAGAAGATGGATGGATGTATAGCTATATATTGTAAGTGATATAGAGACAGAGATAGAAGTAAGACAATAATGTAAACTTTCCAGATTACCTTAACTTATGAAACTATAGAATGGATATTTTTAATTTGCTTTAATTTATAAAAATCAAAGAATTTTAGTGTTGAACGTAACCTTAGACATTATATCTCATCGATTTTTAGAAATAAATGAAGCATCCACTATTTTAAGGTAATTAAAATGATCAGAAATCTTTTTATCATGCTGGGCTGAAGTACCTTCCCTCTGACAGCCTTGGTTCAAGAAGCTATCTTTTAGAGCAGCACATACCTATTCTAATCCCCTTTCTAAACCACTGACAGTTCCTTCAAACAGCTAAGAGCATACATATTGTCTCTGTCTAAATCTTCTTCTCTCCAGAGTACATATCCCTAATTTCTTACATCATTCCCCAGGTGATAAAGATTCATCATCCCCCACTCTCTTTTCACCCAGTCATCTGCAGGTTGCTGATGTCTTACTTCCAGATGGAGTTTGACAAGAACAGACTGCAGTGACACCAAGCAACCTTCATTATGAAAAGATTTCCTACTAAAAGTATTACTACTATGGATAGATAGCAAACTAGTACTATCTTTTCATATTTTAAAATGTTTCATATTTTTAAATGTCTTTTTTTTTCATTTTGAGTATCCCTGCTTTTTTTCTCTGTTACAAAATTTCCCTCTTGTGAGCCCCCTTTACATAGATTCAGTAATATAATTGATATCACAGCTGGAACAAAAGCTTAAAATTGTCTGGCTTCAATTTCTTTTATCCAAAGATTTATTATATTTCTAAAATGAAAATAAACAGAATAATAATTAAATTTTGATAAACTCTATCTGCTTTTTTTGAAGTAATGTTAACTGCTTCTTTGAGAAGAAGGTAGGATAAGATAAGCAGTTAGAGGGGTGAGAAAATGAAATCACCCATATTTTCATAAAACTGGAGAATTTATAAAAATGATTATGTTAATTTTTTTAAACCATAGTTAAAAACTTTAGTGTTTAACTATATATCATCATAGCACTGGTTCTAGCATCTGACCCATAACCCCCTTCTTTAAGTTGTCTTTGAATATGAGTATAAGAACTAATTTGTGGAAAAATACAAGTCCAATTACAAACCATAGGTAGTAATTTTTAAAATATTTTGAATAATGAAGAATATTATTTTCTATTAACAAGAACTTACTTTACTGATTCCACATTCTTTTTTGATATTTGACTATTTCTTCAGTAAATCATCTGATACTATCAAACATCTTTAAAATATGGAAAAGAAGAGCATAACAAATAATAATCATTAATTTATTTCCAAATTTCTTAGATAGCTTATTATTTTATTAAGCAGGATAAGAGGTTCTTCAATCAAATTTAGTTATATTTTGATTCATTATTATAATTGATAATTCAAATCTGGATTATTATAGTGATTTCTATTTGGAAGGAAATTACACCACGGTTTGGTTTCTTTGTTGTTGATTTTTTGTTTTTTTGTTTTTTGTTTTTCTGTTGTTGTTCTTTCATAGTAAATTTCTTTAGCCATAATTTTTCCTTTAATGTTTTTTGAATTCCAAATGAGGAACACTCAGCACAAGGTGTATTTTATAAACATGTGTCTCCCTGGAATTTTGTCTCCTCAATACCTCAACAGGTACTGATTCATGATTTTCATTCCAGAATGAGATGTTCTTGTAAGGCTATATCTGAGATTTTTAATTTTTCGTTTACTTTTATTTTTTTCACCGTTCATAGATAAAATACTTTCCCTTTTGCAAAGAGAACATGAACATCCTAGTGAATTCCACAATGAGTCATTATACTAGATATTATGGTTATTCTAATTTTATGGTTTGTAGAAACTGAAAAAATGAGGATTTGATCCAAATCACACAGATTTAAAAGTGTAGAATTGGGAATAAAATTAATGTTTTACGATGGCAATGCCATATCGTTCTACATTTGCTGGTTGTCTCTAAATTTCAATGCACAAAAAGTCAAGACATAAAGCCATAGCCTTGAAATAATACCAAATGTGTTAATAAATGCTAATTATTTGGGCTCACAGTTTGTCTGAAAACAAATTATAGATATGTTATTTAGGGAAATTGCATTTTGTTTTGTAATGCATATTCATGTCTTTTATTTATTTATTTATTATTTCTTACATACATCACAATAGAGGAGTACATTATATTCATATTTTTTTTGTATTACAATTCTTATCATATATTTATACCACAATTTATCAAATCTCTGCTTGTATATAAGGTATGTTGACACCAAATTCATATTTTCACACATGAATTTTGTATAATGATGATCGTCTCCTTCCACTATCCTTGCTATTCCCACTCTCCCTCCCTTTCCCTCCTAACCCTATTCCCTATCTAGAGGTAATTTTCCTCCCTTGTTCTCCTTCCCAACCCCATTTTGAGTCACCCCCCTTATATCAGAGAAGACATTCGGCATTTGATTTTTTGGGGATTGGCTAACTTCACTTAGCATAGTCTTCTCTAATGCCATCCATTTGCCTGAAAATGCCATGATCTTATTAGTTTTTAGTGCTGAGTAATATTCCATTGTGCATGAATGCCATATATATATATATATATATATATATATATATATATATATATATATATATATTTATTTATCCATTCATCCACTGAAGGACATCTAGGTTGGCTCCACAGTTTAGCTATTGTGAATTGTGCTGCTATAAAGATTGATGTGGATGTGTCCCGTAGTATGCTGTTTTTAGGTCCTTTGGGTATAGTCCAAGAAGAGGAATAGCTGGGTCAAATGGTGGTTTCATTCCCAGCTTTCCAAGGAATCTCCATACTGCTTTCCATGTTGGCTGCACTAATCTGCAGTCCCACCAGCGGTGTATGAGTGTACCTTTTCCCCCACATCCTCGTCAACACTTGTTGTTGTTTATCTTCCTAATGGCTGCCATTCTTACTGGGGTGAGATGGTATCTTAGAGTAGATTTGATTTGCATTTCTCTGATTGCTAGAGATGATGAGCATTTTTTCATATATTTTTTGATTGATTGTATATCCTCTTCTGAGAAGTGTTTGTTCAGGTCGTTGGCCCATTTATTGATTGGATTATTTGTTTTATTGGTGTTTATCTTGTTGAGCTCTTTATATACCCTAGAGATTAGAGCTCTATCCAATGTGTGAAAGGTAAAAATTTGTTCCCAGGATGTGGGCTCTCTATTCACCTCACAGATTTATTATTGCCGTATTTAAATGAAAAATACCAAGAGTTATTGCATTTGCTCTGGCTCTTCACTAGTAATAAAATCCTTTCATAGAAAAGAAGCCCCTCTTACAGCTATAAGATCCTACTGAATTTTTGCTTCATGTTTTGTTAGATTTTTATCTAATTTAAAAATATGTAGCATGGAAACATGACAATACAGCCTCTTACCTAAAGCTTTATAAGACTTCAAGTATTTTACTGAATTAAAGCTTAACCAGGCAGGAGAAATAGAGAGAAACTAAAGAGAAACAGAAGCAAATAGAATAGTACCCTTAAAGTATTGACAATTTGCAGTCTGAAAATAAAATTTCTAAGGAAAGCAATGGATTTATATTTGGTAGTTTTGAATAGGTTCTGTGTAGATTTATGCAAGTGGGGTACCAAAGATTTTGCAAATATTTATTTTCATATTTTTATTTTATGTAACAAGACCATTAATAATTATTGTTATAGAGAAAATCCTGTGTGTCCTTGCTGTCTCTACTCTTCCCAATTGGTATTAAGTGCACTTGAACTTGGCTTTCCTTGTCAACATCACTATCAACCCACTGGAAAAGCACTAGGTAAGTAACAATGACATCAAAATAAATAGAGACTCAATTCTAAGTTCATATCACCACATTGACAGCAGGTTTTGTCACGGCCATTCATTTTCTCCTTCTTAAAAACTGTTTTTACAAGGCATCTGCATCACTTTCCTCCCTTTCTTTCCCTTTCTTTCTTTATTCATTCCTTCCTTACTTCCTTTCTGTTTTTTTAAAAATTCTGCAGCTACATTTTTTTCAGACTCCATTGCTAACTCTCATTTCTGTAATCTGTTTTAGACCATGTAATTCTTCCTTTTCTGTCTTCCTTTAGATTGTTGTCCATTAATGCAGACTTTAGATGTCTCAATTCATCTTTCTTGAGCTTCACATCATGTGTGCTATGACTATATCACATCTTATACTTCAAATATGTATCCCATAGTTTTCTGAAAACGAACCCGGCAAATTCCCCACTCCAAACCTGCTATTCCTGGCATCTTCTCAATTTCAATAAGGAGAAACTCCTTTCTGTCTAGTTGCTGAGGCAAATCTCATGTTCCAGATTCTTAGGCATAAGACACTGGGATCATTCTTTATCCTTTTCTTTTTCTTATACATCATACCCAATATAACATCAAATGCTGAAATCATCTAATAAATCATGACAATCATCAGTTGAAACTCCCCAATAGCTTATTTCCCACCTCACAGAGCATGAAAGCTAAAGTCCTCCCAATACCTTACACTGACTTGCTTGAGATGTTGTTTTTGCTTTGTCCTGTCAGCTCTATGATCTCATTTCTTTCCACTATCCATCTTACTCACTCTGGTCTAACAGATTGAGCTTAACTCATGCCTGCCTACGGTATTTGACACTGATGTATCTTCTGGCACCACAAAATCCAAATGGCTGGCATTCCTAATTTTATTTTTGACTTCTGAGCAGAAAAGCCTTTCAAGTTCTCCCAGAAATACAAAATAAAAACTCACCCATTCCTAAAATTGTCTATCCCTGTAAATTTGATTTATTTATTACAAGACATTAATCACTTCAAAATATTGAACATTTTAATTTATTCATTATTGAATATTTCTCTTTTCATTTTAGAAAGGCAATTTCAAAAGGTCCTGGATTTTAAAAAAAATGTTACTTATGGGTATATCTGCAACTCACTCATGATGAACACATAATATGTCTATAAATAAATGAAATTCTTAAAATTGATGATGCACTAACAAAACTTCAGAAAATTAGAAATAAAAAGGTGCAATGATTTTCATAAGCTACCTGTATAACAGGCTTGTAATAAATATTGATATAATTTACAAAAATGTAAAACAAAAAGTAGGTATAAAAATGAATAATAAAAAGGAAAAGGAAATATTGATAAAAAAACACAATGTATGAGATCATAAAATCCAGCTTAAAACATTTTGTCTGTAATTTGGGTTTAAAACTACCAGCATTAAACATGAAGAAAATACTGTTAAGTGACATTTTTACAAACAGAATCCATGAAATTAAAATAAATAATAACTTACGCCAGCCATCCAAACTGTACATTAACAACAAACAACAACAACAAAAAATTGAATAAAAGAATGCTAATTAATAAATGAACAATTGATCTTGGAAGTAGATGGAGAGACATTATTTACTCCCACTCCATCCCAAACCCTCATGGAACAGTCAAACATGATGGAAAAACCAGAAATTCATTTCATTTCTGCAACTTTGCTATTATTGTATCTTGCTAAGCCCTTTTGTATAAATTATTAACAAACAGCAAGAGGCAATTCAATGAATTTATTTTTTAATAAGAATATCAAGAATAATTTTATCTATCTGGTCAGGCACAATGTAAAGGGCATTTTAGAATAATTTGATAAAACATTGAAAACAACTGCATATATTTTATATGACATACAGTAGATATTTTGTCATATTCCACATTAAGATGCTTCATATTAAAAACTGTGTAAAATTAATGTCTGATATTATTACTAATGTAAGTTGAAGGGATTTTAAAATAAAACAATTATTTATCTTACATCTTATAGTAAGTCAATTTTCAGAAACAAATAATATCATGAATTTTATTTAAACTAAAGCATAATGAATATTCCAATTTTAATATGATAGTAGTATTTAAATGTTAAAGAAAACAAAATCTTGAATATATTTACTATTTTTTTAATTTCTTTGATGTTTATAGAACTATTAATATTCTATTTCAGAAGTACTTAAAATATTTTTTCATAAATCTTTGACTTTATACTTTGAAAGCCTCAAGGAGAAAAAAAACAGATATTTCTGAAGAAGCATGGACTCATCATTTTTCTATTATATTATAAACCTATCAAAATATTGCATACAATATGCATTTAAAATTATCTACTAAAATTTAGCATATCCTTATTTTTTATACAACTTAATATTAGGAAAGGACTGAATGCATTGCCCCTTCACCAAACAAGTCATGCAGAAAAATTATCAAAAAAATATAGTGTTTCCCTTCCAACTTCAGAAGGCATAACATGCTCTGTATGTGTCTTCACATGGCTTTTGAGTGCTTGTTAAAAATCTTCAAAACGTTATAATTTTTATAAAATCTGTACCTCTAAGAATCCTTCACTTTTACTATTTAATGTTCTTATTGATCACTTTTCCATACCCATTGTCTACCTGAATCACTCTGGTTTGATAACTATGATACATTAAGAAAATTGTGAAGTAAATAGGAAAAACCACTTTTCTACCACAGTAAAGGCAATAGCATTAGAAATATACCTCTCCAACAAATCGAGGGGCAGAATCTATTTAAAAACAGAAAAGTTACTTTTGTCCCAAAATTAAGGTGAGGGAAAATTACACTCACACATTCACCTAAGAAATCTACTGGGGCTATGGCTGTGGCTCACCGGTAGGGTGCTTGTCTTGCACGTGCGAGACCCTGGGTTCGATCCTCAGCACCACATAAATATAAATAAAGGTATTGTGTCCAACTACAACTAAAATATAAATATTAAAAAATAGAAATCTACTGTAAGATTCAGTATGTTTTCACAGAATAAGACCTTGTTTGAATAATGATTTGATAGTAGTTTTTGGCACAGCTCCAGTACACAATACCTGGCTCCACCAACAGACACATCTGGGAACTTTTGCACTGATGTTTTCCCTCCTCAAGGGTCCACCCTCCTCAAGGGTCTGCATGGCATGACATTGCCTTGCTGCTTCTTTGCTTTAAGGTTTTTTTTTTCCCCCAGCATCTTGGAAGCTTGCTCAGCCAAGTGTAGGGCAGCCCTGACTTAGATAGTCTATAAATTCAATCTTCAGCTAATAACATCAGTGAAGAAAATATTTAATAATCTTTATTTCCATAGAATTTCTATTTATTTTTATTGAAGCATTTTAATATACATAGTAATCTTCTACTGGTGAATTTTTCTGGTGATCAATCATAGAGTAGCTTCTCATGGTTAGGAAGTGAATGTTAAATTTCACCAATTGTTAATGTTACAAGTCCATGCAATTTGGCCAAGAAGCAGTTGATGAAATATCTCTGCATATTATTTCTTATTTCTGTCCATTATTGATTTATTTTAATCCATTTGACTTCACTGATATTTGGTTAAAAATAAGGAAGTTAAACAATGGGTTACTAAAATCATGCTATACGGGAACAATGTGTATTAGAACTACATTTTTTATTAAAATGAAAATAATGAGTTTATATAAACCTTCAAATTCAAGAATCATGTTGGACAGTATAATCCAACGTGAATAATTTTAAATCAAAGTAATTTCTCCCCATTGGCATTTAAAATTATGACTTACTGTGTTGAAACTATTGACTTTTTATATGCAGTTCATTGTTTCCTGCTCTGATCCTTAAATTTTAATGCACCATTCTCCTTTTGAACAAACTAAATAAATATATTTTGTAATTGCTTTAATCAGCAATTTTATGATACTGCTAAAATTCCTTAGGCCAGCTCTACTCAACACAAATATGCAAGCCACAAATATAAGCAATATATGTATAATTTTAAATTTTCTATCAATCAAACATAAGAAAGGAAAAGGAAAAAAGTAATTATAATAATTTATTTGATTAAATCAAAAGATAAAATATTTATTTATGATGAAATACAATGAATTATCAATTAAATGTTAGAGTTTTTTTAAAAACTGAGCCTTGGAGATTAGTGTTGTATTTTATTTTCAAAACACATCTCAGTTCAAACTATTCACATTTCAAGCATCTGTGTGTGTAGCAGTTACCTTTATTATATAGCACAACCTTAATATATTGCCAAAAAACATTTAACCCAATATATTTTATACAGAATCCTTCTAGCTATTGGCTACTTATGAAGTACGTCTAAGTTGTTTGATGGTCCATATATTCTAATAAAAGGAGACAATGCATCAACATACATTGTGTGTGTGCTGGAGAGAGAGAGGCACAAGGTATGCAGGGTACAGAGTCAGAAATTTGGTGAGTTGATGATCACTGTATTTTTACCCATTACTTTGATAATATAGAATTTTTATCTTATACCAAAACAGGTTACTATGAGAACAATAATGTGAAAATCTGTTATGATTAACTCTGTTGGAGAGTTTTGAAGACAGTAGAGGGGATTAAATGACCTGGAAAACTCAGTCTTTGGAAAAGTCTACTGTACTCATCTCTGTTATATTCATTTCTATGCATCACTGAAGTCATAGGACAATATGATTAGCTATAGTGACATGTAGACACAAGGGTAATCTTTCTCCTTCTTTAGTCCAGATAAAATCTTATATACTTCACTAGTTTTTATTTAAAGCACTAGCTTAATATCATATCTTAAATGTTATTAAAAATTATATTCATGATATAATTATGAAATGATTAGGTATTTTTGGTTATCAACCTGTTTGAGAAGCACATACATAGTATGAAGCATTTATCATAATAGACATAATTGTCTACACAATAAGTCTATGAGGCAATGATCAAGCTAATCCTTAGAGTTCCAATATTCTATGAGCCAGGAATAAAAAATGAGAATCTATAAGCAAATATTTACCAGGAGACTCAAATCTTAAGCTTCTTCATTTTCCTGATGGAATTATCTCTTCTATCTTATATAAAATCATATCCTCAAAAATTCTCCTAAATCCCACGTAATAAAAACTGGAAAGCATTCTGTTTCCCCCCCTCTTTTAACATGTCAAAATAAATTAAGTTAAAAATGGTTTTTAAAGTAAATAATCAGTTTTCTTAAACAAGAATTAAAATGAAATCATAACTTTTTAAAATGGCACTCCCAATCATGGTCATACAATACAATTGACTAAGCAAAGAGTTTGTGCCACTGTGTACAATTTAAAAGATACCAGAGATGTTTTATTGACAGTTTATTATATCTTACCTATGTTAACTAATCACTAAAAAGCATAAAGTGGTACCAATGTCTAAATTACAATGCACAAAAATGAAAATATTTTCAAAATAAAAAGAAATGTTATTGTGATAAATAAATAATACCATTCATTAGATAGCATTCCACATTAAATAATTCTAGGTTATTACTTCTTAAACTTTACTAACACATAAAAATATCACTTAGAAATAGTTTACATTATGACTGGAGTGAGATGAAATCTTAGACTTGTTTTGATTTGCATTTCTCTAATTGCTAGTGATGATGAACATTTTTTCATGTATTTGTTGATTGATTGTACCAGCTATTATGCATACAAACAATAAGTGTTGGCAAGGATGTGGGGAAAAAAGTACACTCATAAACTGCTGGTGGGATTGCAAATTGGTGCAGCCAATATAAAAAGCAGTATGGAGATTTCTTGGAAAATTGGAAATGGAACCACCATTTGACCCAGCTATCCCTCTCCTAAGTCTATACCCAAAGGATTTAAAAACAGCATACTCCAGCCACATCAATGTTTATAGCAGCACAATTCACAATAGCTAAACCTTGGAACCAACCTAGATGCCCTTGAATAGATGAATGGATAAAAGAAAATGTGGCATATATACACCAATGGAATATTACTCAGCAATAAAAGAGAATAAAATCATGGCATTTGCACATAAATGGATGGGGTTAGAGAAGATAATGCTAAGCAAAGTTAGTCATTCCCCCCCAAAAAAAAAACAAATGCCGAATGTTTTCTTTGATATAATTAGGCTGATTCATAGTGGGATAGGGAGCAGGAGCATGGGAGTAATAGACAAACTCTAGATAGGGTGGAGGGCTTGGAGGGGAAGGGAGGGGACATGGGTTTATTAACGATGGTGGAATCTTATGATAATTATTATCCAAAGTACAGGTAGAAGGCATGAATTTGTGTGAATATACTATGTATACAACCAGAAATATGAAAAATTGTGCTGTATTTGTGTAATAAGAATTGTAATGCATTCTGCTGTCATATATAAATAAAAAAATATATATTTTTATGTAGTATATAGTTTAACGGTGTTGTTACAACAGCTATATCCCTATCAAAATTATTTGATAAAAATAATTTATTAACTATCACATTTCATGTTTAACAATCCAGTCATTGGAGATGTCATTGTAGAATGTTTTAATCATTATGCTTTTTAAAAAATAATATTGACAAAAAAAGAAATTGTTTACATTACTCTTTGTTACTAATAGCCTAATTCATTAATGTTAATTCACCCTACATTAGTAGGGTTTTCTACTTCTTAATTTTGAACAGTATTCCTTAAAAAGACACAGAATGTACCCCCACACCCCCTCTTTTGTGTTTTTTTTTTTTTTTTTTTTGAAACAGGATCTCTCACTAAGCTGCCCAGGCTGGTCTCAAACTTGTAAACTTACATTTTAATTTACAGGAAAATTGAGTTGTTCTATTTTATTTTCAATGTTAAACACACTTTTTATGTTGTTCATTTATAGAACATGCTTTTTTTTCCTATGGTTTGGATCTGGAATGCCCTGTAAAGCGCATGTGTTAAGGCTTGGTCTCCAGGCCATGTTGCTGTTTGTGGGTAATAAAACCTTTAAGAGTTGGAGCCCACTGAGAAATCTTTTTGCTACTAAGGAGCATGCCCTTGAATTCGATATAGAAACTCTAGTCTTTCATTTCTTTCTTTTTGACTTACTGATCATTGGACCAGTGGTTGTGCTGTTGGGTGCTCTACTGAGTGATGTGCTATTTTGCAACAGGCTCAGAGGCATCTACAAAATGGTCTAGAACCTCAAAACTGTGATCCAAAATAAGCCTTTTCTCTTTATAAGTGGATTACCTATGGTATTTTTATAGTAATAGAAAGCTGACTCACACACTTTGTTTAAAAATTTTTTCTCCATGTTGAGTTATATAATATTTTTTTCCTTAAAGTTCAAAATTAAAGTTTTAAATATAATGGGTTATTTTTCCTTCTTTACTTATGGCATGCTGAGAGATCTAATTTTATTTATACTTATGAACAGTATATTTTACTAGCACAATTTATTGGCTAGGACATTCTCTCTCCACTGATCTGCAGTTTCATTTCACTTTCAGATCAAATTTTTATACAGAAATGAAAAAAATTTCTGTGCTTTCTCTTCTATTCCAGAGGGCTGCCTCAGGTCTGTACGTATCCTATTAACACATTGTCTTAATTATGTTAGATTAACTTTGTGAAGGTGCACCAAGATAACTCCAGCTGAGGGAGGGTTATGACCTTTTTGAAACCAAGTCTTCTGAATAACATACCTCTCTTTTTGTGTACCATCTTAGACTTCTGCATTTACTTGTTTACTTGGTGTGAGTGTGTGTGTGTGTGTGTGTGTGTGTGTGTGTGTGTGTGTGTTTAGGAATCTTCTCTTTGTCAAGGTTATGTCAGAAAAAATGATAAAATCAAGGTATTTTACACAGAAAGAAATTTAGATATTAGGTCTTACAAAGTTAGAATTGCTGAAGGAAGATGTCAAGAAAGAACATAGTGAAACTGTAGATTAATTGCTAGCTTTCAAAGAGTTAGACATCACAGGGACTCTAAGTGACTAGCAGCAATGAGCACAGCTCCCAGCACTGAGACATGTGACATCAAGGCAAGCCTCTGGAGCCCCAATAGCTGGAAGGACAGTGGCAGGACTCTGCTTCCCTACAGCTTCCCTATCTTACGTGTGTCCCAGTTAGTGACATACAAATCCAGAATAATGTGGGAAAATGATATGAGAAATTCAGGTATTAGGCTCCCAGGCCTCTATAGAACTGGGGAACATGAGAATTAGGAAATGCTTCAATATACCAACACCAAATCCAGCAAAGTACTATATAATTAATATTTCAACTACCAAAGGGAGCTGTTTCACAATTCCACTTTGTCAGTATTGTAACATTTATGATAGTATTATAATATTTTCTGTTATTCTTATATCTCACAAGAACTCCCAGGATGCAAATATTAGTCACAAGAAATGGGGTCACATGTATTTACTTCCTCTCTCTCCTTCACTCCTCTCCTCTCCCTTTCTTTCTCTCTTTTTTTTTGCCTCCTTCCATACTATTTTGCTTTCTTGAAGGCCATGTGTATACGTAAATGTAGATGTTTTATTTCAACTTCTCACTCCCTGCAAAAATGAGGAATTATTCAGTTTTTTTTTTTTTTTAGAGAGAGAGAGAGAATTTTTTAAATATTTACTTTTTTTTAGTTCTTGGCGGACACAACATCTTTGTTTGTATGTGGTGCTGAGGATCCAACCTGGGCCGCACGCATGCCAGGCGAGTGCGCTACCGCTTGAGCCGCATCCCCAGCCCCCATTATTCACTTTTAGTTGATGGAAACTTTAGGTTCATAAAAATTAGGATAAAGCTCAAATTTAGATTAATTTTTAGGTCTGCCTTATTCCAAAGCCTATAATATTTCGATTTGTCCTAACTTCCTCAATGCACTCTGTAAATATGATAGATTTTTAGAGAAGAGTCTGTATCTCATTAATTATTTGTCTGTGTGGAATTTGCCCTGTGTACCAGGTTTAGTACAGACAGAATAAGTTTTTGGCCCATCTACTCATAGAGATAAAGCCCCTTACATATTGTAGGGGAGCCTTTCAGTGTTAGTGACTTAGGATTCAGACTATCTCATTGCTTGCATGTAAGAATTCGATGAAAATTTTCTTATATTAAAAATAAATTCCAGAAAATTCATTTGGGATTTGCTGTCCACAGGCAGTCTTCCTTGTCTTTTTAACAAGGGCAGGAAAGCACAGTTCTGATTAAATGTAAGTATTTCTGCTCTATGAGTTCTTTCCATGATATAAAAATCCAACAAGTTGCAGTATTTACTGGGTAAGTATCATATATGAAATATTTTTCATAAATTCACATTAATCAAAGTGTTTGAATATTTACAATATATGAACACCTTCTATCATGCTTGCAAACATTTCTGCACTATAAAACATGTCATATTATCACACTGAAATTTATACTGTTTTTCCTCTCCTTCTGTCTTTGGGTAAACAGTTTTCTTTCATTCCCTTAGGAACTCCAAATTGAGAAATATTAATTCTTCAATATGTCTTCTATGAATAGACTTATATAGAGAATAATCCACTGATAGCCAATGAAAGATCCCTCCACAAACTGCAGATAGCGATAAATTCTGCCTAGGGAGTTTATGTAACTTCAGATTGTACAATAATTTTTCTTACCTTTTGATAAATTGCTTATGCATTCTATTTTAGTTCACATCTCTACTCATTTTATATACTTCATATGAAAAATTTCCAATAAAATATTTCAAAGGTCAATTTTTTTTCTAAAAAGCACTACACATATAGTTAAAATAAATAACTAATTTTACAATTGACAAAATACAGATGTTTATAGCAATCACTTCAAAATTAATTAATATTTTATTATTGAATGAGAGTTTTGTAAGAAACTGTACCATCTCCTATCCTGAGAATTATCAATGCCTTTTTCTATTGGTTTGGACATATTGCCTTGAAAGGTGTCTGTGGATACTCTTATCCTTAGAAAATTCTTTATAGTATTTAAACTGTCTCCATGGAAATTTCCGTAAGATGTCAACCCTGAATACCACATTTTGAACATTTTAACAGGCAACTGTGCTGTTAATATGCATGTGTGTGTGGCAGTCACTCATGCAAAGATTTTTAAAATTTTTCTATCAAGTTTTTCATGACCATTAATGATGAAAATTACATTTTGAAATATTTCAACTTTATTCTTTTCAACTATAGTACCCTCCAATTATTTTGATACTAAGGAGTAGAGGTTTCCTTTCATCGGGTGACGAGAAGCCTGCTAACTGTGAAAATCTATAAACCAAGAGTCAAGCAGGCTCCTCTTTAATGGAAAGAAGCTCTTCCTCTTGGAACTGAGCCAATGCCTACTGCAGAGAGTTGTACAAGGTACTGAGGGAAACATTTCATTGTAAGAGGCTGAACTCAGGACCCCTTTTAATATATGTTACCTCTTATTATGGCAGAAATTTAGTTGGTTGTGTCAAAATGAAACTGTCAGTGTCTCCCCTGAAAGTTTTTAGTGGTTGTAGTGACAGATTACGCACTGGACATGAATGAAATGGGGCTCTATTTAAAGTGACACTATGAATTCACTCTCATCAGATTCATCAATTGTAATTCACTTACGTCCTTTTGCAGTGTTCAATCTGTCTCATCTGTTTCAATTGTCTCCTTTGCTACCAATATGTTTTTCAATTAGTTGCACAGAGCAATAACAGGGGTGACATGGCAAGAGTGAACTATAGTCTGCCAACAAGCTTCCATAGGTTCCCTGTACAGTTGAATAAACTCCATATCCTCAACTTGAAATCTGGATTTACTAATAGGTTGACAGAAAAAGCCTCTTCTCAAAAATTAATTAGAGCTCTGTTGAACTACATGAATTTAATACAATTCAGTTGGTATTTGATAGAATGTACTAGTTCGGAGGTGGTAGAGGTATTTACTCCATTCTATTTCCATCTGCTGATAGGTCTAGTATAAATTTACATTGCATGTACATCACACATCTGGAAGTGAACCTGGCCTCTAAAACCCTACCCTACAGTTGCTATGCTGTGTTCACTTGATTTTCTTTGAATTTCACAAGCACCACACACAACTTATTTCTAACATTGTAAAATTCAATGAAGGTGCCTAAATTTAATTTATTTCTAGTATTCACAGATATCTCAGAAGTCGAAATTTAATATGGAGTCAGATTAATTAAAATACTTCCATCATTAAGAGTTAAGGAAAGCTTGGAAGGGAACATGGCCGCCGACGAGGAAGCAGCGATTCTAATGTCGACACATTAACGAGATCAAAAAGACCCTTTGGAACAGCGGCAGTCTACACACTGAGGAAGTTCTAGCAAAATTCCATGAAGAGGGGTCCTGCCGGGATCTGGTAGGTCTATTAGAAGTGTCGGTTTGTGGCCGCTGGGACTCGGGGCCCGGGGACTGCGGTACTTGCCGGAGACGGGCCGTCGCCTCCCCGGCCCCAGGCGCCGCTGGAGCCGCGAGCCAGAAAGACACGGACCGGGCCGCGGTGCAGCTAGAAGCCGGGAACGCAGGGGGCGGAGAGAGCGACCAGGGCAGCGCTGGCTGTAGAGGCCGCGGCGGAGAGAGGCGTGGGAGCCCGAGGCTGAGACACACCGGAGAGAGCGAGCCAGCACCCCGCCATCATCCCGAAATAGCGAGATGAGGAAGATGGCGGCGGGAAGTGAGTAAGCCTCTCTGTGCTCTGTGCCCCGCACCGCCGCGTCTGAAAAGCTGAGAGAGACAGCTGCGAACCAGCATTAAGCCATCCGGCTGAGGCGGCTGGTCAGCCCTTCTCATCCTACGGAGGTGGATGCCTGCCGGGCCTTCGTGGGTAGTGGCCGCAGGGTCCAGGCGGGGCTTGAGAGAGACAGTGGGGACCCGCCTGTGGCGTTGGTCGCCCGGCAGGGGGAGGCGAACTGTCGCCATTTGCGGAGGACACCACTGTGCCGGAGGGCTGGTGTCGCAGGGCTGCGGCGGAGGAGATAACTTCATTGAAGCCTGCTGCTACAGGTGTGTAGACCCCTGGCTTTCCCTCTCCACGCATCGGGGAAACATTAAGGGCCCCTCCCAGCTCTCCCGTGAGTGCTACAACCAGCCCGAGGGAGTCAGAGGTGGTGTGGGACTGCCGCTCCCGCCAGGGCTGACTGCTGAGGTCTCTTGCACCAGCTACGGGGGTGTGGCTACCGGAGGGCAAGTAAAATTTGCTGAGGATTCTCAGCACCAAGCTCTACAAACTTAGGGTCTGAGGAAATGGCAATCTGGAGGAGTGAGCCCAGTCGTTCATGAAAACAGGGCTCCCGGGAGCAGCAGACATGGCCTGTAGCCAGTATTGTGGTGAAAGGGGCCTGGCTAGAGGAAAAGTGGAAGTGATTGGACACAAGAGGAGGCCCTAGGCACTCAGGATTGGAGACTCGCCCAGTCTGGGAGGTGCTGCTGCACAGTGATTGGTTCCCGCGTACTGACGGGAAAGACTTGACCTGGTGGGCATAGCGCCACCTAGCGGAAGAGAAGTTAATCAAACTCTAAGACGGCATTTATTAGTTTTTTTTTTTTTTGATTGGGGTTTTCCTTTCATCTTCATTTTTCTATCTTGTTTTTCTTTTCTTTTTTTTCCTTTCTTCTTTTTTTTCTTCTTCTTTCTCTTCTAATCTTAATTTTAATTTTTTTAATTATTATTATTATTTTTTTAAATTTTTGTTCTTTTTTAGTTCCTATTTCTTTCTTCTTTTGTCTTTTCATTTTTCCTATCCCCCCTTCCTTGAATTCTACCTGCCTACTCTCATTCTACTTAGTGACTTCTTCCCTTCCCTTCTAATACCTTTCCTCCCTAGCATCAAATAAATTTATAGGAATAAACAGTAACTCAGCAGTCAAACAGAACAAGAAGCAACATGAGCAGCTTCAAGAAACAAGGAAGAAAAGGAGTACAAACAATGCAGGACAGCCTAAATATTCAGGAGGACCTAGAGACATCAGAAAAATGGTCATATAAAGACCTCAAGGAACACCTTAGACAGATGGAATGGAACCTTAAAGAGGATACAAGACAGCAAGTTCAAGCAGCGAAAGAACACATTGAGAATCAATTACATAAACAGCTAAAAGAAGAAGTTAAGCATCTTTATCAGGAGATAGAGATTATAAAAAATAATCAAACAATAATTCTAGAAATGAAGGAAACGATAAACCAAATTAAAAACTCAATTGAGAGTATCACTAACAGAGTGGAACAAGTAGAAACCAGAACGTCAGATAATGAAGACAAAATATACCATCTTGAAAAGAGTCTAGCCAACTCAGAAAGGCTGGTAAAAAATCACGAGAAAAACATCCAAGAGTTATGGGATAACATGAAGAAACCAAACATACGAGTCATCGGGATAGAAGAAGGTACAGAGATTCAAACCAAGGGAATGAGAAACCTGCTGAATGAAATAATTACAGAAAACTTTCCAGAAATAAAAAAGGAAACAGATATACAAATTGAAGATGCATACAGGACACCGAGCACACAAAATCACAGTAGACCAACGCCAAGACACATTGTTATGAAGATATCCAATATACAGAACAAAGAGAAAATATTAAAAGCTACAAGAGAAAGGAGACAGATTACATTTAGGGGTAAACCAATACGGTTAACAACGGACTTTTCATCACAGACACTGAAAGCAAGAAGGTCATGGAACAATGTATTTCAAACACTGAAAGACAATGGATGCCAACCAAGAATTCTGTATCCAGCAAAATTAAGCTTCAGGTATGACAATAAAATAAAGATCTTTCATGATAAACAAAAGTTAAAAGAATTTGCAGCCAGAAAACCTGCATTGCAAAGCATTTTGAGCAAAACACTACACGAGGAAGAAATGAAAAACAATAACCAAAACCATCAGTGGAAAGTGCCTCAGTAAAGACAGAGGGCGAGGGGAAAGATAATCACGGAGAAACAAACTAAATATTTAAAAAAAAAAAAAGGATAAACAATCAAACATGGATGGAAGTTCAAACCATATATCAATAGTAACTCTGAATGTTAATGGCCTAAACTCTCCAATAAAGCGACATAGGCTGGTATCATGGATTAAAAAAACAAATCCAACAATATGCTGCCTCCAGGAGACACACCTGATTGGAAAAGACATACACAGGCTGAAGGTGAAAGGATGGGAAAAAATATACCACGCACACAGTTCTCGTAAGCAAGCAGGAGTGGCCATCCTCATATCGAATAAAATCGACTTCAAGACTAAGTTAATCAAAAGGGATAAAGAAGGTCATTATATACTGTTAAAAGGAACCATTCACCAACAAGACATAACAATTATCAATATTTATTCACCAAACAATGGTGCTGCGACATTCATAAAACAAAATTCTTCTCAAGTTCAAGAATCAAATAGACCACAACACAATAATTATGGGTGACTTCAACACACCTCTTTCACCATTGGACAGATCCTCCAAACAAAAATTGAATAAAAAAACTATAGAACTCAATATCACAATCAATAACCTAGACTTAACTGACATATATAGAATATATCAACCATCATCAAATGGATATACTTTTTTCTCAGCAGCACATGGATCCTTCTCAAAAATAGACCATATATTATGCCATAGGGCAACCCTCAGTAAATATAAAGGGGTGGAGATAATACCATGCATTTTATCTGATCATAATGGAATGAAACTGGAAATCAATGATAAAAGAAGGAAGGAAAAATCCTACATCACATGGAAAATGAACAATATGTTACTGAATGATCAATGGGTTACAGAAGACATAAAGGAGGAAATCAAAAAATTCTTAGAGATAAATGAAAATACAGACACAACATATCGGAATCTATGGGACACAATGAAAGCAGTTTTAAGAGGAAAATTCATCGCCTGGTGGTCATTCCTCAAAAAAAGAAAAAACCAACAAATAAATGAGCTCACACTTCATCTCAAAGCCCTAGAAAAGGAAGAGCAAAACAACAGCAAATGTAGCAGAAGGCTAGAAATAATTAAAATCAGAGCGGAAATCAATGAAATTGAAACAAAAGAAACTATTGAAAAAATTAACAAAACTAAAAGTTGATTCTTTGAAAAAATAAATAAGATCGACAGACCCTTAGCCATGCTAACGAAGAGAAGAAGAGAGAGAACTCAAATTACTAACATACGGGATGAAAAAGGCAATATCACAACAGATGCTACAGAAATACAGAAGACAATTAGAAATTATTTTGAAATCCTGTATTCCAACAAAATAGAAGATAGTGAAGAAATTGATAAATTTCTTAAGTCATATGATTTACCCAGACTGAGTCAGGAGGATACACACAATTTGAACAGACCAATATCAATGGATGAAATTGAAGAAGCCATCAAAAGACTACCAACCAAGAAAAGCCCAGGACCGGATGGGTATAAAGCGGAGTTTTACAAAACCTTTAAAGAAGAATTAAAACCAATACTTTTCAAGTTATTTCAGGAAATAGAAAAAGAGGGAGCTCTTCCAAATTCATCCTATGAGGCCAACATCACCCTGATTCCGAAACCAGACAAAGACACCTCAAAGAAAGAAAACTACAGACCAATATCTCTAATGAACCTAGATGCAAAAATCCTCAATAAAATTCTGGCGAATCGAATACAAAAACACATCAAAAAAATTGTGCACCATGATCAAGTAGGATTCATCCCTGGGATGCAAGGATGGTTCAACATACAGAAATCAATAAATGTTATTCACCACATCAATAGACTTAAAGATAAGAACCATATGATCATCTCGATAGATGCAGAGAAAGCATTTGACAAAGTACAGCATCCCTTTATGTTCAAAACATTAGAAAAATTAGGGATAACAGGAACTTACCTTGACATTGTAAAAGCTATCTATGCTAAGCCTCAGGCTAGCATCATTCTGAATGGACAAAAGTTGAAGGCATTCCCTCTAAAATCCGGAACAAGACAGGGATGCCCTCTATCTCCACTTCTATTCAATATAGTTCTCGAAACACTGGCCAGAGCAATTAGACAGACGAAAGAAATTAAAGGCATAAAAATTGGAAAAGAAGAACTTAAATTATCACTATTTGTAGACGACATGATTCTATACCTAGAAGACCCAAAAGGGTCTACAAAGAAACTACTAGAACTAATAAATGAATTCAGCAAAGTGGCAGGATATAAAATCAACACGCATAAATCAAAGGCATTTCTGTATATCAGCGACAAAACTTCTGAAAAGGAAATGAGGAAAAACACTCCATTCACGATATCCTCAAAAAAAAAAATAAAATACTTGGGAATTAACCTAACAAAAGAGGTGAAAGATTTATATAATGAAAACTACAGAACCCTAAAGAGAGAAGTTGATGAAGATCTTAGAAGATGGAAAAACATACCTTGTTCATGGATAGGCAGAACTAACATCATCAAAATAGCGATATTACCAAAAGTTCTCTATAGGTTTAATGCAATGCCAATCAAAATCCCAACGGCATATCTTGTAGAAATTGACAAAGCAATCATGAAATTCATATGGAAAAATAAAAGACCCAGAATAGCAAAAGCAATTCTAAACAGGAAGTGTGAATCAGGTGGTATAGCGATACCAGATTTCAAACTATATTACAAAGCAATAGTGACAAAAACAGCATGGTACTGGTACCAAAACAGGCGGGTGGACCAATGGTTTAGAATAGAGGACACAGAGACTAATCCACAAAGTTACAACTATCTTATATTTGATAAAGGGGCTAAAAGCATGCAATGGAGGAAGGATAGCATCTTCAACAAATGGTGTTGGGAAAACTGGAAATCCATATGCAACAAAATGAAACTGAATCCCTTTCTCTCGCCATGCACAAAAGTTAACTCAAAATGGATCAAGGAACTTGATACCAAACCAGAGACTCTGAGTCTGATAGAAGAAAAAGTTGGCTCCGATCTACAGATTGTGGGGTCGGGCTCCAAATTCCTTAATAGGACACCCATAGCACAAGAGTTAACAACAAGAATCAACAAATGGGACTTAATTAAACTTAAAAGTTTTTTCTCAGCAAGAGAAACAATAAGAGAGGTAAATAGGGAGCCTACATCCTGGGAACAAATCTTTACTCCTCACACTTCAGATAGAGCCCTAATATCCAGAGTATACAAAGAACTCAAAAAATTAGACAATAAGATAACAAATAACCCAATCAACAAATGGGCCAAGGACCTGAACAGACACTTCTCAGAGGAGGATATACAATCAATCAATAAGTACATGAAAAAATGCTCACCATCTCTAGCAGTCAGAGAAATGCAAATCAAAACCACCCTAAGATACCATTTCACTCCAGTAAGATTGGCAGCCACTATGAAGTCAAACAACAACAAGTGCTGGAGAGGTTGTGGAGAAAAGGGTACACTTGTACATTGCTGGTGGGACTGCAAATTGGTGCGGCCAATTTGGAAAGCAGTTTGGAGATTCCTGGGAAAGCTGGGAATGGAACCACCATTTGACCCTGCTATTGCCCTTCTCGGACTATTCCCTGAAGACCTTAAAAGAGCATGCTACAGGGACACTGCTACATTGATGTTCATAGCAGCACAGTTCACAATAGCTAGACTGTGGAACCATCCCAGATGCCCCTCAGTAGATGAATGGATAAAAAAAATGTGGCATCTATACACAATGGAGTACTATGCAGCAATAAAAAATGACAAAATCATAGAATTTGCAGGGAAATGGACGGCACTAGAGCAGATTATGCTTAGTGAAGCTAGCCAATCCCTAAAAAACAAATGCCAAATGTCTTCTTTGATATAATGAGAACAAATATGAACAGAGCAGGGAGGAAGAGTAGGAAGAAAAGAGTAACATTAATCAGTGACATGAGATGGGAGGGAAAGGGAGAGATGAGGAAAATTGCATGGAAATGAAGGGAGACCCTCATTGCTATACAAAATTACATATAAGAGGTTGGGAGGGGAATGGGAAAATAAACAAGGAAAGAAATGAATTACAGTAGATGGGGAAGAGAGAGAAGAAGGGAGGGGAGGGCAGGGGGGATAGTAGGGGATAGGAAAGGTAGCAGAATACAACAATTACTAATAGGGCATTATGTAAAATTGTGGATGTGTAACCGACGTGACTCTGCAATCTGCATTTGGGGTAAAATTGGGGGTTCATAACCCACTTCAATCTAATGTATGAAGTATGATATGTCAAGAGCTTTGTAAAGTTGTGAACAACCAATAAAAAAAATAAATATTAAAAAAAATAATTAAAAAAAATAAAATAGAAAAAAAAACAAAACAAATTATATCTCTTGACCTGAGGGCTTTCCTGGTGAATTTCTCAGAAGTTTAAGGAAAAATGAAGGTCAATTCTCCTCAAACTGTTTTTAAATTTGAAGATGAAGGAAAAACTCCAAACTCATTTTATTAGACTAACATTTCCCTTTTATCTCTGGTTTGCTGAGAGGTTCTGTCATGAAAGAATGTGAATATTGTCTTTATTTTGCATGCATCTGTTGGGAAGACCATGTACTTTCTCTTACTTATGTGGCCAACATAATATAACTTATAAAAACTGAATGCTTTCTCCTAGTTTTTTTTTTTTTTTTTCTAATGTGGTGCTGAGGCTAGAACCCAGTGCCCTACATGTGCTAGGTGAAAGTTCTACTGCTGAGCCACAACCCCAGCCCCTCCTAGTTTTGGGAGTAAGGCAAGAATTCTGCTTTTATGACTCCTATTTAACATCCTACTGAAAATTGGAGCCATTATAAAAAAGGGGGAAAAAAAGACAGATTGGAAAGAAAGAAATAAAAGTGTCCTTACAGGCAATGTGTTTATGTGTTTGTATAACTTGACTCAAATTTTGGTGTTTGTTTGACAATAGCTTTCAAGCACCACCTTTCACTTTTTCTCCCATGGCCTCAAATATGGAAACACAATGGGAAAGCCCACTTCCTTCTGTGCTAGTTGCAAATTCAAACCCTGCAATCCCTGATCCATATGCGGGAACCCTCACCCTGGCCCCACTCTGCAACCACAATAAAAGTCCAGGCAGTCTTCTCTCACTAATACAGCATTTTTGGACGTACATAGGAGCCAAACCTTGCCCTCCATAGAGACTCCATACACTCATGGAGTGACATCATCAGTGTTTATATTAAAAAAATTTATGAGTAGGAAGTTCATTCTAATTCTCAGAGATAATTAAATTGTCCATGTACAAAATCTTGTGGCATCTACAAAAAAAAAAAGCCCCTAGAATTAATACGTGAATTTATTTAATAAAGTCATGGAATGCAAAAGCACATCACAAAAATTATTGTATTTCTGTGTACTTACAATGAATAATTTGAAACTGAAATATTTTTTTTCAGTCTTAAAAGAGAAAGAATTTCTGTATTTTGTGACAACATGAATGACTCTGGAGAACAGAGAACTTACTTTATTATGTAAAATAAAGAAAATATAAAAGAAAAAAAAAGAGTTAAGGAAAAATGCTTTATGTACAGAAAATAACACTATCCAAGATGCTGATATTTGTAGAGCTAATACAAATTATTATTTTAATTTTGTACATAATATCTATTCTGAGGCCATTCTCGTTGTAACAAAATGTCTTAACATTTTTATAATATGTACCAATTTATGAGAAATTCACTTTTTCCATGGTTTGGGGATTACACTGTTAGTGACTTTCTGTTCCCTTCCAAATCCTTTCTCTTCCCCTGTTTTCTAATTTTTTAAGAAGAAAAATTATGATTGCTTTTTTCCACAAACCTAAGAATACCTAGTACAGTTAGGTGCTTGAATCAGGATAGTAAATTAAGATGATTTAATGGATGAATTAAAGGCAGAGAAGTGCAAAGTTTTCTGCAATGACCTGCTGAAATTTGGATGTTACTAAGTAGAAAGTAAAATTCAATGTACTAGACCCTGATACTCTGACCTAGAAACACCCTCAAACTCTGATTTAGTTTCTTTTCTTCTTTTACCCCAAATCCCAAGCTTCAGACACTGAAAACATAGAATAAGCTGAGAAAAATATCCTCCAACATGTTGAATCAATTAATGTGAATTAAAGTGACAAATTAGAGGACAGCTGTGACATCTTAGCAATTGGAACTGATATTGTCATTATTTTATAAATAATTAGAAAACAAGTATAGATCATTATAAATGAAGAATAAAATGACCACCTTCTTGGATTGTCATAAGTATTATAATTAATACTTATAATAACAATAAGTATCATAAGTATTATAGTTAATTAACACAGAGTGGATTTAATTTGAGATATTTATTGGTCCCCATATCTGTTTTTTTTTTAATTATTTTATTGTTGGTTGTTCATAACATTACATAGTTCTTAACATACCATATTTCACAGATTGATTCAAGTGGGTTATGAACTCCCATTTTTACCCCGTATACAGATTGCTGTGTCACATCAGTTACATTTCCATTGATTTACAAATTGCCTTTCTAGTGACTGATGTATTCTGCTGTCTATCCCATTCTCCACTGTCCCCTCACCCCTCCCCTCCCCTCCCCTCCCCTACTCTCTCTCCATCCCCTCTACTATAAATCGTTTCTTCCACTTATATAGTTTTCCTCCTACTCCTCCTTTCCTCTTATATGTAATTGTGTATAACCCTGAGGCTCACCTTCCAGTTCCATGCAATTTCCCTTCCCATATCTGTTTTAAAGGACTATTATTAAGTCACACAACAGTCAACTGTCCTCATAATATGTATAATTAATATTTAATGATTTTTGTTGATCATTATATATGTAAGAAAGTGAAATTTCTGCACAAACAGTATCTAAGTCATTTCCCTTCAGGAGAAACCCTCCTTGTGGTGGAGATGACTCTACCTCTCTTGGATAATGACTTCCTGTTTATTTTACTTAATGGCAGTCTTCAAACTGATACACATCATAGAAAACACAAAGTATATCCACTAACACACTGCACATTGAGGAAAATATCACGAAGTAGGAGGCTATTCCAGAGTATTGCTTTTATTACTATTTTCTGTAATTTTACACTATTTTGTATATTTGCTATGCTCATGTCAAATTAAAATCAAATAAAAACAAAATATTTTACCATTTTACTTTTACATTTTTAGAATATTGATAGTATTTATGTTTACGACACCATTAAAATGTTTACAATTCAAAGATAAAACATACTTAATTTGAGTGCATAACATATTAAGCTTTATTCATATTGAAGCAACTCTATAAATGAGAAGCCATATAAATGGGCCACAAGGGCTTTATGGTTTTGATTTCCTTCAACATTCTTTTTAGTTTTAAATACAGTTTAACACAAAGAAAACAGTACCTGCTTTCTGAAATAGGGTCCAAATTATTCTGTTGAACAAGGAACTGGTTTCTGTAAAGTAATCCTTCTGTAGGGATCATGCAGAAATCATGCTTTGTAGATCTTGAATGGCATTAAATGGCAATCTTTTAAGAACACCTGTTTAAAAATGAGATTATTGTGATTAAAATGGCCCCTTTTCACTTTTTTCTTTATTGACCAAAACCACATTTTATTAAATATTTCATATCAGTTCTATTTAGTTAAACAGAGAATCACTATTCTGTTTTTTTTTTGCCTACACAAATACTTATAGATTTATTTTTTTCATATTTGTGTTGAATAAAATATAGAACAATATCACTGTAAGCATTCATAAATTACAATAGCTTAATATATTTAACATATTAATTCATACCTTCATTTTCATCTCTTCTTGTCTTCATAATTATTTTAAAATAATCCCATGCTATACTTAGCATGTGTAACTTTATTCTATTATTCATTTCATTTAAAAGTTTTAAAATGTGTAGTGTTCCTTCATAAAAGCTTACAAGTTATTCACATTTTAAAATGTCTTCAGAACTGTTAGTGCCTGTTCTCTGGTGACCCGTAAAATTTACATATGTGAGCCACCTCTGTTTTCTTTAATATTAACAAAATTCATTGTTCCATGAAATTAACCATTCAATGAAAATTGTACTTGAATAGAATTTATTCTTTGATAGATTTGTAAATGTTCCAGTATAAAAAACAGAGCATAACCACACACACACACACACACGTCAAATAACTAAACTGGAATAGAAATTTTGTAATATTACATTAATGACTGAAGGTCATGGACTTGAATTCCATATTAAGATTATACCAAGAGTCAGGGAAATCTCAGGTGCATATTTAATAAGATTGAAAAAAGTATTTAAATTCTGCATAGTCCACACCAAGATCATTGATAATATGACTATATCTTATATTAGTTGGAACCACAGGAAACTTTCATTTTCCTGACACTAAGGTGTTAGCAATTTCATATGAGTCAACATCAGATATATTTTTAACCCTGGCTTTTAATTCTGATATCAAATCCAAATCCAAATTGGAGTACACAATTGACTTTTTAAAAGTGACACTGAAAGTTAAATCTTTTTTGAGGATTACTCTGTGCACAAAATCATGTGAGAAAACAGGTAACATATCCTGATGTCTTAACAATCAAGCTGGTGTCATTTTTGTGGAGACTAGAAGCAAAAGAACTATGAATTGCTTTCCTTGTTTTTTCCTTCCTTCTTCCATCTCTTTCCTCCTTCAATCTTTATTTTATTTTATTTTTTTCTTCTTTCTCAACATTTTGGGAATTATAAACTTCTACTCTGTGGCTTAGCACACAAAATTTAAAAAGAAAAAGAAATGCGTGTGTGTGTGTGTGTGTGTGTGTGTGTGTGTGTGTGTGTGTATTCTTTTTCCTTTTTCTTTTACTTTTTTTTTAATTTACAAACTTTGGTAGGCAGAGAGTGACTTAAGAGAACAGCAATATTTGACTTTAGATTTGAAGAGTTGTGTTTCTCTCTGTTTGGGGTATCATTAGGAAGAAGTCTTTGGAAGTCAGAATTTGTTCTCCCATTGCTATCACTGCTTCTTACAATTACACAGTGCATCCCCTTTCTCTCTGTTGGGAATATTGAGGAATTTAAAAGAGGTACTTAATACTTAAATGAGCTTCCCAACATGTTCAGTACATACTGAGCATGTAATAAATATCAACAATTATTATTATCCCACTTTAATTATTAATATAGCAAAAGAAGAAATTATTGTGAAAAGTGTTAACAGTAGTGATTGTTATCATTTACCACCTCCCTCCCCAAAGAAACAAAATCTCTCAGTTTTGTCTTATTAATAAGCTCATGACTGTTTTTAAGAGAGCTTGTTGTGGTATAGAAATTACTCAATTGGAGTCCAAGTCAAATTTCTTCAGGTTTCTGACACAAATTTACTATTTATCATAAGTAAATTATTTATAATTTCTGGGGATAATGATTTCTGATCCTATGCCTACTAAAATGTTATAATAAAAATCTTAATAAACAGAGTTTTACATATGTCAGTATGTCAGTTGTTATATCTCAAGTTACATGTTATGAAAGATTATGAGGGGAATGGGAAAATAAATAAGGAGAGAAATAAATTACAGTGGATGGGGTAGATAGAGAGGATGGGAGGGGAGGGGAGGGGAGGGGGGATAGTATAGGATAGGAAAGGTAGCAGAATACAACAGTTACTAATATGGCATTTTGTAAAAATGGGGATATGTAACTGATATGATTTTGAAATCTGCGTTGGGGGTAAAAATGGGAGCTCATAACTCACTCAAAGCTTATGTAAGAAATATGCTATGTCAAGAGCTTTGTAATGTTTTGAACAACCAATAAAAAAAAAAAAGCTAAAAAAAAAAAGAAAGATTATGAACTTTGGCATTCTATACTTTTTTTCTCTATTCCTTTTAAATCACATTCAATTTTACTCTAATACCTTAAGAACTTTTACTTGGGGACTTACTCAAAAAAAGGTGAATCACCCCATTATTCACAACTCTGCTTCACTCACTTTCAGTCAACATTAATTTATCTTGGATGGCTTTGATGAAACTTAAAAAAAATCTAAAATGGATTTTACTTTACATAAAGAAACATAAGCCCTTACATTCATCTTGAATTTATAAAAGATATCCAACCACACTATATTTTTTTTCTTTTCCACATTCCTAAATGATTCTATTTAAAATTATCTCCAATATATGTCTTCTTTTTTGTAATTGTTTCTCTTTTATTAGATTTGAAAAACATTTTGGCCTTATTCCAGGGTGATCATCTTTAGTAGAATCTGTTCATAATTTTCTATTCTTAATGTATGGATGACTAGGGAAATGAATACCTTCAAAAGCCTTATAACTAAGCCTTGAATTGTTATTCACTATGTACTGACAACACAGTGACTCCAAGAACAGCTCTGCTATTTCAAATGGCCACACACACTTTCTCAACATCACAACCTACTTCATCTTTTGCTGAATTCTATTCTTACTTAGTGCAACCCAATTCTACAGACAAGATACCCTATACTTGCTTTGTTTTTATATCTCACATTAAATTCCACTTATTGTTATCTACTTTTCTCAATATTTTACTTTTATTTTCTTGTATCTTATCAGGCTCCTAAGTGTTGGATTCATCAATATTTGATCCTGGCCTTCTTTAATTCCTTCTCTGCTATCTTCCTAGGCAATCCATAACTTCAATATACAACTTAAACACAGAATGCTTTCAAATTTATTTTAAGATTTTCCTGCTTGTTTTTCTCAGTGTCATGACAAGATTAACATGTCTAAACATGAAACCCGGAACTGTGTCTGCTTTCCTTTGTGACCCCTCATTATAGCAGCCACAATAATCACCTCACTGCCAGGAGTCTTCAGTCTGTGAGTGATTCTACCATCTCCCAGCTTTGTAAGACACAAATCTTAAAGCCATTCCTAAAATCTCATTTTTTCTCACCCACAAATTCTATTATTTTTTTCAAAATCATGTTTATTTGACCTGTATGTCTATCTCAGATCTGTTTCTTCTCCGTTGTTGTTTTTTTTTGTTTGTTTAAATTAGTATTTTCCCCCTTACAGGTGGCAATGAATTTCTCTGCCTGAATTCTATTGCTGTTTTCCTTTACCGTTTAGTTTTATTTATCTGTAGCCAAAATGCAATTAAAATAGCAAATCAGAAAAAAACACTTAATATGGGGGCTTTTTTCCTGTTTCTGTACTTTATGCATCCCACTGAGTCTAATAGTACACACATAATGTCTTGAATCTCTATTATGTGCTATGAACTCTGTTGATCATTGGAAATTCAAAAGTAAACAAGATGAGGACCTTGACCATAAGCACTTTATGTCCCATGAGTGAGAATGATGAAGAGCCAGTGCCAATGCTACAAGGTAAGTGCTCTAATAGGACGCTGACTAGGTGGTGTGGGATCAAAGGGAGACCATCCAGTCCATTGCTGAGCATTTAAGGGAGGATTTCAGTAGGGAGGATTTCTAGGCTGGAGCAAGACAGGAACTTAATTAAGCACATACGTTCATAGTTATGACAAAGTAGATGAGTTGTATCAAATGCTCATGGATATTGTTTGCTGCATCAAGGAAATTTTCCAAGTTGTGAAAATTAAAAACAATCCATGTGATAAAAACCAATGATAACACTGGTTTCCTTACTTATAACAGATTAGTATCATAGTTTACAAAACACTTCCAAATACATTTGACCATTGTAGCCTTTGAATCATTGTTGCTGATTTCAAGAAGTTTTTATTTTTACAGAAAGTCTATGGCCTACAAAAGGTTATCGAAATTCATAAAAGTAGAATCCACTTTTTCTATAAAGAGAGTATAAAAATCTGTCATTTTTAAATGGACATCATTGATCTAACTCTGTGTAGGCAACTGCTCAAATATTCAACTACTGCCACATGTTCTTATTGATCGTTCAAGAATATTTAAAATTTTAACATTTAATGTAAGTGTTGATTATATTGTAGTTAACCATTCATGATGTGCAGTCAATTTTTAATGATACCAGGTGTATCATCCTAATTCCAGATTAACTACATCCCACTGACATGATTTCTTCCCCACCCTGCTGCCACCTGTCTGGTACCAAACCTGCTCAACTGTGGAAACTGACAGCTGGTTCTTCAAGGGGGAGTGATGGAAGCAGGAGTCAGGTGAAAATGGCTCATTAGCAATGAAATGGAAAAAATTTGCAGAGTTCCCTGTGGACGTTTTGGAAGATGTGTTTCTCTCTTCAATTGCCCAATTGAGATTTAAATGAAAAAAATGCATTTAATTCTTAAAAGTTTTTGAAATTCTTGTGAGATGACACCATCATATTTAATCAATTTATTTATAGTTTCTCCAGTGAGGATTTCATTTTAACATAAACCACAATATAAATGCTGAAAAAAAATTGGCTTGCTGAGCTTGTTCAGGAATGGTGCACTAGGAAAAATCCTAAAATTGGGAGTTGGCATACTGAATTCTACTCACTCATTAGCTATATAAAATCACCTTGTTCCTTGTTCCCTCGTGTTTTCTGGACCTCCGACTACAATTGAAGAAAACAAAATTTAACAGCCAAAAGTACTTGAATTACTTGTAATTGTATAATTTTTCTCTCCTTCTCAGGTTTTTTCCTTGGGTTTTATTTACTTAAAGTTATCAATAGAATCTTATCTCCCTCAAATATGTCTATTACATATGTGGGCACTTAAATTGTTTAAAAGATACTTTCCTTGCATATACAGAATGTTTAAAATATCAAAAAGACAAAGTTTTCTACTTGGGGTTTAAAATAGGGTATTTTCAGAAAAGTGCAAAGGTAAACCTGTTATTATGAAATAAAAATACATACTTTTGTAAAGAACTTTCCACCTGCCAAAAAACTATTTTTGATTGAAACACTCATAGGAAGTTTTGTCATAGTAAGTTGTTACAGAGTATCCCCTAAGTGTGCTCAAACTATGGAAAGTTAGTTTTGTTTGAGACATTTTTCTCATTTCTAAGATAAAAAACTGTAGAAATATAAAAATGATAAAAAATTTTAATATACAAAAATAGCTGTGAGTGCTTTGTGGGTCCTGACAGCATCTGTAGGTAGTGGTGTCTTTCTTTTAGGATGTCCAAATGTTAGCAGCACGCTGATATAACAAGAATAACCCTGAACACATCAAGACAGGCTGGAAAAGTTCCCAAAATAAACTTTTATACAACTGCTCTCACCCATTATGTCTTTTGAACTCCTTTCTCACATTTATGCACTTGTCTCCTGACCTTCCTCATTTCCTGATAGCCTGAAGCTCTGCCATTAGTAGCAGACAGTAGAAGTCATACTGTTACATCTGTCACTATTAGTTAAGAATACCATTCAACTTCAAGATAACTAGAATTTTTCTTCCAGTGTCCTTTTTTGCCTCCTCAGTGAGGAGGGTCAAAAGGGCTACCTACAGCAAATAACTGAGCATAGAACTGGTTGTTAATATATTTCATTTCAAAAAACCATGAACTCCCAGTCCAACCTTGTTACTGCCATTTGTCTCACATTTGCCACATGTGTCTTCTGTCTCGAAAAACTTTTATCTCCCTTAAACCCAATGCTATGGAGTAAAGCTGCTTTTTCACACACCACTAAAAAAAAAAAAAAAAAAAAAAAAAAAAAAAAATCTTCACAAAGAAGATAGCAGGTTGAAGGCAGTTTTCACAGCCTGTATTCTTTGAGAATCCTGAGAATCTTTGAGAGCAAGTAAGGCTGAAAAAGGTGATTCTTGACGTCCCACCACGGGCACTGCAGCTGTTAGCACTTCTGGTGTCAAGGTACAAATGTCACGAAGGTACTGTCAGTGAAGTAACACCCATGAAAAACAGGCTGGCAGCATGGCTGGGTGCCAGAGCCCATCATCGTTTCCTTATGCCCTGCTTGGAGCTGGACTTCTATTATCACTATTCCCTCCAATTGCTCTTAATTGAAGCAGAGGGATTTGCTCCACATCAATGGAATAAAAGGGCATTTCTTCAACTTTGCTAAAAAGTGTGATTTCAACAGTGAAGACTAATTGAGGTGCTTAGAACATTACGGTTCAGCTTTCTGAAATTCATAAATATATATGACATGAGAGAAAATGGCTCGAATTAAAATCCATTCCCCAAAGCCCACCTCAAAATCACCTGGAGAGTAGAACACATTTGAAAATTTCTTTAAATAGGTGAGAGATACACAACTTTAATAAACTTTAATGTTTATTTTCATAATTTATGAGTTTTCAGAAGATTTTCAATGTATTTTAAAATGATTTATCAATTAAATGATTTCCCAGTCATTGAGAAATTCTGGAATATTTTACAAGGATCTACAGAAAATTATGTCATACCTTGCCTTTCCAATTTGATATTGGTACAATGCCATACTACCTAAGAGGCAGGAGGAAGATACCTTTTTCTAGGGATGGACTTCAGGGATTTGAACATTGACAAACTGTCTGGTCTCATCAATTAATTCATCATTTGCAGTTATCATTAGCTTCAATGGTAGATATGATCATTTACTAAACAATTGTCAGCATCCTATAGAAGGATGACCTTGGAGGATAGCTTATGGATATCTTTTCAAAAGACATCTGTCATCATCAGAAAACAGCAACAGTTCCTCTAAAAAAAAAAAGTATGCTTCCTGAGTCATCTAATTAAAAGACCAAACATCATGGGCTTTACCTTCCCAAGTCCACTTTTCAAATTCACATACACACATTCCCATGAGATATACAAATATACTTGCTTCACTATCATTTGGACATTTCTATTGAAATTGTTCTTGCAAAGGTTATGAGTAAATTTCTAATTAAAAGAAATAAGGTAAGAAAAGATATCACTGGCTTGCACTGTCTTTAATGAATTCAGCCCCCTTCATCTTCAAGTAATCAACATCAGGGTCATGTTTATAGCATTTATCTTCCATGCTTCTAAGATCTAATCCATAAACCCACATGGACAACTTATTTTCCTATTAATCTCATGATTTTCATACCACCTCATAGCATTCACTTTTTAAATATTACCTATTTTTTTTTCATATGGCTTTGTCCACACGGTGCTTTGACAAATACTAAGAAAGATAAAATAAAATACGAAACACATTTTTGGACGCTGATTTTTTTTAATTTGAACCATTCTGATGTAGTATTTTGCTGTATTTTGTGATTATGAGTCAGATATAGATGCCAATTCTGGACCTCCTTTACCATCTTCAATACTGAAGTTCACCCCGGTGCTTTTCTTACTCAGACAATGGCAGTGGTTTCCTAACAGCTTTTCTCTTCCTCTTTCTCTGTTTAATTTGTCCTGTCTTTGAACTATAATTGTATAGCTTCCTTTCAACAAAAAACACAGCACCACACTTATGAGCAGAGCACCCACAGGTTTCCTTCTGTCAACAAAAAATGTTCAAAATCTTTGCTTATTACCACCCATTTTTTCCAATTTCATTATCTAATAGTCCCTATGCTCATTAAACTACTTACCAAACCAAATGCTTTCATCATTCCACATTGTAGAGAGTATGCCTCACTCCACATGGATTAAACAGCAATATATACCCCACCATTTATTACTTTGCTACTCAAAGCATGCGCTGTAGAACAGCAATATAAGGATCATCTAGGCCTTTATTAGAAATGCAGAATCTTAGTTCCACCCCAGACCTACTGAATGAGGATCCACCATGTTATAAAACCCTACTCTACAACAAATGTACCTCTTCCCTGAAGCCATTTGCCTTTTCATTTTACCAGAATATATTTTTATATTCCTACTGCAGTGTGAACCCTAGAGGACTATGGATATTTTTAATATCCTGACAGTTGTTGCCTGCCTCATCTTCTTTCTCTTTTCCTTTTCCTCCTCCTTCTCCTCTCCCTTTTTTATTTCCCTACTCTCTTTTCAAAACATCCATTATTAATAAACATAGTTGGAATAGGAGTTGCTGTATTGACCCATTCCTATGGCTGTGTGCCAATCAACTGCTTGTGTTTTTCCTTTCAATCTAGTGGCCACTTGCCCTAGAGAAAGATGCAGTTTTATTTCTGCACAGGTAGTAACAACTCTCTCTGTAAACATAAAGAAATAGAAACATAAGGAAATGGAAAACTAATTACTCTACTTGATTGGCATATATTTAGATCTATTAAAATATCACACTGTACCCCATAAATATGTACGATTATAACATGGTAATTAAAGTAATAAAACCCTCAAAAACCTGTCATTTGATGATGAAATTAAAACTAAACTTTACAATCAGTAAATAAATCAAAATAATTATTTGGAATATGATGCTATATGAATAACTGTACATGGTATGAAAAATCCATTTTTATGAAAGAGAGGAAATAGTTTAAAATCCTTCAAGTGGAAGAATAATAGGACCTACCTTATCAATCAAGTTGTATCTGCTTAGTAATGAGATAGATTTAGAGAAATTATAAGTGGCTCAGATATTTCTGTTGTTTAAAGTACTTTACATACATTTGGATAGCAACAAAAAATTAGAGTTTTACTAATTAAATAGATTAAGGATTGTTTGGAAATTTCTGTCTTAAATTTTTATGTATGCTATACCACTGGGAAAACAAATGTACCTTTGAAACTGGAATTAGTCATTTATCAAATATTTGTTGACAACCTGGATCTTTAAACTTGATTGAACTGGTCAAATGGTTTTACACCTCACATGTTTCTGTTGGAATGATTTGGGTTCAAATTTACTTTGTGACTCATGTTTCTGAATACCTTAGGGGCGGACTATCCTAATGGAGCCTAGTATGGACTCATCATGGAATATCTTTTTGTGGATAATTTCTTTATGGGTCAAATTCTAGGGTATGAATAAAGCTGAAATTACACAAAATAATGGCATGGTGCATTTTTGCAAAGACAATTTTTATATTTAAATGTAAATTATTAGAATAAATATTTGCTTCTAAATCATCTCAACTCTTTACAAAGTTTAAATGGGTCTTATTAAATGGCCTTTATAAAATTATAAAATATACAATTACTGAATATGAACTTCATGTGAATCAATCCTTTTTGTAAAGATGACAACATTATCTTTGACATGTATACTTTGAAGCAAAGTAAAATGTTGAAATTCCTATATTCTATGGTAAGTTGAATTCATCAGATATACATAAAACCCTAAATAAGTAATTTTTGTCCACTCTTTCAATAGGCAAGAGTTTTTCTGATGTTCCAGATTTAACACATTTATAGCACATTTTTAGCTTTCCTAATAAGTCATGATTCTGGAATAAATAAGTGGATGGGCATGTTTTTCTTAGATATTAAAGATTCAAATTAAAAATGAATAATAAGATCACCTTTATAACCAAAGTAGTGAATATCTGTGTGAAACTGCAAATAATTCAAGCTAAAAGTGGGTCACAATGATTTACATATTTCAAGATAATTTTCTTTTACTCTGGAATCATGACCTACATTTGTTAAATTATTTGGTTGGCGTGACCTTATCTACTGAATGTTAAAGTTTATTTGTCTTATATTTGATTTCTGTTCCTTAAATTTATTATCCTAGAAAACATAATAGTGCTAGGGGAAAACAAAACAAAACAAAACAAAACAAAAAGCCTATTGATCCCTTTGGCAATGTGACATGATACCTGAGAGGAAGGCAAACTCTTCTATAGAAAATTAAGTGTATTGGAATTCCAACTAGTTATAGATGCTCTATTTTTATTATTTCCTTTTGTGCTTTTTCTGCTAAAACAACTCTTTATGTCCAGTCTATTAATAGAATGACCATCTTTATTAAAATATTGTTTCCTTCTCTTTTTAATAGAATACCTGCATTTACATCTCCAGGCTTCTGACTATTTTGATCATTTAATTGCTTTGGGACCTAGGATAAAACACATGATTTTTCTAAATTCTTTTACCCCTCATATTAGCATAAATTGAGAATAAAATAACAAAGGCTAATATTTTCTGAATTCTTAGTAAATGTTGCAAAATATTAAAAAATTGTGCTTTATTTGTAGTGTGTCTCACAGTAATCTAGTGCAAAACAGAGCTAAAGAAAGGCTATATAATTTGTCAACAGGATGCAATTTTGTGTAGGCAGACTTAGTAAAGCCATCATCTTAACTGTGAATACGTTATATTCCATTCTCCTGAATGAAAGAGAAAGGTATTACAGTAGAAACTATTAAGTATCCCACAGAAGGAAAAAATGGTATTTCCTGCAGCTTCTGCATTGTATGAAACACTATTAATTTAATGTTCACAATGACCCCACAAACAAATAATCATTATGATCTTTAACATAAGATAAATCCTAGGCTCATAAGAGGATGTATAATTTGCCTCAACTCAAAAGACATAAGGCAGTATAATTTTTCAAAACAACATATGTTGTCTTTAACCTAGTTGCTTCACATTATATCTTTTTCCTTCTCAAACAACATTGTTACTCATTTGCAATTTTTGAGGAAACAAATAATAGGTATGCTCCTGTTATATAATATTTGATTTCTTTTTGTTTATTTGTTTTGTTTTTCTTTGTTAGACTGATATAAAATATGTACTCAAGTATCTGTGGAACATTTTCTTAAATAGATTTTTTTGTACTTCAAAGATGAACAGGCTGATCACAGCTAAGAAGTGATTCGGTAGCCACTTGAAAATTCTTTCCTGGCTAAAAGGCAGTTGCAGTCAACAAACAGCCATCTGTTGTATCCTCTTGGGAGAGTAGTGGGGGTGGTATGGAAACCTGCAGAGAATTTGGCAAATTATATCAACAGATAGTAAATATGCCTAAGAGATAGTAGTTAGGTAGCTATAGTCAGTGGAATATGGTATGCAGATGATTAAGATTAATGTTATTATTAATACAATAAAACTAGCAGGAAGGCAGAGACATAATTTCATTAATATGACTATGTTATTTATTTTAAGAGACTTTTTCCAAGTTTTCCATTCCAAAAATTAGTGAAAATTTATTAGAATGAAAAGCTACTTTTTAACTGCATTAAAAATACTTCAGTGATTCAAAGCAACTGGAATAAACTTCAAAATAAAATAGTTAACTATTTTTTTTAAAAAGAGGCTTTTTAAAAAGGCCTACATTTCAAGAAACACTTGAAAATAAATTTAACATTTTGATACCTATACCTCTGGAAAAGGTTAGAGTATGTTCCATTTAGTTAAAGCAAAGTACTCATGGGCAGTCTCTGACCCGAGGGACAAATTCCAGAATGGCATTGTGACATGATCTTTGGACCTTCTCCATAGAAAAAGAACCATAGTTGGTGAAAATTGTTAAAAAGATAAAATGGGAAATGGTTCTAAAAGCATAGAGAAAATAACTATATACTCATGAAGATCTACTAATTTGTCTATGCTACTGACCCACAGCCTACTCTCTGGCTCCACTGCCCAGCACCCCCCAATTTTACCATGATGAAAATGTCTCTATGGTTTGATGTGGAATGGGCTCCCTTACCCCCAGTCATTGAGGGCTAAGTTTTCTTAATCTCTAAGAAATCATTTTATGAGATCACTTCAACCTTGAAATCAGAATGTGACAATGATATTGTTGTGGCATGGCTCTGGAAGTTTCATGTGTTAGGCCTGGTCCCCAGTGCAGTGAAGATCAGAGATGGGGTGTTTAGAAACTGATTGGATCCTACGGGCTCTATCTTTATCAAATGATTCATGGATGTGATGGACTGATAATATGACTGGACTACTGGGAAACAGTGAAAACTGTAGGCAGGTAGGGTATGGTTGGAAGAAGAAAGTCACTGGGGGAATACCACAGGAACTATATTTTCTCCCTGGTACCTTTCTCTGTCTCTCAGTATACTTCCAACTTCTAGGATCTGAGCAGCTTTATTAGGCCACACACTTGCACCATGAAATTCTGTCTCTCGCCAGGCCTACATCAATGGAGTCAGCTAACCGCAGGCTGAGAGTTCTAAAAGCTCTATATTTTATTATTATAAATTGTTTATTATCTCTAGACTCTTCCTCTTTTAAGACTTTTGTGTCTGGTATTTAGGTAAAATCAAATAAAAGCTGACACGAGCATTTAAATATATATAATAAACTTCAATACAGATAAAATACAAAGAAGAGAAAAATGGCAAACTATTATGAATATGTTTACAGCTTAATAGCATTTTATACTTCATTACATGTCAATGCCATTATTTAGGAGTATCTTTTTAGTTATGTCCTTGAATCAAGTTCTTCAAGATTTTAAATAATACTGTTGTAAAAGTAATTCTGAAAATACTTTTGCTTATAGTACATAATATTTCCTTGGGGGTTGATTCCTCAGAAATTGAAACATTTTATCTGTTTTGATTCACTTAACAATTGCTTTAAAAGTTACTGTGTTGATTTATTATTTTGCCATAAATTATCAAGTAGCATTAGCATCTCTTGCTTCAGATGCATATGTGTATGTGTGTGTGCATGCATTTACAATATTTGAACTATAATCTACATATGTAAATTGTACATATTTGGAGTACTTTGAGTATAATCTGCAGTTTTATTATATGTATCCACCCAAAAATAATCACCTCAAAAATCAACACCCTTAAAATTAAGATAATTAAGATGCATAAAATGAGAACCACTTTTACTTATACATTGATACATTTTCTGACCTTTATTAAATGTATGCAATAGCAAACAGAGAGCAGAAACACTGATAAGTGGAAGTTGGGGCTACTACAACAATAGCTGTGATTGACACAACAGTCTCCTATATAATGGAAAAAAAGACCCACAACTTTTTAGATCCTTGGTTAGATCCTTGGCCAGTTTCTCAGATGAAAATGCACAAGGACTATGCACTTTAGGCTTAGAAGTTTCTTAAGGATCTATTAAGTTTCTTAAGGCAGCAGATGTTAGGAGGCTGAGAGCAAGCAAAGGATCAGGGGTATCTGAGTGATGAGAAGATATTAGTCCTTGGCTTAGCCATAATGGAGAGATGTTGATGGATAGCCAGTGATTTCCACTGGAATTCCACAAAGAATGGGTAATTTGGAGGAAGAACAAATGACATAAGAATATAAGTGATGCATTAGAGTAAGCCAAAACAAAGCAAAGCAAAGCAAAACAAAACTAACATAGATGCAATATCACAAAACTGATAGTAGACCAGTTTGGCACCAAGAGAGGCCTACAAAAACAGTAGAACTCTGATCTATTTAAAGAAAAAGGAAAAATATCACAGAATAGAAATAAAATAGTAAATATACAGATACACAAATGATTTGGGTATTGAATCTGTAGATGGCAGAAAATAATTTGAAAATAAATATTGTTGGATATTAAGGAAAGAAATAAAATATGGAAAATGGATAAGTGATAAAGTATTATAGTGGAGAATTATAAAACAATGAAAATTAAATCTATCAATTGGAATGATAAAATACATATCTTGAATGCAGACACTGAATAGGTTTAACAGCAGACTCAACACAGCCAAAAACATTATTGGTGAATTTGAAGAGAAGTCAATAGCAAATATGCAAACTTAAGCCAGGTAGAAAAAATAAAAATGAGAAGAGAAAATGAATGACTTCGTGGCACATGGCTCAAACACCTAACTTAAGTTGCAATAGGAATTTCAAAAAAGAGAGAGTTTGGAAAAACATCAATATCTAAAGAGATAATATTTTCCTAGATGCTTGTAGTTATTTGTATTTTCTTTATGCTCTTTTTCTAATTTTGATACTTTAACATGTTGCCTTCTATTTCTAAAAGTTCTATATTTTATTATTATCAATTGTTTATTATCTTTAGCCTCATAATTCAGTTTTATAACACAATGAGACCCTTACACATTTTTTAAAGAATTTTCAGACTCTCAATTTTTTTATGTATCAAATCCAAACTCAGCTCAATATGGTTTGTGAAAACTTCCCTAAATATCCCTAGTTAAGTTACTTACTTCTTAGTTTTAAAAGTACTTACAATGTATCTATGCCTATATTACAGTGGATGTGTAATTTATTTATTGGTCTGTTTCTTCTACATTGATGTGAACTATTCAACATCTTCTTATGTGTAATTCTCTGTAAAACTTTCTTGAATTGATAGAAGAATAAAATGAATGTGTCATAAAAATGGAGTAAGAAGCTATGATTTACAGTTCATACTAAAAGGAAAGAAGAGGAAGCCAAAGCTACAGAGTATAGTTTGGATATTCTCCATTATCTTGACAGTAAATTAGCTTTTCATTTCAATGTTACTTTCTTTCAGAAGAGTTTGATGCATTTTAAGTTGATGCAGCAGTGCATGTTATTAAAGCCAGGAATCATAAATTATTCCTTAAATCATTGAGTCTTGGGAAAATAGAAAGCCAATGAATCACATACCATTTGAATATTGATTTAGTTTCTGTGTGAGCCTGTGCTGGTGTATGTGCTTAGCTCCAGCAGGTCTGCATGCTTTCTAATTTGCTTGAAAACTGCGTGAAAATATTCCCATGGCCCTCTTGTAAAATATGACAGCCTGACATTTTCTTTAATTACAAGACCTGATCTGTTTAATAGCACAAAATTGGCCTCCAATTTGACAGGCCTCCCCTTCAAAATCAATGGTTAGACTCTAGGGCACCAGCTTGGTCATCAAGATCAATATTAGAAAAAATATAGCTTGTCAAGACTTCTCAGCCTCTTATTGATTCAAATGGGTAGCAGCTCACAGATTGAATAATGATATTAGAGCTCTGGTCCAACAAACAGAAGCTCTTTACATTAATTTCTATATAGGCAGATAAATCTATGATAAATGACACAAACATAATATAATAATCCAAGAGGCTATCATTAGATAAAGCTAAACGTTTTCCAGGGAAAAACACATATATTTTTGAATATTCTTTTTTAGATCATTCAGCATGTGAAAAAATATAAAAATTGTTACCTTGGTCTTATTAAAAACAACAATAAGAACCACTAGAAATTTCTCTCACTGCTATTGAAGAGGAAAATCACCAAAAGAAAAAAGAAAAGAAAAGAAAAGAAAAGAGGAAAAAATATTCTGAGAAGAAAAAATAACATTGAAAAACTTTTTAAAATTAAATTATGGTGAAGTTTTAGAAAGAATATTTAACTAAAAATCATTGCTCCTTATATTTAGTGCTAAATAATTTTATTGTTATTCAGATATCTAAATAGATGTAGGCCTTGGTTTTCTAATCTGCAATGTGAAGAACTCAAAGTGTTATTCTAACTCTTAGACAAAAGCACCTAACAATGTTAATTTCTTTCATATGTCAGTAGTGATTGAAATAAGTATGCATGATTATCTCATTTTCATTTCTAATTTGAATGGTTAAAGAAGGTAGAAATGCAAGTTACGAGAATGGGAAATTGAAGCTGAACCCAAGAGGGTTCTTCATCTTATAGCAAACACATACAAAAAGTAATCACAAACAAGATCTCATGATTCTTCCAAAAGCTTAAATAGTTTGTACTTTGGCATTATTAAAAATAGCAATTAAAATGGTTAAGATGGTCATTTTTAAATTATGTGTACTTTTCCACAATTGTTTTTAGAAATAGAAAAAAATGTGTTAATATATATTTAAATACTAGAGAAGTTCATATCAACAGTTCATATTATGAGACAACTTGAAGCAGTTCACAATAATAACTTTCGAGCTAATTAATTAATAGTTCACTGAGTGTCTATAACTTATTAGACACTGTGGTAGGTACTTAATTTCCTTTATCTCGTTTACATACCTCATGCTTTCCTCTTATTTGTGTTGCATTTATGTACATTATTTAAGTGCCTCATTTTTTATTTGTTACTTTATTTGTTGTGTGAATGAACAACAACCCCAAAGGGTATTATTCTCCAGAGAAGAAAAATGAAACTCATATTTGATAAGCAAATTACCCAGTGTCCAGTAATAATTAGTGCCATATCTTGTATTTTAAACCATTGTTTAGACATTTAAATCTAATTTTTCTGCCATGATACAAAGCTTAACATCATTTTGTTTATCTTAAAGACTTAGAGTTTTCTCTTCTTACTTAAGTAGCATCGTTTCCTAGGAAAAGTTGGTGGCTTTGGATCAAATGTCAGTATTTCAAGAAACTGTAGGAAATTCCATTTTTTCAATTACATTTCATCATAGTTCTTCTAGACCTCTATCAAAGATAATATCCTTTCCAACAAAAAATAAACACTTTCTATTTCCTATTTAGCTAAAAAGGCGATGATGACTATCACTCATACTGCTATTGACCTTTAAATTGCTACTTCATATAGAAAAGGAAATGTTTTTCCTTTGTCACTTGCAAGACTGTATACCAAGTCTGGATGGGGGGGGGGCATTTTTAATGCAACACATCACTAAAACATTTATCCAGGATTCCATTCCTTATTTTCATAAATTTTAGGCATCAATAATCCAGAAAATTTACCAAGTCTCAAATTTCTTTCTGTCTCATTTAATTAAAACTTTATGGACTGCCAAATTTTACTGTTTATTAAACTCTAACAGATGTTAGTGAGCATCTCCTGTTAGGAAAATATACTAGGAATAGAACTTATCTATTTTCTCCTAGCATTTTAAACTTTCCTGACTGGATTATTTGTATATTCACTTATTTTTATCACATAATTCATTCAGAGAGACAAAGCTTTATAAGGCAGTGTTCTGGATACTGTTTCATTTTGCTGTTGTTTGAAGGTAATGCAATTTGTTTCTAGAGAGATGTGTTTCTTTCATTCTATAGTGGTTATGGTAGAATCATTTTCTAAATCAAACACCCAAACAGTTCTTCAAAGTGGTTGTTTAGGAGTTACTGACCAGCGTGTGAAAGTAAAATAATACATAAAACACTATTAGTCCAGATCTATGGACTAATGCATCTATTAGCAGCCACTTCTGAGAAGTACATTTATCTTTCCTTTTCACTTGGTCCACTTTTCCTCTTGATCAAGTAGAGGTACTATCACAACACTGGGCAGTCAAAACTGCCTCCTTGCTTCTTTCTCTGAGTAAAGGCTTTTTGTGTCATACAACATAGAGGGTTTGAGCCACAATTCCCAAAGTTACATTCTTGAATACTGTAAAATATCCCAAATGTTGAAATCTAGAGAGATGAAAATGCCTAAAGTTTAATACCTCTAAAATTAAAATCCCCCAAAGATAAAAAATGCCAAAAATATAATTATGGATAATAATTTTTAAATTATTTAAAAGACATATTTACATTTTTAACAGGGGATATATTATAGAAACATTAAAAAATACTTCCCAGGCCACCTCATACAGTAAAATAGACAATAACAGCATACATATTCTAGTAAGCATAAAGACTCAGGGACTCTAATGATAGAGTCAGGGGTATAAGAGTTATGAGCAGATGAACCATATTCATTAGGAAATAGGTCAAAAACCAAAATGAATAAACATACTACTATGGTTGGCAATGGTGTACTGGTCTTTATAACTGTGGACATAAATACCATGAGAGAAATAGAGAAAAGGACCTGAAAGGTAAAATTTCTTGAGAAATGAAATGTACAAATAGGATAACTTTTGATTCACTGAGAAAGTTTCAACATTTTTACGACACACAGATTCAAAGTCAATAATGTGATAATTCGTTTAGCAAAGTCAAAGGTGCAATAAATAAATGAATAAATAAATAAGGCACATTACAACTCTCCAGAAGATTTCACACAATTCTTGCCAACCCTGTTAGAAAAGAAGCAAAGGTAAAATAACAAGGATAGCTATTATTCAAAAAATAATAATTCTGAGGTTCAAAATAGAATAAAATTTAAAATCTCACAACATTTCAACACATGGAAAGTATATTATATGGATAGTTTACTGGCAATAACAGATAAGTACTTGTTAAGGTCTAGATATTAGATGTCATCCAAAACCTGATATATGAGACAATGTAAGAAGGTTTAGAGGTGAAATGATTGGGTTATGAGAGAGTTTTAACCCAATCAGTGAATTAATCCCCTGGCAGGGATTAATTGAGTGGTGATAGTAGGCTGATAGGGTGTGGCCAGAGGAGCAAATCCTTGGGGATGTGCTTTTGGAGTATATATTTAGTGAGCTGAGCACAGTTTCTCTCTCTGCTTTCATCATGTGAGCCACTTTCTTCTACCACATTCTTACATCATGATATTCTACCTCACTACAAGCCCCAAGGATTGGAACTAGCCTTCTATGGACTGAGACCTCTGAATCTGGGAGCCTAAAAATAAATTTTTCTTCTTAAAATTGCTTTTTCCAGGTCTTAAGTGGCAAAAAAACCCCAACTAAAACAGTAATACAAATGAGCTGGATGACTTTCATGATCAATAAATTATTTTGAAATTTTATAACATAATGAATAGCTTATTATTATGACTATTATTTTTCTTTCAGGTCTTGGCTCTCCTTGAAGAATGAATTTATGTCATTTTTCTAGTTGGTGTCGCTCTTTTTGAAATTTAAATATACAGCATACACTGACTTGAACATTCCCATTCAATTTCCCCCATCTTCTGTGCCATGCATGCTTCTGTGTTGTCTTGGATATGTGCAAATCCAGTACACATGTACTTATATAGAACCACAAATTCAGGGGAAACAATACTAGTGATGGAACAACAAAACCACTGTAAATAGTGTCTTCCTATCCTATCCTGATTATAATTGTTTTTGAAGCAGTTAGTGACTTTACTGGCTTCATCAGGCAAATGTAGCTTTAATTTATTAAAAGCTACTAAAATTTCATCAGCTAGAAGCAATGTCATTGCAGACTAATAGTGCCTTTTTTATTTTTATATATACCTTTGTTTTATTTATTTATTTATTTATTTATTTATTTATTTATTTATATATATGTGGTGCTGAAGTTCAAACGCAGGGTCTTGCACATGCTAGGTGATCACTCTACTGCTAAGCGATAACTCCAGCCCTATGGTGCCTTTTTTAAAAATGAAATTCTTTTCATCACATATTTTGTGCCAGATTCTTCCTTGGAATTTGGCTTTCTACCTCTTGCATATCCTTTTCTTCTTGATATTATGGTTTGTGGGATTTTAGCTTAGGGATTTCAACATTTAGAAATGTAATATTTCAAAGTGTGTTTGGGGGCATTTTAGATCTTAATAATTTTAGACATTTGAAATTTTTATCATCTGGGATTTCAGCATCTGAGAATATAATATTTATCATTGTTGTTTATTATTATTATAATTACTTAACTAATCTATTTATTATTTATATCAGGGACGGAACCCAAGGGCACTTAACCACTGAGCCACATCTTCAGCCCTTTTTATATATTTCTAATTTTGAGACAGGGTCTAAGTTCTTTAGGGCCTCACTACTGCTGAGATTGGCTTTAAAAAAAATTATTATTTTTTATTTATATATGACATTTGACATATTATACATACATGGAGTATAACTTCCCATTCTTGAGATTGTATGTGATGTGTAGTTACACTGGTCATGTATTCACATAAGAATTTAGAGGCTGGCTTTGAACTTGTAATTCTCCTGCCTCAGCCTCCCAAATTGCTGGGATTACAGGCTTGAGCCACCATGCCCACAGGGTTGTGTTCTTTGACATTTTGCTTGATACCATAAAGGAGCTCACCACCACGTTCAGGACTGAAGTTACTGATTCTTTCACTGCAAAGCTTATGGCAAACAATCCCTCTATTCTCATGTATAGCAAGAAGTGTTTTGCCTTAAAGGCACAGAACTGGAACCTTTCTCAAAGTTCTACCTGTAATGGTGAGATCTTTTCCAGACTCAAAGTATGGGTCTAAATTTTTCTTCATAAGTCAATTGCATCCAGGATCATCCAAGTACATTGAAAATTTGAAGTATTCTCAGGGAACTTTTCAGAATATGAAATATATATATATATATATATTTAGAATTAATTCTAATTTGTCAGTGTAAAGAAATGTGATCTTTGTCCCCTCAAATCAAATTAAATTTATGAGAATCATTTTAATCAGATCACTTTGCTTAAATGAATTATACAATAAATGTTTTTAAATGGGGGCATCTGGAGAAGGTAGAGGTAACTAAGATGCAACTATAATATGTAATGCTGAAGGAAGGAGAGATTTGGGAGATGGATATATGTACAATACCTATCACATGAGGAATCATTACATTGTAGACTGCAGACAGTGAGACAAATCCTGTGTGAAGAAAGGGCACTTCAAAGACAAGCAATTCATGTGACAAATTTCCTAGAATTAGTTTTGCTCTCTTTTTCCCTTCTATATATGAAGAACTGTTACTTAGCTTTAAATCATTTTAGGTGTCGTAATTTCCATAGTACAAGAAATGTAGAGAAAGGAGACCTAGTGTTGAAACATGATTAATATAGAAGAAATTTTGAAGGGACAAGAAACAATGAAGGATATGTTTAGGAGGAGGGGAAAAATTAAACCATTTATAGGTACAAACAAATTGGCTATTTATTAGAATCTATGGCATTACTAAAGGGTGAATGTAACCTTCAAAAAAGAAATTATGAAGATGAACATAATTTACTGTCCCCAATGTTAATATTCACCTTGCTGTTATTGTTAAACCTACAAATTCTGATACAATCACCAAGGAAAATGTGGCTTACCACCAGAGTGGGAGTACAAGCACTGATGAGTTCCTCTTGGGATTTTGAACATAGATTATGGTAGGTAATATGTATGGCACTGAAGCTTTCTAACTGCATAAAGTGGAGAGTACAGCTGGTGACAGTGCTATGTAATTGAATTATGGAGACAGTAGTTTGGGTTAAAATTTTTATTTCTTTCCTCCAGTTTTAATCTCATGTGTCATTTTCTATCTTTGGTAGGTCACAAGCTAGATATAATTATGCTGCTCTTTAATCATTTGCTCTAATTTGCATTAAATTGCTTTGAAGATAAATGTATCTCAAATTTGTAATACTAATTAATAATTGTGCAGTGATCTACTATTTAAAATCATGTGCTCTGGTTCTAAGTTTAGTATTTTATATTGCAATGCTATCTATTCAGAATATTTTCTATGATATCCAGGGTTAAGTAATTATGAGCATACCAGCCTATTTGAACATGTATATTATTTAACAACATATTCTTAACATTTAAAAATTAAATATCTTCTAGAATTAATCAGCAATTGATAAACATAGATTGTAATATGGATCATGGAGTCCTGTTTGATTAACATATAAATAACATTACATGCAAAAACATACATGGTTCTTATCACTATAAAATTCATATAATTGATAAATGTTAAAAAATACTAGTTTTTACTTAACTTCATGCTTTATCTCTTAGGGGTATGAAATGTCCTATAATATTCATGAATTATAAGACACTTGCTATATTTTACATATATATAACCTTATATAATACTATGTGTATTTTAACATGCAATGTTTTATCTTTATCTAGTATAAATTAAATACTGTATAATCTACATCATAACAAACACTAAATAAAAGTTTTATCTACATGAATTTTAATATAATTAATTCCCAAATTTAGTTACAAATATTTCTATTTGGAAACCAGAATCCATTCTAATGTCCATTCCATTTTAAGAAAACTCTCAATACCAAGGAAAAACTTTTAAACAATTTTTTGATAGATTTCTCAAGTAAATTTTTTAAAATTTTTCATTGAGATAGATTTCTCAGACCATAATACTTAACCAATTTAAAGTGTGTGATTTGGTCATTTTTAATATATCCAGCTAGCAGGAGCATCAGAATCTAACTTTAGAAAATGTTCACTTCTTCAGAAAGAAATGGTTAATCCTTTACTAGATTTTTGCCATTATTTCCTACAAGTTATCTAACTGATGATCAATTTTTAATTGTTAATTGTAATTGTTAATAGTAATAGAAATGTTATATTCTTAGGAGTTTGCATTTATCCCCCATATATTTGTTGTTTTTTAAAAAATTCTCTTACTTATTTCTAATTAATTGTATTGTGTTTGAATTTCATGATTTGTATATTATATTCAATCATTCTAAAATTTTGAAGCTTATCATTTAGCATAGTTTATGGTCAATTATGGAGGATATGTCATATGCACTTAGGAAGAACACATATTTTTTGTTGTTATAGGGTGGAGTGCTCAATAAAAGTTTGTCTCATGTATAGTTGGTTCATAGCATTGTGCAAGTTTTTTACTTTCTTATCTTCTTCCTTGGTTTTCTACACATTTTTTAAAGAGAGTTTAAAACCATATATATGTGTGTGTATATATATATACATATATATGTATATGTATGTATGTATATATATATATATATATATATATATATATATGAAGATGTTTTATCTCTTAGGGGTATGAAATGTATGTGTGTGTATATATGAAATGTATGTGTGTGTAAATGTATGTGTGTGTGTATATATATATATATCTAATATATATTATACATAGTCAAGGACTCTGTGTAACATCCAATGATGCCCATGATACTGTGCAGAACAGAGGCTGGGATCAGGATTTCCGATTTCCACATTGAAATCAAGGAGTTGAAAAACATGTACATTGTTGGGGGGGGAAACATGGCCACTTTAGATATTTTTAATTTGTTTAGAAGAAAAGTTACTCAGACCATTCTCTCCCTACCCCCTCAAAAAAAAAAAAAAAAAAAGGAAAAAGAAAATCCATCCATCCCATTTGTTTTCTCTAATTTTAAAGCGTTAGAAAGATCTGGAAGGTTTCTCACTACTATACTTACATGCAAAGGCGAAAGCACATCCAATTAGATTTGAGGATATCATTTATTCCGTGCAGAGCCAAGGACTACTGTGAAAAAAGGCACAGATACAGAAAGAAAAAGAGCAGCAATAACAAACTAAACAGGGCTGGGGAGCAGTGGTAGAAAAAAGTTCAGAAGCAACACATTTTTTTGAAAAAAGCTTCTATATGTTTCTTTTGACTTTTTATTCCCTGACTCTCCATCTGATTCATTTTGCTGTGTAAATTTTAATGCAAAAAAAAAAAAAAGAATCAATCCAATCAATCATCTTGGAATCAAAAAGTCAGCAGGATGCTTTTCATGCTAGGCTCATATTTAAAAGCTTTCAGGGATGTGAGAAATAGAATTGAAAAGTATGTTTTCTGGTTACAAGGCACAAAAATGCTCACACAAGCAGTGGTTGGAACAAGCATATGACACAAAGATTCAAGCTTTTGTGTAGTGCTCAGCATAGGAGCAAACGCAGCCCATGGTTAGAGTCGGCATGCTGTCTAGTGCTGGACAGCCAGCTTCAGAACTGCTATACAAACAAAAGCTAAGACAATAATGATGGTCTAGTAGCTTCTCAACCTGTGAAGACCATAACTGCTGCTGGTCTAGTTGGCAGGGTCTTTTCCAGCTTAGTTTGCATTCCAGTGAAACTCATTTCCTTACTTTGCCTAATTAAGCCTACATCAGGTTCATGGGAGAGTGTCCCTTCTTTCCCCTCAGTATGACTGGGGACAAAGAGAAGGTTGGGGGGGATCTTTGTTGTAATCAAATACTTATTACTTTAAAAACAAAGTGTGTGTCAGGGGAAGGGAGGTGCAGCATATTCTATCTTGTTTAACTTAATATGCAACTAGCGATGGTCAGAGAGGAAACCTAGAGGTAAAGTGTTGGGTTCATGAGAAATGTTATCCTTTTAAGTAAGAAGTAGGAGAGGACAGGGTTAGAAAGCTGGGAGGATCTTGTTGGGATCAGGGGAACAAGCATATACAAAGATAAGCATGCGAAAGGACTGGCACAGAAAAGAGATCAGATATGCCCTTCTCCATACCAATCAGGAAGGTAGTATATGTCCTGGCATATGAGTTAGTCCCAACCCTGGATGAGACGGTGGGCCTGAGACACCAAGGGCAGGTAGAGTCAGTCATGGTGAGGGGACAAGTGTGGAAATTTCATTCAAGACAATTGGATCTGAAACATCAGCAAGGAAACTGGCAGTGAAGTTGAACTTCTTTTCTTTCCTTTTTATTTTTTGGACTCATGGGTTTTGTTGCCTGCCTTCTCAGTTTTACCTTAAATTGATGATGTCCTTTCAACTTTGTGCTACAGATGACACACACAATTTATAGCAAATTTCTTATGTGAAGTATTTGTGAAACTTTCTCTCGTGCTTAGTGAATGGTTTTATTACAAGTACCAATGTCCAGTGCCTCAGCCTGCTGAGAGCAAGTGTAGGAAAGGGTCCTCACTGTAAATAGATTGTGGGAAGCCCATCCTCCTCAGTGGAAGATTCTTTTACAATCAGTGATATAGGACCTGACCTTTGAGATCTTGATCGGAGGGAGGATGAAAAACACACTGGCCAACGTGAACATGATCATCATTTCCTTACACCAGTCGGTGCCAACTCGGCCAGGCTTTGAGTGGGTGTTCAGATGCAGTCTCAACCCCTGAGGGGAGACAGTTGGAACAGACCACAAGCTCAAGCCAATAATGTTAGCCATTAAGACAAAAATTCATGCAAATGTAAAAGTCATCTATGATGCTCACCCACCTTTCTGCCTACGTTCAAATCTATCTTAGTTTGGGGCTGGTGTGGAAAAAAAAAAAAAAAACAGGGAGTTCGGGATTGTGCAATCATGGAGATGAACAATCAAGAAAATGCAAGTTGTTGTCATGGCTATTCAGGGTTTTAGTTCAGCTGCTGAGGCGGTGAGAAGTTTTCACATCAGATGTACAGGCAGCATTTTACCCACTTTCCTCGATCCAAAGCGACATACAAGTAACAGGCATGCTTCCCGCTGCCATTCGGAACAGGCATAAAGGGCAAATCATTTAATTTCCGGAAACAAAAGTCCAGCTGCACAGAGCCTTTGCTGTTATTCCCTTGTTCTATGGTTTTCCACCACCCGACAACATTCAGCAAAATGAGTTAAGAGTTATTGGTGTTTGGGGAAGGGCAAAACAAAATAAAACAAGGACACAGATGGCAGAGATACACTATTACTGCAAAAGCAGGTGAATGCGGGAACATCCTTGGCTTGCCAGGCTTTATGTGAAGCTTGCATTTTTCTTATCCTTGTCTTTCTTGGTTTGCTGGGCCCCAGACTGCTGGGCCTGGGACTGTAGTAGCTGCTCTGCTGCTTTCTTCTTCTGGAAATTGTTCACCTCGTCCTCGAGCTCCTTCTTCTTGTCTTCCACTTTCTTCTTCTCTTCTTGGTGTGTCCGCTTTAGAAGGTCAAACTTCTCGTGGAGCTCTTTCTCTGCCTCTTTAAGTTCAGCCTCTTTCTCCTTCACTCTCATAACAAACATCTGTCTCATCTCTTCTTCTTTCTTCTGCAATTCTCCCAGGAATTCATTCCTTTTTGCTTCATAGGTCTCCTGAAGACTGAAGGGTTTGCTGTCAGGATCAGTGTCCTTGAATCCCATCTCCTCAAGCTTACAGCGCCCGTACAACTCATAATGGCGGGTGTGTGTCTGTTCTCTCAAGTCTTCCATGTTCACTCGAATCAGCATCTCCCGTAGCTTCACAAAATCACAATGGTTTTCATTCTCAACCTGTACCACGCCCCAGGGGTACTGCCTGGCCTTTGCCATCTTGTTGCCAATCTTCACCTCTTCGGTGCTGCCAACCACTGCGAACGGGAGGTGGACACTCATCGTGGCATTAATCTCTGCCACCGTTTCTTCATCTGTAGGGAACTGATATATCTGGACGCCATTGCTGACTAGTTCACTCATGATCTTACTTTTAAATTTGTGCAGTTCATTCTTGGCAATCGTGTCTGCTTTTGCAATTATTGGAATAATGTTCACCTTACTGTCCAGCTTCTTCATGGTGACCAGGTCCAGAGACTTCAGTGAATGTCCCGTGGGGGCCATAAAGTAGAGGCAGGCGTGAATCCTCGTGTCGTGGTAGTTGAAGAGAGAACGTTTAATCTTCAGTTCCTCTTGCAAATAGGCCTCAAATTGGGCGTCGATATATTCCACTATTGGCTTATAGCTGTCATCTTTATTTATCTGGTCTCCAAATCCCACGGTGTCAACAATGGTTAGCTTCAGCCGTACATTGCTTTCCTGAAGCTCATAACTTCTGGCTTTTAACCGGACACCTGGTTCGTTGTGTGTAGCTGGGTCACTTTCAAATTTGGTGTTGAATAAAGTATCCATTAATGTGGATTTGCCAATGCCTGTCTCACCAACACAGAGGATGTTGAAACAGAATCCTTAAGAAGTAGACTTGTTGACCAATTGGTCTGGGAGACTGTCAAATCCAACATGGCCAGAAAGGGACAAGTTTCGAAGCTCTTCATTAGACTGTCTCCCCACCGCCACGGCCATCGCGGCTGCGGCTCCGGCTCCGGTTGGGTGCTCCGGACGGACACTCAATGCTGCTGCTAGCGCCTGGGCTCGCCTCCCCCGCGCCTCCCTCGCGGCTGCGCTCTGCTTGCACTCGGCTCCCGCTCGCAGCCAGCGGCATCTGCTCCAATTAACTGAAACTTAACATTACATATTGACAAATAACTTTTTTGGACTGATTGAATACCTGTTTCTGCAATAGATAATAAGTATTTTCCCATCACTTAATACATTCCACTTATTTTAGTAGACCATTTTCATATACAGTACCTGAAGAAATTTCTATTGTGAAGGAAGAGATAAACTACACAATTTTAAACTCAGATATACACGAAGTACTATTCCTAAAATAATGTTTTTATAGAATAATTTGTTTCAATAAATTTTCATTCATATTATGTCTTTTATCTGAAATCTGAGGAAAAAACTCTGCTTTTAATGAAGCCATAATATAATAAAGAAGCAAAGAAGCAAATGTAAATAAAAAGTTACAATATCTTGTGGAGAGAGGAAAAAGCACAAATGGCTTTTAGATCTGTAGATGGGACAAGGCAAAAGCATCAGGTAATTTATTCACAAAGGAAGTGTCTGAGGGGCTTTGATAAAAATAAGTACAAGTTCAAAACAAAGAATCTTCAGAAGGAAAAGTATAATAGAATCCACGGAAGCGTGAATGGCATATTTTACATACAAGCATACCTTGCTTTATTGTGTTCTGTGTTGTGCTTCAGGTTCCAAGCAACCCTGCTCTAAGTATTTTGTATTTTGGCACCATTTTTTCAACAGTGTTTTTTCACTTCACATCTCTGTTCACATTTTTGTTAATCCTCACAATGGTTCAAGCTTGTTCAATATTATTGTATCTGTTATAAGTTAGTTGCTAACTGTTGTAACTGTTTCAAAGTCATCTCTGATCAATTAGATGTTACTAATGTAATTGCTTTTAGGGTGCCATGAACTATACCTATACGAAACAATGAACTCAACTATTGCATATTTTCTGCCTGATTTACCACATGTTCCCCCATCATTCTCCCTCTTTGTGGGTTTCCCTATTTCCAAAGACACAATATTGAAATGAGCCTAACTCATAATCCTACAATGGTCTCTAAGTTTTCAAGGAAAGTAAGAATCCTACATCTTTCGCCTCAAGTCAAAAATCAGAAATGTTTAAGTTTAGTGAAGAAGGTATTTTAAAAACCTTGACTGGCCTAAAGCTAGGCCTCAGGTTGCAATGCAAAAAACAGAGAAGTTATTGAAGGAAATTCAGAAGTGCTGCACCTTGGGGCTAGGGTGGTGGCTTAGTGGGAGAGCACTTGCCTGGCACATGTGTGAGGCACTGGGGTTGATTCTCAGAACCACATGTGAATAAATAAAATGAAAGCCCATTGACAACTAAAAAATATTTAAAAAAAGAAGTGCTATACCTGTGAATACATTAAGGACTTGAAAGAAAAACAGAATTATTCCTAATGTGGCAATTCTGTTATTGGTCTCAATAGATCAAACCAGCCCTTAACAAAAAAATCTAATTCAGAGAAAGGGCCTACTTAGTTTCTTCAATTCAGTGGTGCCAGAGAGAGGTGAGGAAGCTGTAGAAGAAAAGTTCAAATCTAGCACATGTTGGTTCATGAGCTTTAGAGGAAAAAGCCATTTCCACAATATAAAGGTACAGGTTGAAACAGCAAGTATCCACACAATACATTTCAAATATATCTGATGGCCTTATATTAGAAGAAGATGTTATCTAGATCTTTCATATGTAGAGACAAGTCAATGCTGCCTGACTTCAAATCTTCAAGGGGCAGCTGAATCTTGTAAGGAACTACTGCAGCTGGTGACATTACATTGAAGTCAATGGTCCTTTCCCATACTTGTTGTGATTTGGATGTGAAGTTTCCCTCAAAAGCTCACATGTGAGACAATGCAAGAAATTTTAAAGGTGATGAAAGCTTAATCCAATCAGTTAATTAATTCCCTGAAAGGGATTAACTGAGTGGTAACTGTAGGCAAGTAGGGTGTGGCTGGAGCAGGTGGGTCCCTATGCTCATTCCTTAAAGTACACACTCAGTGGCTGAACCTAATCTCTCTGCTTGCTGGGTGCCATGTTCTAAGCTGTTTTTCTCTACCACAAGCTTCTTGTGGTATGGAATGGAGTTGGCTGTCTATGGACTGGGACCTCTGAAACTGTAAGCCTGCAGATAAACTTTTCCTCTTTTTTTTTCCTCTTCTAATTGTTCTTCTCAGGTCTTTTGTTCACAGCAGGGGAAAAAAAAAACAAAACTAACTGAACAATTCTGAAAATCTGAGGGCCCATAAGAATTATACTAAATCTAGTCTTCTTGATATCTCTTTATATTGATTTTTTTAAAAAAATGACAGCAGAATGCATTACAATTCTTAATACACATATATACCACAATTTTTCATATCTCTGTTTGTATATAAAATATGTTGACACCCAATTCATACATGTACTTTGGATAATGATGTCTATCACATTCCACCGCCCTTGCTAATCCCCTGCCACCTCCTTTTCCCTCCCACCCCTCTTCCCTATCTAGAATTCATCTAATCTTCTCATGCTCCATTCACCACCCAATTATGAATCAGCCTCTTTATATCAGAAAAAACATTGGGCATTTGGTTTAGCATTATTTCTCCAATGTCATCCATTTATGTGCACATGCCATGACTTTATTTTCTTTTAATGCTGAGTAATATTCCATTGTGTATATATGCACATTTTTTAATCCATTCATCCACTGAAGGGCATTTAGGTTGGCTCCACAGTTTAGCTATTGTGAATTGTGCTGCTATATCCATTGATATGACTGTGTCCCTGTAGTATGCCGTTTTTAATTCCTTTGGGTATAGTCTGAGGAGAGTAGCTGGGTCAAATGGTAGTCCCATTCCCGGATTTACAAGGAATCTCCATACTGCTTTCCATGTTGGCTTGCACCAATTTGCAATCCCAACAGCAATGTATGAGTGTGCCTTGTCCCCACATCCTCGCCAACACTTATTTTTTGTCTTCATAATAGCTGCCATTCTGACTGGAGTGAGATGATATCTTAGAGTAGTTTTGATATGCATTCCACTGATTGCTAGAGATGATGAGCATTTTTTCATATATTTGTTGATTGATTGTATATCCTCTTCTGAGAAGTGTCTGTTCAGGTCCTTGGCCCATTTGTTGATTGGGTTGTTTGTATTTTTGGTGTTTAGCTTTTTGAGTTGGGGAGCAATTTTTTACCCCTCACACATCAGATAGAGCACTAATCTCCAGGGTATGTAAAGAATACAAAAAAGCTAGTCTTCATGTTTTCCATAAATGGATTGACAAAGCTTTGAAGACAGCACATTTGCTTACAACATGATTTACTAAATATTTCAAGCCCACTGTTAAGATCTACTGCTAAGAAAGAAAGATTTCTTTCAAAATATTACTAAATGATAATGCACCTTGTCACCTAAGAGTCTGATGGACATGTACAATGAGATGGGTGCTGTTTTTATGCCTGATAACACAATATCCATTCTATCACCCATGGATCAAGGAGTAATTTTGACTTTGAAGTCTTATACTTTTATGTTTCAGCAGTGTTAGTCAGCTTTCCTTTCATGACAAAAGAACCTGAGAAGAACAACTCAGAGGAAGAAAATTTTATTTTGGTCTCACATTTTCAGAGGTTCAATTCATGGTCAGCTAACCCCATTGCTCTAGGCCTGAGGTGAGGGAGAACATCATGAAAGAAAGGTGCTGCAGAGGAATGATACTCAGCTTATGACATGCAGGAAGCAGTGAGGGAGTGAAGAGGAGGGTGTGAGAGCTGGAGACTAAATATAACTCCAAGGGCATTGCTCCCAGTGACCCGCTTCTTCAACCTTCGTCCTACTTGCCATTACCACCCAGTATAGTAATATTTCCCAATTATTAATCCATCACATGGATTGAGCCTCTCATTACCTTACAGCTCTCAAAATTTAATCATTTCATCTCTGAACATTGCTCCATGGCTTAAGATGAACTTTTGGAGGACACTTCATATCCAGACCATAACCTTAAGGCTTTAGCTGCCATAGATAGTGTTTTCTCTGATGGATCTGGGAAAGTAAATTGAAAACCTCCAGAAAGGATTCACCCTTCTAGATGCCACTAAGAGCATTTGTAATTTATGGGAAGAGGTAAAACTATCTATATTAACAGGAGTTTGGAAGTAGTTGATTCCAACTTTCATTGGATTACTATGAGGAGTTCAGGATTTCATGGGAGGAAATAATTACAGACAAGGTAGAAGTTGCAGAAAAACTGGAATTATAAATAAGCCTAAAGATGTCATTTAACTTTATGCAATCTTATGATAAAATAAAAAATGCAGAGTTGTTCCTTATGAATGAACTAAAAAATTTCTTTCATGAGATAAAATCTACTTCTGTTAATGATGATATAAATTTTGCAGAAATAACAACAAAGGATTTAATAAAGAAGTGGTAATGGTTTTAGAGGATCAACTCCAAATTAGAAATAAATTCTACTATATCTGAAATTATATGAATCTGCAGTGTATGTGAAACATATCTTTTGTGGAGGAAGAGCCAATTAAGGTAGCAAATATTATTTGTTCATTTTAAGAAATTGTCAAAACCACCCAAACTTATAGCAGTCAGCAGCCATTAAAATTTGAGGTAAAGACCTTCAGCAGTAAAGATATGGCTAATTAAATTTCAGATGATTGATTAAATTTCAAATCAATAAAATATTCTTAATTAAGGAACACACTTTTTTTTTCTTGGACATAGTAATAGCACATTGAATAGATTAATATGAATGTATATTCTCTTGGAATACAAAATATACATACAACTCTTGTGATACTGACTTTATACCCTTTTCTGGAATTAAAGGACAGTGTCTCCAAGATATGCCAATGTACACATAGGTGTGTGCTTGCACATGCCTAGGCACACAAACATATATGACTTTTTCATTATTTCTAAGTATAAGATACCAGAAATTGAGACCAAAACAAACAAATAGCTGATAGATATGATGTTTTATTATCAAATGTAGGATTTAGAAAGGCAGGGTATTTAATTATATGCCAAAGTGTACAAAGCATGGATATTTAACTTTTGTAGGTGTTTGCAGGTACCTAGAACACTGATGCACCAAATAGATATTAACAATGATGCCAGTGGTTGCATATTATAAATTAATGTTACCAGTTTTCACTCAATAACAGACTTAGTTATTTCAGCAATTGTATAACATTTACTAAATTGGTAAACAAAAATAATTATATGTTTATTGGAGGGTAGATACACACTTTAAATAAACAAAGGCACTTATACTGCATGTGTTGGTGCATATTGTAATCCTAGAAGCTCAGGAGAATGAGGAAGAACAATTGAAAGTTCAAAGCCAGCCTTAGTAATTTAGCAAGATCCTAAGCAACTTAACAAGACCCTGTTCAAAATAAACCTTAAAAAGGCCTGGGGATGTGGCATGTGGCTGAGTGACCCTGGCTTCAATCCCTGCTATTAAGAAAAAAAAAAGGATCATAATAATTTTGTGAAGTTTTAAATATGAATATTGCATGTATTTATCTTTATTTGTAAATTTAGCATCTAAATTACAAGAAAGATCTTTGAAAACAAATGCAAATAATTTTCACCACAATAGGAACAACTTAGAATTTTATAGAAAAGTCTATTATCTTAATAGTAAGGACAAAGTTGACATTAAATATTTAGGCTCCAACAAAATTCAGTAGAGTTCAATTGGATACTTAGGAACTCTATTTGACATCTTTCATATGACACATTTTTAAAATCTTATTTGAAATGAGAGCCCAAAGTTAATTGTCACAACTAAGATAAAGAGAAAATAAGATTGCACTATGTTTCGTCCTTCTTTTTTAATTTGTGTTTTCAAGTTTGTTCATTTTTTTTATCTGATTTTCTCTATGATACTCAACAACTTCCCCAAATTGATTTGCATCAGTGTTTTCACAGTAGCAAATACAAATACACAAAAACTACATATAACTACTTCCCGACTTTGTCTCCAGAGAAATCACCATAGCAAAAGTTACAGTTCACTTTAACTCACCTACAGTAAGAGCCTTCTAGCTGTGTCCTTTCTACAGTTATCACCCTTCAGCTTACTCCTTACCTCTACTGATCAGCTGAATGTGTAAGCAGGTGTACCCCTGTGTGTTTCTGTATTAAATAAAGTTAGCTGCTTAAAGGTCTAACATTATCCACACCTTATAATGCATTTTCTTAAGATTCATTAAGTTCCATAGGATCTATTACACTTTCTATCTCTGAGGATATCTCTCAATACTTTTTCTTTTTCTTGCAGTTTTCCAGAGACAGTGGTCATCTTGCCATCTTTTAAGGAGGTACTTTGAGTTCTTTCTTTGAAATTTTCTTCATGAGTACGGTTTTGTAGTTATATCTTATTTATTCCTTTATTCAGAAAATACAAAACCCCTCACATCGTTCACTATCAAATATTTTATGATCTGTATAGATCTAAATATTTCTTGTTTATTTCTTTGGTTACTATTTTCTTCCCTTCACTATAATTTAAACCTGGGTCATTTTCAGTTCCTTATTCCCAGGTCGTAAAGACTTCTGGCACAAGGTTGGAACTTAATTTTTATTCATAACTAAAATCCAGTTAGAATATCTAACACATAAAAATTTGAATGTACATTAAAAGTACTATAAAAAGGTATTTAGTATAGCTCTTATTAAATGAATTTAAATTTTATCCTATTTTCTATTTTTTAAAAATGTGACTACTTAATGTTTAATATCAATAGCAATAAAATTCAGCTGTTTTAGTATTTTTAAAAAGTAAAACAAAGATTTTTAAATTCTTTCATGACTGCAAATACATTTCAGTATTAATAATTATGTTGTTCTCTTCTGATGTACTTAGATTATAATTTCAAGGTGAAAACAAAATACAAAATAAAAAAAGTTTCATTAATGAAAGTGATTTCTTCATAACCTTAACTTGCATGAATCTTAGTTGATAGATTACGAAGTTTAAAAAGTTGTTCTAATGTAATATAAAGTTGCATTATCCCTTATCCTTAACTTGTGCTGTGACCATTTCCTCTACTCCTCCTGAATCAAGTTTCCTCATTTCTGCTTTCCCATTTTCCAAAGATTCCTTTGGAATATTAAGTCCATGTATAGGTGCTCATGTTTCTCTGCATGGTACATTGAAGATTCCTTCCTGAGTTTTCTTTTTAATTTTAGAAAGTAAATCAAATACCACTTTTCCTTCCAAGAAACTCTAAGAAGCCTGTGATCCCACAAAGAGTTATTTATGATCCACTATTATCTTCTTCTATCAGCTATTTAGAATATTACCTACTCTCTCTCTGTCCTAACAGTTTCTAATCCACGTTTGTGTTTTAACACTTGCTTAGTAAATGTAGATTTTCTTGTCTATTTTCCACAGAATAGGATAAAAGAGCTCCATCCTTATATGAAAAAATTTGCTGAGATTATGCAGGGTTTTTTTCAGACCATGAATCAGATTTCCTAGTTATAAACACGAGAGTGGAACATAACTGTTTACAATTCTAACAGGTGCCTATTTTCCCCAGAATCAATCTTCTATACTTCCACGTTCAGTCAAAAATAAGAAGTCATTCTTGAAGCATAAATATATTGCCTATAGGTTGATACAAATAAAAATGTTTCATGTAAGAAAATTTTGGTCTTATATAGGAGATCATAGAACCAGAGCCTCAAAGTCCACTTTAAAATTTCCATGCAAGATAATACTTTATTTTTAATCAAAGCATAGGAATGGCCTACATTTTTATGGATAAGGGAAACAAAGATATTTTAATACCAAAAGTCTTAAAATAATTCTAACTAAAACACTATTTATAGGAGGCAAAAAGTACTGAGGGAAAAATTTAGTATCTTACTATAAATATTAATTAAATATCGAAGTAAAGCAAAAATGAAACAATCGGTAAATAGTAATAAGTTACGGATGACAAAGAAACTATAAAGACAGCAGGTTTCATAAAACAAAGCAGATGGAATCAGCCCTGGCCAAAAGGAACAGTTAAGGATGCACTTATTCTGAGGTCTTACACAAGTAGAGTCACCTAGGACCTGAGGGTGAATGCCACCTTATTGGGTTGGTAAAGGCACACTGGAGAAAGCACCCACCACAGTCAGTTCTGCATTTTCAAGGTGTGACAGTGAGTGCCTTTTGAAACTGTGAGCCCTGAGTGTCTGTCTTTCCTTATTCTAGTCCTGTCCCTGCTTCACTGAACATCTTTTAGGATTTACTCATTTTCATTGCTGTCTTGAAATTTTGTTTCATTATAATTATATGTAGATTTTTCAAAATTCTTGGTTGGAATTTGTACTTCCCAAATATGAAAACTTGAGTCTTTCTAGAAGTCTAGCCACCTTTTTTCTTTTTTTGGTGCCAGATATTGAAATCAGGGGCACTTAACCACAGAGGTATATCCCCAGCCACTTTTTTTTTAATTTTTGTTTTGTTTTTGTTTTTATTTTGAGAAATTTTCACCAAGTTGCTTAGGACCTTGCTAAATTGCTGAAATTGGATTTGAATTTGTGATCCTCCTGCTTCAGCCTCCAGAGGTGCTAGGATTACAGACATGCTCTACCTCACCTGGCCACCATCACTTTAAGCAACTATAACTGTCTTCATTCTGAATTCATTTTTTGTATGTTTGTTTGTTTATAGAATGCAATTTATTTCAATTCACATTTTTTGAACACTGATTGTAGGCCAGGAGTTGGGCCCATTTTAAGCAGATTTTTTTAGCATTAAAATCAGATGTATATATTTAAAAATCATGCAACAACTCATCTTTTCTCCATTATTTTGATTTTTTTTCAGTTATTTATTTATTTTTAATTTTTTTAACACACTAAAACAATGGAATGCATTACAATCTTTATTACTCATATAGAGCACAAATTTTCATATCTCTGCATATAAAGTGTGTTCACATCAATTTATGCCAATATACATGTACCTTTTTTGCATTAAAATTCTTAATACACATATATATACCACAATTTTTCATATCTCTGTTTGTGTATAAAGTATGTTGACACCCAATTCAAATCTTCATATATGTACTTTGGATAATGATGACCATCATATTCCACCATCCTTGCTAATCCCCTTTGCCCTCCCTTTCCCTTCCAACTCTCTTCCCTATCTAGAATTAATCTAATCCTCCCGTTTGCCCCCCTACCCCACTATGAGTCACTCCTTTATATCAGAGAAAACATTTGGCATTTGTTTTTATGGGATTGTCTAACTTCACTTAGCATTATCTTCTCCAAGTACATCCATTTACCTGCAAATGCCATGATTTTGTTCTTTTTTTAATGCTGAGTAATAATCTATGTGTATAAATGCCACATTTTTTAATCCATTCATCCACTGAAGGACATCTAGGTTGGCTCCACAGTTTAGCTATTGTGAATTGTGCTGCTATAATCATTGATGTGGCTGTGTCCCTGTAGTATGCTGTTTTTAAGTTCTTTGGGTATAGTCCAAGAAGAGAAATAGCTGGGTCAAATGGTGTTTCCATTTCTAGATTGCCAAGAAATCTCCATACTGCTTTCCAAATTGGCTGCACCAATTTCTTAATTATTATGTATTAATTCTAGCAATTGTCTTCTAACCTATTATTTACATTTCCTCATTTCCTTTTCATTTGTTCTTATTCTGATTATATCTTTAAATTTATCTTGTTTTTGTATTATATTCCTTGGTTGTGAATCTAGGGAACAATCCATCTGTTGACTTATTTTTGTTTTCCTTAGTGCTAGGGATGAAATTCAGGGCCTTGTATATTGGTTTGAGTCTTCAATTTTTATGACTGACTAGAAATTCTATTTGATTATGTTTCACATCTGCCTATTCCTTATCCTTTTTTATTTCCTTGATTACATATTTTTAAATAGTTTATATAATAAATTATTAATATGTACTCATTACTTGAGCTAATTCAGATATTATTTCTGTTGAAATCATGATATAATCATTATTTCCTGGCATTTAAAAGAGGATTATTCATTTTAGATTGTGGACTTATAACTGAATTCATATCATTCATAAGTGGAAATTTTGTGGAGGCTGAATTGAAGGTACATTCATCCACAGACAATCCATCATCTCACTTTTAAGTCAATTTAACAGCTTGAAATTTTCTTGGATTACAAAAATAGTGTAAAAATGAGAGAGACACAAAGCCATCAGGAAGCGGATCTATGTATATACAATCTCAGGGTAATGGCTTTGTTTTTTATTTGTCTTTCTACTTAGAGGCCAAGTTAACAGACACATATCCATGTTGTCTTCCTTTTGTTTTCCAGTAAAGCCTTCTACAAAATATGTATCCTTTTAGTTTCCACTCTTTACATGGAATTCAGTTTCACCTCCATATCTATGGCAGACCCCAAACCTTGTCTTCTATGATCCCTTGGTTCACTGTTTTGGTATTATACACCAATTTAATTTAAGTAGATTAGTAATAATAGAATTCTTTTGTCTCTCATTATTATTCTCTACTATATATAGTTTATTTCATGCATGTGAAAATTTTTGAAATTTTGCTTATTATACTGTGTGTGTGTGTGTGTGTGTGTGTTGTCCTGGGAACTGAAACCAGGACTTTGTGTATGCTAGGCAAGTGCTGTATCACTGAGCTACATTCCAAGCCCCACACTTAATTTTTTGAGGGTCCTTTTCTTCAATTTAAAATAAGCACCAGAAGGAAAGTATCCTGTTTTTATCTTTCACATTTATATAGCCAGTGTTTAGCCTGCTGCGTAAAATAGATCGATTTACATTCTGTTTGTAAATGCATAAATTTCTTAGTAGATGTTGCCTATATTTCAAATGAACATATTTATTTTATAATTAACTATATTACCTTTTCAAAAATAACCTGATTTGCTGTTTTTGACTCTTCTTGGTAGATTTTAAAGAACAGACATATTATGTTGCCTAGAAACCTAAAAATGTGTCACATCTTTTTCCCTATGAGATCAACACTAAAAACATCAGACCCCACTGTCTGCAAGTTTTGGTGAAAGCAATGGAACTACCTATAATCACTGACAATATACACTTGTGAGCAAAAATGGTGCTCCTATTAATTGGAAATTAGCAAAATCACTAAATTGGACAATATTTTTATAGAGACTGAAGAAATAACATTCAAATTTCTAAACTTCAGCATGATAAATTATCAAGAAATTTTCAAAATACTAGATGCTAATATGAGCCAATTAAATTATTAAGATTTTTTTTAAAGTTTACTGGAGTATAAAAATCTCACATGACAGAATGATAGAATGACAACCATATCAGTTCAGAGCTGTTCAAAGCTGACCCAACAAGCAAGTTAAACTAATTTGCAAATGTCAAGCATGTCCCTTTAAATTGGTTCATTAACTCACTTTTGGAAAGCAGTGTCAAGAAGTAGAGTTACTGGCATTCCTCATTAGTGGATCTCCTGGACAGGGTAAATAGGTTTAGACGGAATTAGATTGATTAGTCTGCCTTAGAATTCAGTGCAGTACAGCAAGTTCCAACTGTTTTTCCTCTGGTGGGCATTTTCAGTAAGCCAGTTTTCTAAGGAGAACCCGAAAATGTCTTAGCCAATCAGCACACTGAGGTTCACTGGCTGAGACACATATGTACTTTGGTGCAGATTTTACTTCTGATTTTTGTGAGGATAGAAACAACTCATTAACAAATGCAAAGTAGACAGTGCAATAGGTTCAACTAAATGAGAGAAGAAAAAGCATTGTGGGAAATATTGAAAGAATAAGACACTAAACTGGGTGAAGAACATGAGTGTGATATGCTTTATGGCTCGGGATGTGCCTTTTTGATGCATTTGAGTAACACATTTAATATAAATTACTATATGGAATTATACTACACAATGGTCATTACATCCTACTTCTTAATTTCTGTTGAGGTATTTACCAGCTACCTGACTTTGAGCAAGACACGTAAATGCTTGTCTCCTCAGCTTGTAATGTGGGCATAGCAGTGTTTTTGTGATATGTGGACAAGATTATGAAGCATATACAACAGAACCTATGTCAGGGCAGTATTTAATATTGTAGTTCATCATGGTTATGATCATTACCATCATTTTTAAGATAGTCAACAATTCTTTTATTTCGTACCAAATTTGCTTTCAAGAACACAGTATTGCCTAGTGCAGTGGCACATGCCTGTAATCTTAGTGGCTTTGGAGGCTGAGGCAGGAGAAACGTAAGTTCAATGCCAGCCTCAGCAACCTTGAAGTGCTGAGCAACTCAGTGAGACCCTGTTTCTAAATAAAATACAAAATAGGACTGGGGATGTGTCTTAGTAGTCAAATGCCCCTGAGTTTAATCTCCAGTGTGTGTGTGTGTGTGTGTGTGTGTGTGTGTGTGTATGTGTGTACTTATCCCAATATTGTGGGATAATTTGTTACAAGTATCTAAGTTTCTATACAGTATCTTACTTTTAGGACATGTGCATTAGTAAGAAAAAAGTAAATTTTGGAATAAGACAAATTTGAATTTTGCATTCATTGTTTTTAGAATGATAATCAATCCTTCTCATGCTCATTTCCTTATCTGCTGAATATGTGTGTTCCTTAAAGGGAGGTTGTAAATTAAATACAGTAAGTGAAAGCCTGGCCCAACATTAGCAAATAGTGAGGGCATAATAAACATTAATTACACCTTTAGACCTACGAGGCATTTTCATCTTATGATATAATGATAGATTCCCATTTAGCTATTGGAAACACTGGCAGTATCTGCAGGACTGGGTGGAGGTGCTGTTGAATGTCAACTTGTGAGTTAACCCCGAAGACAGACAAATCTCTTAGTCTGAATATAGAGTGTCCCTTTTGGTCTTTGTGTAGAGAAAACTTATAAGAAATGATAGGGAACAGACATACTAGAGCAATGGGTTCATGGGGCTAAGAAGATAATTCTATAAATTGTTCCCACTGTGCTGACTCCCATATGCTTTATCTTTTAAAAAGCAATTTACCTGAATCCCTGACTGGTTTAAATGGACAGAATGTGTCACATTCTTCAACAAACTACCTGTTTTCTGTCAGGAGAAATGCAGAACTGAAATGACTATAAGAAGTGCACAAGTTACCCCAGAGTTGGGTAATTTTGTGACCCTTACACAGACTAGATCCCAGAACTTGGGGAGATAAGGATAAATCTCCCTAACCTTAAAAATCTGTCAAAACAGGGTTTATTAAGACTGATCAGCATGGGAATGGCAATTTACTACTATAATGTGCAGTGGGGAGCTGAAAGTCTGATGTAATCTTTCTGTCACTGAAAAGTCAAGAAACTGGGTGCAACTCTCTGCCAACCTCCCTGAAACCCCCTCAATAAAACTGGAGGGCAGGAGAGGTGTGGATTCTAGAGATGTATGTTTTAAAAAAATAATCAAAGAAGCCAAATTTTCTTTTAGTTATACAACTGGATTTCCTCTTTAACTAAAGGAGTTATAAATACAGTTTGGTTCTTCAAATAGCAAAGATGCTACATATTTGAAATGAGAAGGTATAAAGGAAAACACATTTCCTCTTGCCATGAACTTCAAACACAATGTCCCAGAAAGAAAATAATGATATCAGCACAATTCAAGGAATAAAACAGCAGGCTGTCACTGATGTTTACATAGCAATGTGGTAATGATGAAGAGAGCAGGGCTTCTAAAAGGACCTTTCAGGTTCAGTGAGGCTTAGTGAGGTATGCATGAGTTGCAGAAGGTAGGGCTAGCATCAAAGTCAGAAAATGACTGTATGAAAGCATCAAGGTGAAAGTAAGAATTAGTTCAAATGCTACAGACATTTGATATAACACCCAAAGAGGCAAATGATGTAAGCAGTCTTCAACATAGAGACAATACAGCTACTTAATAAATATGTGGAAAAATGTTTTGCATCAAATTAAAAAACAATTAAAGAAGCTTCTTCTAGGAACTTGGGGTGTACCTAGTTCAAACCATCTCCCTGCAGCACATAGGCAACACAAGGCATGTTCTCTTACTTATAAAATTAGCAAAGACTTGTATAAGACTAACCACAATGCTTTAGAAAATGAGGCCCTTTGTTGTTTAGTCACAAAGCTTTAAACAGAAAGATAAAAGTAAAGGAACATACATATAGAAACATACATACATATTTATATTCTAAAAATTGCAATGATTTTCTTTCAGGAATGCCTAAAATATAGTAATGGAATGATTAAATTCTGACTACAAATTGATAAATGCATTAGCTCTTAAATAATATTAAGTATTCTCTTTCTATACACACATATACATTTATTATAATCTCTATATATACTCAAATGGAAGCTCTCAGGATGTACTCCTATTTTTGACTTCCACTACAATGGCTACTTCACACCTATTAGTATGGACTCTTTATTAACCCATTTTGTTCCATCATTCCACATATGGAAAACTTATAAAAACTTGAATGTAGCATATAAAATAGAATAGGTAACATATAATAGAAAATACATACTCTTATTATATATAAAATTAATGTGTAATATATTCTATGCGACAGTATTAATATATTATAATGCAACAATATTAATTACATTAATATAATAACATATTAACACTAGATTATTATTTCCAACCAATTTTATTGTACCCATGTCAATTTAATTGAAATATTTACAGAAGTAAAAACCTGGGACATAATAGGTTAAATACTTAAAATTTTTCAGAATTCTTCTAAATAATTTATACCTGTTATTTCAAATATTTCTTATGCTAGGCTCTTAAGATAAGTAATCTTATTGCTACCACTTCAGAGATAAAGAAAACTGACTTTTCCAGTACTCACAAATCAAGGGGAGGAACTGACATCTGAATCCAAGAAACTAAATTTTCTTAAATTATTTGAACAATGAGCATACTACCCAAAATTCAAATTTAAGCAACACTTTTAAGTATTTCTTGTCACTTATTAAATTTTTGAGTATTACAATACATAAACATGTATGTATGTGCCTTTGTGAATGCATTTAAAAATCTAGACTTTTTTTTATTACTTAGTATTCCTTCCTTAAAATAAAGGTATCACAACAGAAGGCAACAAATATTTTAACTTTGATTCAAAAGCTGTATGGCACCTGTAACACTCAGGGTTTTAGCATGAGATAATTGGAGAAAGTTAAATAGAGGAAGTATTTATGAAGATATGAGAGCAGTGAATTTTTCATCCAGTGGGTTACGATTCCCTCAATGGATTTTATAACTTCAGCTTCCTGGGGAAAGAGTGGGTCAGAGAGGAGTACAGAGTGCATCTTCCTTCAGTATATGATCTCCAAAAATGGCTTTATTTACCCTACTCCCTGTAATCATGTGCTTTTTTTTTTTTTGACATTATTGTTCTTTTTTTTTTTCTTTTTATTTTCTGTGTGTGAATTGAGGCTTGAATCCAGGGGTGCTTTAACACTGAGCTACATGCCCCAGTTTTCTTTATTTTGTATTTTTGAGGCAGTCTCACTATGTTACTGAGGCTTGCCTCAAACCTGGGATTCTCCTGCCTCACTAGAATTACACATGTGGACCACTGTGTTTGGCTACCCAATGGTTTCAATATGGCTTTGCAGTATGTTGCATCAGAAAGGATGGCGTTTGTGCCTTTTTTTTTATTCCCAAATGGAATACCTAATGACATTGGGCCATTTCTGAGCCTAAGTTTCAAGAGGCTTCTCACCCTTGTTTTTGATGCCTTGGTTCCTTGCTCAGCCATCATGAATTCAAACACACACTAACCAGATAGATGGTGACAGACTTGTAGGCCAAAGCTAAATGAGCTTAGTTGTTCCAAACCAGACTCAGGTCAGATGAGTAAGCTCAGTCAAGATCAATAATATACCCATGGAAGTCACGACTCTCCACAGATACATACGGAATTCAGCTGACCACTAAAGGTATGAGGAAAAAAAAAAGTTTTTTTTTCCAATAATGAATTTTAGTGTTATGGGAAAAAAAGCTAATTAATATGGTGCCTTTTTAATGTGTTGACCCATTTAAAATGTGTCTATTGAAGAAGTATTATCAGGAAAGCACTAAACTAAGTATTGCATGGGTAGAAAGATAAATATGAAAATATGTACTTACAGTATGAAATGTCTATAAAATTCACAATGTTTTAACTATATAGAAAAGAAAAGACCAATGTGAGAAGTGAAAATATATTTGAAGAAAGAAGATAAAGACAGAATTAAAGGATTAAAAACACAAAAAACGAATGATATATTTGTTGACTGAACTTTTGACTGAATGGCTTTGCTATAATATCCATGAGATGGGAAGGTTTTTCATGAGGCTATTAATTTAATCATTTTCTACTCATTATATATTAGTAAATATGTTAAACTAATCTTCTATACAAAATCTATAGATATATATTCATTTCCAAATTTGTCTTAAGTAAATGTTTCATAAAGTCTAGGATATTTGCATAATTTTATAATACCATAAAGAATATTCTTAATGTGATTAAGAATTTTACTTAAATTTATTTTTAAGTATTGTGATAATACTACTACTCTTGATAAAAATAATTATTATTATATGACACAGTGATAGTGTTTTACAGACACTGTCTGATATTGTTTGGAAGTAATATTTTTCCCATTTATTGTTTTGAAAAATAAAGTTTAGAGAGACAAGTAATTGTTTTCAGGTCTTGTAGTTATGAAGTGTCAGAACTGGGATAAGAAAGTAGGCACACATATACTGTACCTATTAAGAAGTATTATATACATATGTTTTATTAATATACTAATCTCTGGATGAGAATGCAAACTTGCTATTATGAGATAATAAAAAGTCAGTTAATTTTATCTCCAAAATATTTGTATTAGTTCAATAGGTAGTATTTATCAACTGAACACCTTTCTTTTTTGAGACAAAGTCTTACTATGTAGCACAAGTTGATCTTGAACCCCAGAGTTTTAGCAATCCTCCTGCCTCAGCCTCCCAGGTAGCTAGTACTATAGGTTTGAACTACCATTCCCAGCTCCAATGGGACACTTTATATATCTAGGCAAATATAGTTTGCTATATTCGACATAAGCAATGGTTTGTTGCATCTAAGTAAAATCTTCTTAAGAAATTATAAAATGAGCCAGATATTTACTTTCTCTTCCCACTGGTATTGTGCTCTGTTAAGAACAACAACAACAAAAGGTAATTAAATATTTAATAATGTTAACAAACATTTCAGAAAAAATCAGACAGAAATTAGCATGCATTTTTAAGTTTAGCTTTTAACTCTTTGACATGATAAATTCAAACTAGGGATTTATTTCAACAGGGAGGAAAATAGAATAAAATGTAATATTTTTCAAGGAACTAGAATTACTCTTTCTAAATCATTAGGACTTCAGATGTAAATGGAGAAAACAGCACTATGCATTTTAACTTTCTGGGATGATGGAAATGTTTACTACATTGTATTTTTTAGGATGGCAAGCCATTAGCCAGGTGTGCCTACTGAGCACCAATGATATTAAGAAACTATGTTTTTATTTAATTTAATAGTTTTAAAGTAAAACCAAAGGGCAATATGTGGCTAGGGGTAAAAACAGGCTTACAGCATCAATCCTAAAGTTAGTGCCTTTTTTCACTAAATGTTTTCAAGATGCAAAGAATATTTTATACTGGTCAATGACAAAAGCCAATCAGAAAAATAGTAAATAATTATATAACTTGTATGCTTTGAATTATTTAGATATTCAGAAAATCCTAAAATAGAAATAGAATTCAATTTTCAGCAAAGCATAGTTATTTATTAACTTCAATCACATCAATAAATGGCAATGACTGAAATAATACAGAGAAGAACAGAAGTTATTTAGCTATATCAAATTTTCTCAGGAAAAAAGGTATCAAAATTCAATTTCTAACCAACAGAAATAGAGGTTTGTGAACAATTTATTTTTATATTGTGAATGTGTGACATCCCAGCTAGAGAGGAGCGGAATTTCTTTTCTCATTCAGACTGGCTTTCACTTCAGTATGAGGCAGGAGAGAGACAAACACCAGGAGGAAGAATAAATCAATAGTTTTCATTTATCAAGAAAAATAGTTCTGGACCAATAAAGCTGAGTCCTCCTTTTGGGATCTGCTAGACCAGTGGGTCTGGTGTTTGATGACATTTAACATTTTGTTTAAGTGGACTGACATTTTGTGTTGAGAATAGTCTACCAGGTGATAAAGAAAATTAATTTTTTCCCTCTTTTCTGTCAACACTAATGCACATGAATGAGGCTGGAGGACAAAATCACACAGATGATTGCTTCCTCAAGCTCCAAACAATAATCAGTGGAAAACACCTCTCACCTCACATTCCCAGGACACAGAGCTCACTAGTGGTCTCCTTTACCCCATTTACCACTCCAGAGCACTTTAAGCTATAAAAGCAAGACCATTCCCCTGGAATAATTACTTTCCCATAAAATAGTAAATTTTAAATAGTTTATATATGCTTTCAGTGTTGAATATTTAACTTATACATCGTTTTCTCAATTTCTTAATTTTATTTGAATATGACATAAGGAGTATCTTCATTGAATGTTTTATAATTTATTCCTTTTAATAAGCTAATAATATTGAGTTAGTCCCTGGTATAGATGTACTGGTTTATATTTCTGCCAGTATTAATTGAATTTTTCTTAGTTAATAAGGAAAATTATTTATGTATATTTAGGAATCAAAGGAACTGATGCTTTCTGGAATCATATTGGAATGGCTTTAACATTTGTTTTACTTATGAGATCAACACTTCTATTTATGTAAGTCACATAGCACAGGTGAATTTCTATGACTTTGTGCATTCCACCATAGATCCTAAGTTTTAGAGCAGGGTATATCTGAATGAAGAAATAAGTAATTGAAATTATAATTAATTAAGGTGACTATATTGAATAAAAGAATATTTGTCTTAAGTTCAAAAAGTTTACCCTTGTTATCTTTCTATAAGCTCTTAATGATAAAATTTCTAAGTAATTGAAAATTAAGGGATTGTGATTTAGAATAAAAAAGAAAAAAGCTCCTGTAACTTAAATAGGCCCATTTTGATTATGTCAAACATAACTGTTAAGAGTCACTATAGAGCAGATGAGCACACCTTCTAGAACCAATGAACCCAAGATCGAAATGTAAAACAATCTTGTGCTCAATTTCCTTATGAATAAGGATGTAGATTAATCATAATGCAACATAAAGTTGCAATGAGAATTAAATAAGTTCTCGGTTATAAACCTTAGAGGATTGACTGGAGTATTATAGGTAATATGTTCTATGAAGGTCTTAAAATATGGCCATGAAGGCTTTGACATACCTAATTCACCTCCAGTTTAGTGTGGGCTGTTACTGGGTGACTTGTTCTGACAAGCAGAATGGTGAAAATGACGGTGGCTTCTAAAAGTGGGTCATAGCAGACATTGACACATCTGTCTTACTCTGTGGCATCATTCACTCTGAGGAAGTTGGTTGCTACATTGCGAGGACACTCCAAAGGGCCTCAGGACAGGTCCAGGTGGTAAAAGTCTCTGCATTCCCAACACAAGTCAGTCAGCACCTGAGTTCCCTGGGGACGGCCACATGAGTGATTCACCATGGAGGTGACTGTAAGTCAAGCCAAGTCAAGACTTTGGATCACTACAGCCCCTGCAGGTTGTACCTTGACCACAATTTGTAAGAAACCCTTTGAGAGAAATAACCAACTAAGTTGCTCACACATCCAGGCCCTCAGAAAATGTGAAATGATAGATATACGTGCTTTTAAGTTTTGAATTGTGGAGTAATTTGTTACACAGAAATTAATAACTAACATGAGAGTTATTATGATTAAAGAGTTTATATTGCATTTTAAATGTTAGTCTAAAGATGAAAAAATAATGAAAAAATATGTGCTCTAAAGGGCTTGTGGATAGGTTTCCACTAACTATCTTTACCATAAGAAGAGGTGATGGTAAAAATTACTTGATTTGTAATTAGTCAGAATTAGAAAAATGGGAAGATGTTAAGCTTTTATATAAAGATTGAAAACTGTATAGGTTAATTTGGAGGGATATTTTAAAAATACATACACTATTTGGTAAACTATTTTAAGAATCTACCTGATTGTGTCTTTAAAATTACATACATATCTTAGTTAAAAAATACATTTCAAAGCAGAACAAAATGTAGGAGATAGTTTGCTAAACTAGGGATGCGGCTCAGTGTAGTGCACCTGCATACCTGCATAGTGTATGCAAAGCCCTAGTTTCAGTACCCAATATTAAAACAAATTTTATATATATATATATATATATATATATATATATATATATATATATATATCCACTTGGAGGCCTGGAGGAGAAGGGGTGGAATCAGTGTATAGTGCTCCAGCAGAGGATTGGTGAGTAAATGAAGCAATTGAGAGGGTCATACTGTCCAATTTTAAGTTTTATGTGATGCTGATCTGTAACATTCAAATATTTATTTTCTTCTGCACTCCTTTCAGCCAATATTTCAGAAAAAATGCATGGCGACTATGCCATTTATAAAATGGAGTCAACTATGAAAATCAAATTAGACAATATATATCTAATTCTTATGAAATTGTTTTGCTCTGAGAGACATAATGCTCATGACAAATAATCCTCCTGTAGGAATGGGTTTATAGTCTATTACTTCTCTGATACATCTATGATTATCTCATTGTATATTCACATTTCAAATAGCAATAGAAAAAGCAATGATGTGAGTATTATATAGCATATGTGTCATAATCAGAATTAATTTCCCTAAAAATAATTAGATTAAAACCAATTTTTCATAAGATACTGAGGTGTATCATATGCAACATGTTTATCTGAAGTTTTAGTTGTATTAGGGTAGGACCCCTAAACTTTGTTCTTTATAACCAAGATTTGAAGACAATAAAGTTAAATAGGCAGGCAAAAATATCAGCATACATCATGGAATATATTAGAAAAATACTTCTGTCCTCTTCTTAATAAAAGTAAGGGAATATCCCACAGGAAAACTTACATGGAAAAGTTTCTGAACTCTAATAGCCCTTCATTCTTCGCGGTTTCATGTGTGGGTTTTGCCAATTCTATCAGACAGGTACAAGAACATTTTCAACTTGAAGAAACATTCACTTCTCTAAGAATTTTTACAGTAAGGCAAACAAACAAACAAAAGAGCCCCTGATTTTAAAAAATCTAAATGTTTGTAGACATTTAGACATTTATATATAGTCTAAAGAATCCATGTGTCCAGAGGTGTAATGAATGCACTTAAGAAAAAAAAAAAACTATCCCTCAGGGTCCAGATTCTGTAAAACTTAAAAAAAAAATTTGTATGTTTGGTTTTCTATTTTTTGTTTGTTCCAAAAGCAACATGGAATATGTATACTAATTGTAAGTATCTTTTGCAAAAATTAAAAAAGAGGAAAATACTACTTGCCTTTATGGACAAAAGTAATACAGTCCAATAATCTTTTTTATTTGCTCCAAAAGTCTTCTATAGATTTACACAATCAAAATTTCTGAGTGCCAACATGGGATTCCACATCTTTAGGAACTATTGTTTAGCAGCTATACCAGCTATTAAGCTTTAACACACTAAGGAAATAAACTCCAACAGACATAAAAGAAAAATTACAGTGTGCATTTTTTTTATAAAGATATACAATTCTTTGAATACCATGTAGTCTTTAGCTTAGCAATCAGATCTTTATTTTTGTGGACTAATAAATTGATGCGAATTTTTATTCTGGTCCATTCATTTCCTGATTATCCTTTGTGTTTTTAATTTCACATGGAAAAGTGAGTTATTTTGTATTTGCATATTTTTTTCTCATATATCTACTTTTGGAGTACTTACTAATTAATACATTTTAATAATAATGAAATATTATAAGTTACTAAAATATTTAAAGATACTTTATACTGTGGAAAAATATTCTTCAATTAATGGATTGTACAATATATGTATTCTAAATACTAAAAGTTTATTTTTTCCTTTTTGTTGGTGTCTGTCCAAAATAGTACCATATATTCTAATGTACTCTTAATGAACTGTCTCATTTTCTGCCTATATTTTTTTTAAAGAGAGAGAGAGAGAGAATTTTAATATTTATTTTTTCATTTTCAGTGGACACAACATCTTTGTTTTGTATGTGGTGCTGAGGATCGAACCCAGGCCGCACGCATGCCAGGCAAGCGCGCTACCACTTGAGCCACATCCCCAGCCCCTCTGCCTATATTTTTAAAAAGTGAATTATTGGGTTTTGTTTAGTTATATTTGATAGTGGAAACCATTTTGATATATTTATATGAGGTTGGAATTTATATTATTCTAATTAGGGCCCCAGTCTTTTGGATATACATGATAGTGAGATTAACTGTGGCATATTTATATGTACATAGGAAAGTTATGTCCATACAAATTCTGCTGTCTTTCCCATTTCTAATCCCCTCACCTTCCCTTCCCTTCATTTCCCTCACGTAATTCACTAAACTTCTATTCTTCCCATTCCCCACCTTGTTGTGTGTTAATATCCACATATTAGAGACAACATTCAACCTTTGGTTGTTTTGGGATTGACTAGTCTAACTTAGCAGGATAGTCTTCTCCAGATCCATTCATTTACAAGCAAAGTCATGAAGTCATTCTTCTTTTCGGATGAGTAATATTACATTATGTATATATAACACAATTTCTTTTGTTTTTCTTCATTCTTTTTAGATATATACAACAGTAGAGTGGTGTTAAATGTACATACATGGAGAATAACTTATTCTAATAAAAGTGTTTGGAATGCTCTTTAATCAATACTAGGAGGAATTGTAACTTTTAAAAGTTTTAAAAAAACAAAATTATACAATGGTAAATAACTGTATGAATTCTATTTAGTATTAACTCTGCGACTCCTTTATATAAAACATAAGATATTAGAGAAGTTTGATTTTTTTTTGATATTAGAGATTGAACCCAGGGGCATTCAACCACTGAGCCACATCCCCAGCCCTATTTTTGTATTTTATTTAGAAACAGGTTCTCACTGAGTTGCTGAGCACCTCACCATTGTGGAGGCTGGCTTTGAACTCATGATCCTCCTGCCGCAGCCTCCAGAGCTGCTGAGATTACAGGCGTGTGTGCCACTGCACCTGGCTAGGGAAGATTTTGTCACAGATTCTTCGTCTGTGAAAAGGGAATTAAAAAACAAATCTCTACAATATAGTAACCTTTTCAAAGAATTTAGAACATTTCTGGCATATAATTTGAATGCAATAATTTATTGTAATTGTTACATTTCTTATATCTGTGAACACTAATTCTGCTTAATAAATGTTGTCTTGTTCCCAGTATGTGTTAGCTGATCTTAGTTATTGAATATCTACTGTGTCAATATAGTGTTAGGTCCTTATGCCTCTCATAGAGCTCTTGCCACATCTATTTTCATGCCAGCAAAATAAAGCATGGTGGGTAAATTAGAACTGCATTGTCTTATTTAAAATGTGTATTTAGGATACATTCAATTTTGGAGTATGTGTTTTACATTCATCATGCTACTTACTTCTTCCAAAAATTAATTTTACAAATGAAGAAATAAAGTTCAGAAAATTGACACAAATTAGATCTTTAAATAGTGGAATGGAATAAAAATTTGTGTCTCACTTTCTAAATTTAAATTTCATGCTTCTGTTGTTACATTCGGATCTTTCTCCTGCTCTCCCAACATTGTAATAATAAATGTCAATAACTTCATATAATTATCCAAAGAAGTTTTGAAAATAATATTTTGAAGAAGGAAACCAGACAAAAAAACAAATTCTATATAAACATTTGATTATGCTATTGAAGTGAGTAATTTTTACTTTGAGGTGACTTTTCAGTAATGATGTAAATTTCTATAAAGATTGATGCTCAATAAAGACCTTGAAAAATCTTTTTAGTTTAAAAATTTAGTTGTAAAAACGTGTGTGTGTGTGTGTGTGTGTGTATACACACACACATATCTATTTATAAACATATATGTATATATTGATATTGTTCATATTTTGATCTAATTTTAGGCTGTTGCTCCAGTGACCTTTAATTTTATTCATATGCATAAAGAGACCAACATACGATTAGCAATGATTGTTCCTTTTGTCAAATATTGATTTTTGTTACAGTGATAATTTCAGTCTGATATTATTTATACTCAGAGAAGAGTAAATAACCAGTCAGTTGTCAGAAATCAGATTTGAGTGCTTTGTCTTTCCCAGTATTTCAGTGCTGGGCCTCATTTCATAAAGATACTATGAAACACATTGATTTCATACTTGAGTTTACTATTTGGCAATGTATTAAAATATACTGCCATAATCATTATGCACATAGCCTTTGGATGTATTTATAAGGACAATCGTAGCTTCAATTTGATATCATGACTTCGTCCCTGAATCTTGTGACTGGTATTATTTGCAATTCAATTCTATTTAATGGTGGCTCCTACATCAAGGTAATATAAATCTGCACCTACCATTAATCTGAAAACCTTCTACCATTATTCTGTAAACCTCTGGTATTGGGCCAACTTGATCACACAGTGAAAATTCCAGTTCCTCAAGAGCCTAATGACTCAGAGCCATTGCCTGTACTACCTTTGCCAATCATCACATAATTAGATAGAATTAATGTGTGGGTAGTGTAATTCAGATCATTTTAATGTTTATAATGATGATGAATAACCCTGGCTCTTACAGTGTTATCTGATTTGGCTAACAATACAAATTTTGATGGTTGGATAACTACCTCCTTTCTAGTTAACTCTATAATACAAATACATGGCCTTGGATCTCATTTTTCTTAATAAGTAGAATCAAATAAATCGTATTTAATTTTAGTGTTTCAACTTCATGCACAAATAATTTGGCCTCAGTGTATCTATTTTATGCCTGTAAGGAGACCTAAGCTCACAACATGTCTTGTAATGTAAGTTCAGTTGATGTCCCAGGAATAATAAAGTCTCATCAAATCCTGTAGATCACTGATTCTCAACAGGATAACTTTTACTACAGAGTACATTGTCATTATCTAAAGACATTTTGGATTGCTACAACTTGTGGATGCTATTGGTACAAAGTCAGTAGAGGTATGAGACTCTGGTAAACATCTGCTTTATGCAGAAGAGTCTCCTACACCTTTGCAACAATGAATGAATTTTCTGGCCCCAAATATTAATAGCACTGAAGATGAAGATCCCACCTTCAGATGACAAAAATCTGAACTTCAAATAACACCCCTTTGGTAGGATATAATAGAGGAATATCAAGCTCTTTCCTTGTTTCCACTGTCCAAATTGTGCATAAATGTTCATGCAATGAAAATCAAAATTATAAAACTATAGGAAAAGACATAAATGCAGATTTGTCTCAAGACATGAGTCAATCTTTTCTAGTGACTTCATTGCTGATAGACATATTCACAGACCAATGAAAATATTTCTAACTACTTCAAATTTAATCATAATATGAAGCAATAAGAGTTTGAGTGTATGCTGCATGAACAATTTTTATACATGTCTTCATACTATATAAAAATATTAATATTTTTGATAATTTTAATAAAAAAATATGCTAAAATCAGATTTTAATGAAAGTTATCTAGGATTCTAATTTTTATTCACAGCTAGTTTCTCAATCAATATTTGCTGAGTGTGACCTAAGTGGTCAACATTCCTTATATTCCTCTAAAAGCCTATATTAAGTATACAGGAACCCAGTTCATGGGAAGGAAAATGGGAGACACACTTAAGTAAAATTCCTCTGAACCCTGTTGATAGGGTGGTAATTCTCAAATTATTTATGGTATAAGTATCACTTGTGATACTTTTTTTAAAAAAGGTATATATATATATATATATATATATATATATATATAGAGAGAGAGAGAGAGAGAGAGAGAGAGAGAATATGAATCTTTTTTGTAGATGGACACAACACAATGCCTTTATTTTTATGTGGTGCTGAGAATCGAACCTGGGTCCCGCCTGTGCTAGGGGAGTGCTCTACCACTGAGCCACAATCCCAGCCCCTTGATATACTTTTCATAGATTCCTGAACACCAGAGAGTCTAATTTAGTAGGTATGGTGCAACAGCCAGAAGCATGCACTTTTAAATGAATCTTTCTGGTGATTTTATATAGGTGATTTCAGACAATAGTTTCAGAAATCTTGGCTTAAGTTTACAGTTCACTGGATATATCAAGTCTGAAAGGGATTCAATTTGGAAAAGGGAGAATAGAAAGAGTTAGAAAAAAGAACTGAAAATATTCAAGGGCTATAAAAATTGTTAATTTATATAAAATTCACTGTTTCAGCAGGTATTTATTGCAAGTCAATTATTAGCTAGGCATAGTCTACATACTAAGGTTAGAGTTTTGAACAAAACACAGAAAAAAATAGTTCACTCTTTTTAAGTTACATCACAGCAGGAGAAGACAAACAATGAATTCCTAACAGAAGGTGGAAATATTTAATAGCCATATTCAGATGTATACTTTAAATGAAATAATTCAAAATTTAATAAGATTTAAGAATTTCTTTCCTTTGAAAGATGCTCCTTGCTCAATCAACTCAATGGAGACCCATATTTCTACCAAACATTGGAATGTTAGTTGACATCAAATATATGGGTCAATGTTTTCCTTCAAAGCAACACCATGCCGACTAAGTCATGGTGTTGCCAACAATATCTTGAAATAACTTCTTGACAAATCCTGCTGCCAGGTATTATTTCCAATTTGCAAAAAACTATTAAATAATATTTAACTTAGCTGCCTTTATATCCCCATGTTAAAATACCATGTATTGTTGTTGTGATAATTTATCTGTGGTTCACTATAGGGGTACCACTGTTACCCAACAATATAATTTTTTAAAATTCTCTGATGTGAATAATAAAAAGAAATTGTAGTGTGTATACATGTGCCTTTTTAAAATTCCTTAGCATTGTCGGACACTAAATTGGAAGTATTTGATAAGAAATTACAAAAATAGGGCTGGGGATGTGGCTCAAGCGGTAGCGCGCTCGCCTCGCATGCGTGCGGCCTGGGTTCGATCCTCAGCACCACATACCAACAAAGATGTTGTGTCCGCCGAGAACTAAAAAATAAATATTAAAAATTCTCTCTCTCTCTCACTCTCTCACCCTCTCTCACTCTCTCTTTAAAAAAAAAAAGAAATTCCAAAAATAAATTTAGTAAAATAATTTAGTGTCTGGAAAACAACAGAATGCAAAGTTTAAATTTATTTACTAAAGACTTTCTTGGATCATTTTATATGTGACTATAATTGTAATCTTTAAAGAGATGAAAAATATCAGCTGTGTTACTGAAACTTATTTATCCTCAAGTACTTTAAGTGGACTTTATAAAGAACTATATGCATGAAATAGTAATTGAGAATACAGGGGAAAAAGGAAAAAAAACTTTTAAAGACTGGCCAAGCCAAGTTTTAAAAAACCTATCAATCATTCTATTTATTGATATACATATATTTAAATATAATTTTATAACTACACGACCAACATTTCACAGCCTGTGAAAATGTTAATAAGAAAAGCCACCTTTTCATTTGGAGTTGAAATTTAATGATTTCAGTGCTTGTGTTGTAGCCTAAAAGAAGAATTAATTTGCAAATCAGGTCTTGATCAATGAGTGACTTTCCTCTCCCCAGCAAGCAGAACAAATTTCTCATCATCAAATCATGAAAAAGAGTGGTATCAGAAGATAGGACATAATCTGTTGGAAACCATATGAATTATGGGTTTGTTTGAGCCAATATAATGCAGGGAAGCTGCTTTTCTGGGAATTCCTGGATAAAATTCCCTGGTTCTAGAAAGCCCAGATCATGCTGGCACCATTCTTACCTCACAACCTTAGGATCAAACAGCCTCCCTTAGATGGGCATAACCTGTCAAATGAACAACCTGTTCACTGCAAGATTCTCCCACAGCATAAAACAAGACCCCTCCCACTGAAACCCTATCCCTGTCTTTGATGTACTTCCCCTTAAATAATCAAGACCTTTATCAGTTGTTCAGTTCCAGTTCCTATCAGGGCTGGAAGACCCATTAGATGCCTGCTTCCTAAATCTAATCTTTATCTTTATTTCTTACTGATTATTTCAGACTTTTTATCTTCCCAGGTGGCTCACCCCTCCTAGGAGGAACCTGATCTTCTGGAGTGTTGGCCACCCTATCATAATAATCAAATAAGAAGTAGCCAGAAGGCGAATGCCAAGTCTGTTCGGTGCAAATCTTTAAATATTGCAGAGCACTTTGTGGAAGGAAGCATCATTTAAAGAAATGAATTCCTAAGGATACCTTTGTAGACATATTCCGAACAACTGTATTTGAAAAATGGAAAGTAATATTAAAATGAAAGTATTACCAACAAGTTATAACTACTAAATAAAAATATATGTAAATGAAAATATACATTGTATCTGAAATTGTTTTTATGTGATTACTTGCTTGTACCCCAAACAGGTAGATTGCTAATTTAAGAACATTTTAAACTGTTTTTCACTTCATATTTATTATTTCTCTAGGGAAGAGTGTTTTTCTCGGTAATGACAAATATTAGAAACCTTATTACCATGGTCTGAATATTTGTCTATAAAGGTTAAGATGCTATCATGAAAGAAATCTAGATCCAATAAGAGATTTTCTCTTAGTTTTATTGGTAAAGAATTTTGAGGTTTTGCTTGTTTTTATTTGCATAATGAGACAGAATGAGGCTCCGTGACATCGATTTAATTGTTAATGATATGTTTAATATACTCTTTAGAATTGAGATACATAAAAAATTATAAAATTTCTTAAAAGTTTAGGAATCCAAAAGATATAAGACCCCATATTTTTCCCATTATGAGCATAATAAAAGAGGAAGATGATGGAAAGGAGGAAAAAGAGGAGAGGGTGGAGAAGTAGAAATAATGGTGGGGACCTTCTCCTGTTCTCACGAAGTGGGCATCTAGACCTAGACAGCCTGAATGCTTTTCCATATGTGGTGGGAAGTAGATAAATATTTCCTTATGTGGTCAAGAGAAACTTGGATATGACACACAAAGTGATGAACATTATTCTGAATAGAAATAAGATGCCTCAACAGTACATGAACAACAGTATTAAAATAGGAAGCCTCATTTCTTTGCAATATGGCCCCTCATGGTGTCTCCTTCCATATTGGTAGTCATAACTTTAATTAAATATGAGGGCTAATGAAAGATAGGAATGGTTATTAAATGGATCTCACTGTATATAGAAAGTTGTAGTTGATCTGAAGCTTGCAGCTTCACATTTTCCTAGTAATTCTCTATTCATCAACAGGTTGTTTTTTTGTTTGTTTGTTTGTTTGTTTGTTTGTTTGTTTTAGATAGAGTCTCACTAAGTTGCTTAGGTTTGAGTCAAACTTGCAATCTTCCTGCCTCTTACCTTCACAAGTTGCTAGTATTACAAGCATGGGTCACCACACCTGGGTCCATTTATCAACCATTAAAAAAGTAATTTGTATGAAAAAATATAGGTCACCTAATATGTGGGAGATGTTATGAGTATAACAGAAATTTTCCATTAATGTCAATTTATGGAGTAAACCTTTCTAAAACATTGATTCATAAATCATACTTGTATAAACACATTATCACTCAAAATTCAGAAAATGAAACTAGAAAATAACAAAACTTTTTTAAGTTAATAATTAAACCTGACTAGATCTTGATTTAGTTTCATATCATTGAATATATCACAATCAATTCTTTCCACTATTTCAGATTCATTAGTTTGAGTGTTTATAAAGTATTGTGTCTAAATAGTAAAATTTATTTTTAAAATGATATATTCTTATTCATCAGTTATGTGATCAAATATTTTAAAATAATATGTCTATATTATTTCTATTATCAGTGAAAAATGAAAATAAGTGATATAAGGAATAGAGAAGTATATTACTGTATAAATTTATAATGAAATGATATAGAGTCAACAAAAGCTACGTAGGAGTAAATGTTATGAATAGTTATTTACCTCTTATTCCTTATTACTTTCCTACATTTGTCAAATTTTCTACAGTGACAAATGTATAAAATAAAAAAATATTTTCTTATTAATATATCTCTGCAACTATCATTTTCATTTGTATTAATTTTGTTTTAATAAATTTACTCATGTAAGACTTTTGACAGTTGCATAAAATTTACTTGATGTCCAGATTAGGCACTTGTATTTAGACAGAATACATTTATTATCCAGTATAACATTTTCAGGAAACACACTACTCTTATATGAGAAAGCAGAGAAAAAAATTGACACAAAATATTTTAGCACAGTAACAAGATAATTAGAATTCTTATTCACAAACTGTTCTCTTGCCAAGTTAGGCAATGTTCCAAAATCATAATGCTTTCAAACTGTATGATGTTATTATAAAATTTTCCTTTAACAAAGCCAACACGTATTTCCTAAAGTAAGTTTCTTCAAAAAAATTATTAAAGTACAGCTTTATGAAGTTTCTAAACTGGTGTTTAAAATCCAGCAATGATAGATGATTCTGAACATAGTGAGTTTGAGATTGCATAGGCTCAGATTCTAGTTTATACCTGGTCAATTAATTCTGCCTAATTTAACTGATTAGTACAGGCTGAGAAGAGGGGAAAGAGACAAAAGGAAAATAGTGGTAACATAAAGCTACTAAAACACAGAAGGAAGTGTTCTATAGGACAGTGGGATGACCACAATACACAATAATCATAAATTTTATGGAAACCTAGAAGACAGAACCTAGAAAAATCCAAACAGAGAAATGATAAGGAACTAGAAATGCTAATTACTCTGATTTGTTCATAACATATTATAGGCATATATTAAAATATTACACTGTATCCCACAAATATGTTCAAGTATTATATGTTAATTAAAACTTTAAAGTTTTAAATAACTTTTTCATTTAAAAGCCAGGGTCAAATGTCCAGTGTATTATAGAATCCAGTCTCTTTCTAAAGTATTTTACTGTTCGAGTCCTAGGCATTAAGTCAATTGACTTTGCCTCTAGATTAAATTGAGATATTTTTGACAAACATGTTCTATATTAACCCCCTGTACATAACATGTAATGGGCGTATGATTTTAAAAATGCAGTAACCTATTTTCTGCATTATGTAATACCACATGATTTCTCTTTACCTATGCTTCAGAGGACCTTGTAAAACAGCAGTGTTACACATTTTGTAACAATCTGTGATTTTTGATATGATTATTCTACCAGAAAGCCCTTTATTCATATAACATAGCACTTCAGGAAAAATGCATCAGGATTGATATGATAATTTAAGCTTTTACTAAGTTCTCCTTAGTCTTTGTCCTATGGATAGTGCACAGTAATGAGATAAAATACAAAGTTAAAATAAGATGAACAGTTATCTTCACTGAAGAAAAACTAAACCCCTGATTGGGATTTAAAAGTAAATAATCTCTGGAGTTCTAAATTCATTTTTAAATTTGTGATGAAAATACCTGGCATATACATGGCATTCTCTAGATATTTATTGTGACAAAGTGAATAAATGAATGAAATAATAAAATCTTCCAACCAATTAAGAATAGTGCTTCTATTTTAAACAATATTAAATAATATCTACCTTGTAAAAATAGCATCAATCTTATATAATGTTAAAATATGAAAGACTATTCCATAAAAATAAAGCAATTCTAATTATACCAATTTGGCATTATAAAGTAGTTTGAAGACATTACTTTAAAAAGGAATAGAAAGTTTTTTCATATTTTCAGGCAGTACCATTTCCTGATGAAAAGGATAAATTGAAGGATGATTAGAAATTAGATTGAAATAGACATGAAAGTAGTTAGAAAAAGGAATATTCAAATAAACAAACAAAACTTCCTTTATAGCAATACTAAGTTAAAACATCATAAAATACACAATAAAATACAGATTACAGGGTTGGGGATATAGTTCAGTGATAGAGCACTTGCTTAGAATAAGCAAAACTCTGGGTTTGATTCTGAGCACCACAATAAAGAAGGAAAGAAAATATAAACTAAGCAATGAACTCAAGAAACCTATATAAATTAGATAGAAATTAAAATGTTTTAAAAATGTAATAAAATATCAGAACAAGATTAAATAGTAAATATGTTGAGAAGGATGAGGGAATAGAATGAGTGAGAATCAAGATAAATTTGATAATGGATTTAAATAAACATAAATTTTAAGAAAATACTTTTAAGAAATTAGTGAGCACTTACTTAAATTATATATAGATTGTAAGCAAAGATGGTTACAGTAATTCCTTCCATGGTAATTTTTCCTTACAACTTTTTTACTCTTCAACAGTACATGATGTTTGCTTCCCCACTCTATGAATCTGAATTTGACCATGTGGCTTGGTTAACCACAGAACATTAGCACAGGTGATACAAGCAGAGTCTAGATAAGCATTTGTGCATTGGAAATCCCCTTGATTGCTCTTAATACCCCGAAACTATAATATAAATGAGAATATGCTAGTTTATTGGAGAAACCACATGGAAGAAAATAAAAGTATTTAACTGACTGCCTGACAACCACCAGGCATTTGAGCAAGGTGATAAATGATCATCTAATCTCAGTGGAGGTACCTACAGTCCCATGAGTGACACAGGCGGGCAAGCTCAGCAGAAACACCAGTTTTTCAATCCAAATTCCTCCACTTCAGTATTGTTAGCAAATAAAACACTGGCTTTTATAATCCTCTAAAACTTTAAGTGATCTGTCATACATGATAAAAAATGTATAGACATTGCAAAATACATAAATGCATCATGAAGTAAAACTAATTAGAATAGTGAAACTAACTTAAGAATGTACAGATTAATCATAGACTCAGGTACATACAAGTATTTAGAAACTGAAAAATAGAGAACAAAAGGAGTTTTAAACAAATATCACTATCATTATTGGTTAACTTAATTCAAACATGTCTCAAAATACAGACCCTGTAATTCAATTATGTCCACATGAAGTAAAAAATAATTAAATATATTATCTGAAACTATGAGAAAATATAAGTGAATATGATTTGTTTGCATAAGTCTTTTATAAACATAATGCTAACATCAGAATTATAGATGATTCATCAACTGTGTAAAAAGTTTTCTTTTATCACAAACAATAAACAAAGGCTTTAAACTTTGACTTTATATGAACTTTCAAAACAGGAAAGAAATAAGTAATCACACATAATTTTTTTTGAAAGTTCTAAAATAATGAGTATTATAACAAATGGAGAAGAGACACAAGCAAAAGAGGAAAAATTATGAATGTTCAAGATATGTGAAATATTTAATTACAATTGTCATCAAAGAAATGCATATGAAAACAACAATATTATTTTTTTTCCTTTCCTACTAGTGTAGCATAAACATAATGAAATTTTTTTGTGTTGGCAGAATTTTGGAATGAACATTCCATGATGATGGTGTTGACAGTATGCATTAAATATAATTTTGGAAGGAAGAGATTCTGTATAGTAAGCCTTTTAAATGCACCTAACTTATTAGTGAGCAGTCTCAATTCTAATAGATTTTAAGAAAAATTAGATATGTTTATTAGAGTTGTTTAAAAAACAGATGGAATTGGAGAATATCATGCTGAGTGAAATAAGCCAATTCCCTAAATTCAAAGGTGAATGTTCTCCCTACTAAGTGGATGCTGATACACCATGGGGGAGGGCATGGGAAAAATGGAGGAACTTTGATTGGGTAAAGGGGAGGAAGTGAAGGTGAGGGCGTGTGGGGTCAGGAAAGATGGTGGAATGTGATAGACATTATATGTATGACTGCACATATGGTGTGATGCTACATTGTGTACGATCAGATAAATGAAAAGTTATGCTGCAATTTTGTAAAATGAATTAAAATGCATTCTGCTGCATATACACCTAATTAAAATAAGTAAATCAAATTTTAAAAAAGATAGTACTTGTTAGGCACAAGTTTCCAAACAATATTAATTAAAAAATAAATTATAAAGCACAGTATGGTTATTTTTTAGGCACTCAGGTAATAGAAATAAAGTATTTATAAGTTGACCCATGTACTCTAGGATAATCAGACAATTATGAAGGAAACCAACTCATGAACCAACTCATTATATTTGTTTCATAAGTACGGTAAGAGTTATTCACACTGTAGTGTGTGTGAAATCATAACAGAAAATTTCATAAAAGTAATAAGTTCTGTAATGCCTGAAAATTATCTATAACCATTTGTCGAACACCTCATATGTGTGCACATCATGCTAAATGCTGGAATAGAGCACAAAAGGACACAGATTTCTCAATTTTTGCTCCCCTTCTACCTTTACAAATTTATTCCCTCTATTTTCTTAGATAATAAGTTATTTTGTTTCTAATTCTGTTTCCCTTCTCATTTTTATTGCAATATATAATTTTTATTAAAAACATTTTATTCAGATATGGTTAAAATATGAGTATCTAAGCCATTAATATATCATTCTACTGTTTTAATATGACTCAACATGAGTGTTTGCCAGAGAACTCTGACCAGATATATCACATAGAAAATCAATTGTCAAGAAATATCACCAGAGGACGCTCCGGCCGGTGTGTGTCGGTGTGTGTGTGTGTGTGTGTGTGTGTGTGTGTGAGTGTGGTGTGTGTGGTGTGTGTGTGTGTGTGTGTGTGTGAGTGTGCGCGCTCGGAGTGTGTGTATTTGTGTATCGGCGGTCCCGGATGTTGCGGACAGTATGAGGCGAGCGCAGGGGGACGGGGACCAGCAGCTGTCGCCGCCGCTCTCAGAGTGAAGAAAGAACAGAAATCTTTGTTCCCTGACTTTGGAAACCTTGTTTAACCTTCAAACTGGCGATGTCAAGGGTTCCAAGTCCTCCACCTCCGGCAGAAATGTCGAGTGGCCCTGTAGCTGAGAGCTGGTGCTACACTCAGATCAAGGTAGTGAAATTCTCCTACATGTGGACCATTAATAACTTTAGCTTTTGCCGGGAAGAAATGGGTGAAGTCATTAAAAGTTCAACCTTTTCATCAGGAGCCAATGATAAACTGAAATGGTGTTTGCGAGTAAACCCAAAAGGGTTAGATGAAGAAAGCAAAGATTACCTGTCACTTTACCTGTTACTGGTCAGCTGTCCAAAGAGTGAAGTTCGGGCAAAATTCAAATTCTCCATCCTGAATGCTAAGGGAGAAGAAACCAAAGCTATGGAGAGTCCACGAGCTTATAGGTTTGTGCAAGGCAAGGACTGGGGATTCAAAAAATTCATCCGTAGAGATTTTCTTTTGGATGAGGCTAACGGGCTTCTCCCTGATGACAAGCTTACCCTCTTTTGTGAGGTGAGTGTGGTACAAGATTCCGTAAACATTTCTGGCCAGAATACCATGAATATGGTGAAGGTTCCTGAATGCCGGTTGGCAGATGAGTTAGGAGGGCTGTGGGAGAATTCCCGGTTCACAGATTGCTGCCTGTGTGTTGCTGGCCAAGAGTTCCAGGCTCACAAAGCTATCTTAGCAGCACGTTCTCCAGTTTTTAGTGCGATGTTTGAACATGAAATGGAGGAGAGCAAAAAGAATCGGGTTGAAATCAATGACGTGGAGCCTGAAGTTTTTAAGGAGATGATGTGCTTCATTTACACGGGGAAGGCTCCAAATCTCGACAAAATGGCTGATGATCTGCTGGCAGCTGCTGACAAGTATGCCCTGGAGCGTTTGAAGGTCATGTGTGAGGATGCCCTCTGCAGTAACCTCTCCGTGGAGAATGCCGCAGAAATTCTCATCCTGGCTGACCTCCACAGCGCAGATCAGTTGAAAACTCAGGCAGTGGATTTCATCAACTATCATGCTTCAGATGTCTTGGAGACCTCTGGATGGAAGTCAATGGTGGTGTCACATCCCCACTTGGTGGCTGAAGCATATCGCTCTCTGGCTTCAGCACAGTGCCCTTTCCTGGGACCCCCCCGCAAACGCCTGAAGCAATCCTAAAATCCTGCCTTTTGCAAGACTCCGGATTTTCCAGAAGCAGCAGCCCCTGTTGCTGCCACTGACCACCAGGTAGACAGCGCAATCTGTGGAGCTTTACTCTGTTGTGGGGAAGAGACTGCATCGTGGCCCCAGACTTTTGAAACAGCACTAAATAACTTGGGGAAGCCGGGGGGAGGGAAAGGCCCAGGACTCGGGGCTACTCAACCTAATGAAAACCCTGTTGCTGCGTCACCGTGTTCCCTTTGGCTTGACCAAGTCTGACTCTGGGATTCAGTTTAGGTGCTGGCCCTGAGCACATCCCAGTCGTGGTACTTCGGAGAAACCTACCTGCATCTGACTGAGCAGAACAAATTGTCAGGTGCCTGGAGCAAAAAGGAAAAAGAAGAAAGAAAAAAAAAAGGACATTTAGTTTTAAGAGAAGGGAAAAGGAAAGAAGAGTTTTTGCAGAATTTTTCAAAAATCAGTTTGTGAATTCTAATAGTATTTATGTTGAGAGAAGCAAATTTTAGTCCTTCCAACTGTGCTGAAGCTTGGATGTTTGTGAAAACTCCTCACCACCACACAAGTATCAGAAGAGCTCTCTCGTTAGCACTTATTGTTTGCAAGAACAGAATACATCCTTTTATCCTCTTATGAAAGTTACAAGCGAAGGCAAAAGGGGAAGAGGTTATTTGATCTGGAAGATAAGTGTTCTGATGATAGTGGCTTTTGCAAAAATCTTTATTGGTGTTGAAAACTGGAAAAAATAATTCATCCAGAATTCATGCTGTCTTGACAAGAACTATGGTTCTCTGTTTTTAGATATTGTGGAAAATGTTTTTTGGCATTTTTCTCTGATTTTATTTCTCTTCCCTCCCCCCTCCCTTTTTTCTAAAAAAAAAAAAAACAAAAAAAACGCAAGAAATCTGAAAACACACAAAACAAAAACAACAAAAAGAAGAGAAGAAAAAAGGAAATTTTATTATTAATGCTGTGTGAAAAAAGTCCCAGCACAGATTGCTCAGCTGTTCGTACCTGACTTGCCACCTGCATAGGAGCCAGTCCTGTTCCTCCTTCTTAGCCCTCTTCCTACAGGGGAGAACTTCCAAATGTTAATTTTTTCTTTTTGAAAATATAAATAATTACTATTTTGTAAAAAAAAAAAAAAAAAAAAAAAAAAAAAAAGAAATATCACCACACATACACAAAGACTGTTATTTCAGATTTTGAAACATCATTTAAACATTTGTACCTGTGCTGTATGTTACCTGTGTCCTCAGAATCACCCAATCAAACCCCAGATTCAGATTTCCATTCACAACATACTTTTGGGAATGTTTTTGTTGTTTAGATCTGTGAAGTTTTCATCTGTTTCAAATAAGAATTTTATGAATCCTTCTTATTGGATATTCATTGACATAGGAAAGTTATCAGTAAAAGCAACATAAGATGAAAACATTACACAAATTTTCCTTGTTCTGAGTACATATTTCTCTGTTTGAGAAATCTTAACTAGAGAATTTAATTCATCAGTGAAAAACCACTATTAAGACTTTTGTTTGTGTTATCTGACATTAAATATGGTCCTTGACTGTCTGCTTTAGGAAAAGTTACTTAAACACAATTTTCCTCAGGAAGCCCTTTCTTACCAGCCCCACCCTGGCTGGACAAAGCATCCTGCTTCATGCTCTAATAATGTCGTTTGATTTCCTATTTCTAATGAAAGATCACAGGGTCTTCAATTTTTTCCACATATTTTCTATATGCCCATATCCTTGAACTCAAACTTCACACAAAAGATAAACATAATTTTTGATGAAATGAATTGGGAAAATGAAAAAGACATTCAGTAATTTAACAAGCAAGCAAAATTATATCATAGAGGTAAAGTATTTGTTGACTCCTGCTAATGCCAGTCCAATCCTTTGAAATTTTGGTAATTACCAATTATAAAATTGAAATGACAAAACTTTTGTATACCTCTTTAAGTTAAAAAATAAGCACGGAATCACAAAGGAAAAGAATGTTTACACTTATCAATAGGATATGATAATATCCAAAACTTGAATCATCACCAATTTGCATTAAACTGATAGGACAAATCATTTTATATATTGCCATTCAGTTTTTGCTCTGCTTTTCCTAAGATAACTTCATTAAATGTTAAATACATGCAGCAAAAAACAAACAAACATGATTTTGCAAAAATCTCAGGTAACACGGTTTAGTTCAGCCTATATATTGGGAAACATATTTTGGAATAATTTCTTGTTTTCTTCAAAATCAATGGAATTTCCTCCAAATTGAAAAGGTCAGATTTTATACACACACACACACACACACACACACATGTATATATAACATATATATAAGTATACATATAAATACAATTTAAACATTTAATATAAATATAGCTGATACATGTGTGTGTATAGGTCTGTGTATGTGTGTGTGTGTGTGTGTGTGTGTGTGTGTGTGTGTGTGTGTGTGTGTATAGTCTAGTAGCCACTTTCTTCTAATGGAAATGATCACCTTAGAGTATGTTTGCTTTGTAGAATTGAAAAGACTACTTTTCTTTCTGGCAAGACCACAGACAGCAAAATGTTACAATAAAATGATAACACTTGGAGAGGGTTTCATCTCTATCTATCTATACATATTTGTCCCTATCCATAGAAATATGATTGTAATTATATATATATATATACATATATATATAATTACGATATATATATATATACCATAATGTCATTTCTTATTCAATATATATGATAAATATGATAATATCATATTCCATATATATATATACATATATATATATGCCACGCACACACATAGACTAGTTTCTTCAATTTTATAAAATAAATATATTACTCTAAGATGATCATTTCCATTGAAAGAAAGTGGATTCTAAACTGTTTTAAATGTTACAATTTAAGAAGAGAAGAACCACCAAATAAAAGTTCCATTCCAGATATAAAACAAACACACAAAAGGAGTCTTGGGAAATTTTAATGACAGCGTACTATTTATTTAAAACCGTTTTTTTTTCTGACAAATAAGTTATCTTATATGAAGAGGAATTTTCCCTTTGTATTTTTATTAATGAAGAATATTAATTTGTATTTTCCCTTTTATATTTTTACAGAAAAGCAAACTCCATTGGAAGAGGTGGCATAGTAGGCATTAAGGCCAGAAAGTTTGTTTGCTCTAGTTCCACTGACTCTGAAGCCTGAAACTGTTCCCGTACTAAAATCTTGATAAATGTTTCCTATTTTAGAAACATGAATTCTTCCAAGGTGCCCCTGGGGGAAAGCTCTTCAAGCCTTTGTGATTTCCTCTAAATGTTTAAAATCATGCTCTCCTTATGTGTTCTGAATAACAATTATTGGCTTGTTTCCTGGAAATAAAGGTGCTTTATTCTTTTTTTTTTTCTTTTTATTGGCCTCACAGTGACATGCCTCCCATGCCAAAAAATTGTAATATAGTTTTATCATTCAAATGATAAAAATAATAAATTTTAGTTCCTCTTTTGAACTCCATGACTGAAGTAAAGAAAGTAACAATTAAGCAATACAGGGGGAAAAGCTATGAAATATTGAATAACAACTATTCATATTGCAAAATAGTGGTATGACTTATAAAAGTGACTTGAATATCATATTTTATTAAATTACCGTGTATTCAGAATAGAGTTTCATTAGATTTAGTACACATTAGTAATAATGATATATGAGTTACTTATAATTCAGTATTGAGTAAAGCTTTTTGAAAAATATCCAAAATTAAATTATAAAATTTGGAAAAATTTATTTAATACATTAAACACATTAAAATTTTAAGCTAGTGTTGGGGTTGTAGCTCAGTGGCAGAGCACTTGCCTAGCATGTGTGAGGCACTGGGTTCCATTCTCAGCACCACATAAAAATAAATAAATAAATAAAGGTCTGTCAACAACTAAAAAAAATGTTAAGCTATGACACATTGCTCACAAAAAATAAACAATGACATTCATGGTATGATCGTAATTATATAAAAAACCTAGGATAAATAGAAATAGATAGAAAACATAGAAAATTTTCAAATGTTATCACTCTATACTTTTCAAAATTATATGCAAAATACCAAGTGAAAATAAATATAAAGGCAAATAAATGAATGAAATGTACTACATATAATTTTAAATTTATTTTTACAACAAAAGTAGCATCATTCAAAGTTAGAAGCATTTTTTGCCCCACATGCCACAGGATTAATGAACATAATGAAAAATGATATATGATTTGCTCTTAAAGGAAAATAAAACACTAATATTTAAGACAAAACTGCATATGTGACATGTAAAATTATTAGAAAACTTTTAATTCAAAGAAATACTAATGACTTAGTAGATACTTAAGTGGGGCTGGTGACATGCACCAATAGTCTCAGTTAAGATATACTCCTCAAACAAACAAACTAAAATAAAAGCACAAAAAATATAATATATATATATATATTTAAAATGCAAAAAATACTATATCCCCATGAAGGGCATTTAAATAAACACTCTTCAGAATTAAATGAGTAAAATCTATCTAAAAACGTTTTAAAATTTCAGTCATTAATACAAGTCAATCCATTTCTTAGGATCCAGGAAAGAATAGAAAAGTGTCAAACTGTTTATAGTTGAACAAATAGGAGGATATCAATAGTTGGATAATAGATCAGTTGATTGTATAATACACAATAAACTGTTACATTCTAATGAATGCTATATTATCAAAATGTTTAATGATGTGTAAAAATATACTTATTTTATATTGAGATAAATGTCAAATAGTTTATATAAATATAGGCATACAATCACATATATTTAAGTGTAACTGTGTAATAAGTATATAAATTAAATGGAAAAAAGTGTTGATATTATGAATGGAACAATCATATATTATTTCTTCTTCTATACATATTTTTTAGAAGTAATTTGAAGTTTTGAAATTAAAAAATTAATTTGTATTCCAGTGATATATTTACTCAAAGACATCTTTTCATTATTTATAATTTATTAAAGCATGGGGACTAAATAATACTGCTAATGTGAAAGAATTTTCAAAGGAAACAATGTATAAATTATTTAAAATTAGTATTTCTTTTTTTCTTTACCAGCATGTTGAAAAGAAGTCCTTACCAAGATATAAATGGATTTCCATTACTACAAACAGGGAGTTGCCCCAGTGAAGATGGTGATGAAGGTTGCCTATGATGGGGTGTCAGATCAGGTTGGGGGAGCCGGGGAATGGTGTTAGATGATGAGTTCAGAGAGGAGCTCTGTGGTATGCAGGGTGTGGCTATCAGCTGACTTCCGAGGCTGTGTGAAGTTCCAGGGTGCAGGCAGGCTACTGTGCATAAGGGACAACCTCTGCTGCTGCAGAGTTCCAAGATGGAGGTGACTAGGGGAGCGCCTCGTTGGTCGATAAAGTCCAATAGGAGTGATAGCCAGAGTTTCTACTTGTGGGAAGCTGCCGAGTGTCCTGTGCAGAAGCTGTGTGCGTGATTTCTGCTCAGTTGGGTGGCTGAAAGTTCTTCCTGGGCCACTTCTGCTGATAGTCTCACTCAATACCCAGTAGTCCCGCATGGTTGAGTAGTTGGGAGACTCTGATGCTAAGGCCCAGAGCCCTGGACAGGCATGGTCTTTCCTGCTTGTGTGCAGAATTTTTGCTTACAGAAAAGCAGTATTCTCACTATTTGAATCTCAGGTCTTGGAGAGACTCAGATTTCAGCCTCTTTCCGGCCCTCCATCTGGGATCCCCCTTTTATTACCTATTTTTGTCACCTTTGTCTTGACCCATAAATACTGAAACACTTCTTTCATTTTGTTTTTTGGATCTCTTTGAGGTTTCATCCTTTTCCTTTTCTTTAATGCTACAGTTTTGAAAAGTAAAAACTATATGCTGACAGATTCTTTCCCTTCATTTTAAACTTGGTTCCTTTTGATAATTAGGTGTTTCTACTTAAATGTTCAAGATGTAGCTCAAACTTAACAACCCTGTTATGGTATGGATCTCAAATGCCCTACAAATTCCCATTTGTAGCTTGGTCCCCATTAGGTTAGGTTATTGGGGGGTTTGTGGAAACTGCAGGACATAGCCTAGTTGGAGACAGTAGATCCCTGGGGGCATATACTTGGGTATATTTTATCTCCAGACCTACCTACCTCTCTCTCTCTCTCTCTCTCTCTCTCTCTCTCTCTCTCTCTCTCTCCTTTCCAAACAACATGAGGTGAGGAGCTCTAACTATTATACTTGTCATAATGTTCTGCCCCATTACAAACACATAGTGATGGGGCCATGGGCCCATAAACTGAAACCTTTAAAACAATAACCTAAAACAAATTGTTTCTTCTCCAATTTATTTCCTCAGGCATTTTGTCACAGCAATGGAAAATTGACAAACACATGCTCTCAAATGAAATCTTGAAAGTACTCCAAAATGATTCTTCAAATATAATTCTCATTTCTGAAAGTTCTGATTCCATTTTCTAAGTTATATAAATAAGTATGTAGAAGTCATCCTTGCCTCGAGGACTGGGATTTTCTGCTTCTGCATTGACCAGTCATTAGAGATAATTTGCCCTGAAAAAAGGATGTCACCCTAGGTGACATGACTCTCCTATCTGGAAGGCAAACAGCTGTGAGCTATTCTTACAAGGGACACATTGAGTGATTCTATCTCAAAGAGATGAGATTTGGGCTATACATCACTATATCCACTACAGATGCCATCTTGGAGCCATTTAAAATTCTGTGTAAAATGTCATATTGCTAATTTTATGATTACATTATAGTTAGAGAGGAGTTGCTTAAGTTTGGTTCTTATATTTTAACTTATATATAGGTATTTTGAAGTTTACTTGTGCAGTCATATAATAAACACAGTTTTCATCCAGTGCTGTGTCAAAATCACATTGATAATTTCTTATATCGTATACATACGGAATTTTCATAATTTTTAGGTCTGCTTAAAATTTTGCACGATTTTTTGAAAATAGTGAAATATAGGAGTTTTAACAAAGAAACACTTTTGTTTGTTAAGATTTTCAGAAGTTCTCTCAGCTAAGGTGTGGCATGAAAAATAAATCGTTTAACATTTTTTTCTCCTTGTCTTGTGTCCTCTTATTGAACCTCCATTGGCATGTTTTTAAAATAATGCCTCAGTTGTGATGGGTTCATTGCCTTGCATTCACTCTAGTTCAGCTTTTAGTTCGAAATGCTAAAGTTTCTTTCATTTTATTCCACTTTGAATTTATGGTGTATGGAAAAAATTACATAGACCATACTGAAATGCACTTTAAAACAATATCTTAAAATGAGTGGTTGAGAGAATTATTAACTATTTAGCTGGAGAGTTGAATATTCAGTAAGGAGAAAAAAATGTTCTCCAAATATTTGAGAAGGGTATATATATATATATATATATATATATATATATACACATACATACATACACACACACACTCACACACATACTAGTTGGCACACTGAGTGATTCCATCTCAAAGAGATGAGGTTTGGACTATACATCATTATATCCACTACAGATGTTATCTTGTTATATATATATGATATTATGTATATATATATATATGAAACTATATTATATATATGATATTACTCAGCCTTAAAGAGAATGAAATTATGGCATTTGCTGATAAATTAATGAAGCTGGAGAATATCAAGGTAAGTGAAAGATCCAATCCCAAAGAACCAAAGGCTGAATGTTTTCTCTGATATACAGATGTTAATTCACAATAAAGGAAGGGGTTAGTGGCTAGGGAAGATTAGAGGTACTTGGGATTAAACAGAGGGGTGTAAAGGGAGGGGAGGTGGTATCGGAGTAAGAATGATAGTTGAATAAATTGAAAATTATTACACTATGTGCAAAAATGATTACATAATCGGTGTAACTCTACACTATGTACAACCAGAAGAATGAGAAGTTGTACTTCATTTATATATGATGTGTCAAAATGCATTCAACTGTCATTTATAACAAATTAAAACAACAACAAAAAAAATACGAACAACTTCTCTACAAGGCCAATCCCTGTATTTACTAGATTTTATGCCTCTCACTTTATTAAGGCTATTATTGCTGCCTTCTTTCTAGGCATTGTATATTTTCACTTTTTACTTAATCACTCTTTTTAGCATACTTACTTGCTGAGATATATGTTAGGCAAAAAAAAAAAAAAAAAAAACAAACCCTAATTATCCTTTAACACCCCCACTTCCTTACATCCTTATAAAACCAAATTTTTCAATACAGCATATAATTATTTTCTTCGATTGCTTTCACTCTATTTTGTTTTGGTTATTACAGTCATACCTAGTTTTAAGATCAATAGTGATCCTTACATTGCTAGATCTAATAAATTTTCAGTTTTCATTTGATCTCATCTATCAAGTTCATTGACATGTTTCTCTTTGACATCTCCCTTAGACTCTGAAACACCAGCTTTCTTTCGGTTTTTCTCTTATTTTGCTGGTGTGTGTTTTTTTACTTTTTGCTAACTTCTCTTTCTGTTTGACATCTAAATTTTGGAGCACTTGAGAACCAAGTCCTAAGAACTTCTCTCTTTGATATCCATTCACCATGTCTCTAGGCCCATTCATATTCTTAGTGACTTTAAACACTATATATGCTCTGGATTCCCCAAAATAAAACTTAAGCCCAAATCTTTGCCCTGATCTACAGTTCTCAATTTGTGTGATTTATTGCTCAAATTAGTATATGTTTAAATATTAAAGAGAAACTATTAATTATTCTGGAAAACTTGTAAACAAGGACTGGCACTGCGTAGATGGTTTACGTGATAACATCTATATTCAATTACTTAACATCTCTATTTGGATTTTGTGACAAGAATGGTTGGTTATCCACCAAAACTGCTTTTTGCATTCTTCTTTGGTGATTCAACCTTGGATTTTCACCCCACAGATTTTAGAGAATAAGAGCAAATTCCCAAACTTCTTTGGAGTCTTATGTGACAAGGTGACTAACTCTGGACAATGAACGTAAAATGAATTGGTATGTGCAACTTCTAGGATGTGGCTTAAGTGTAGGGAATATTTAATTTTTCTTACTTTTCTGTCTATATTATGAGTAAAGGGCTCATATAGGGCCCCTTAATTAGCATCCATATACTAAGCATCCTTATTTTTCTGTGTTTAGATGAAAGATAAATACAATATGCCATTATAGCCATTGTTAATTTACCACTGATTACAATTGAACATAGTCCTCACTAATATATATCACTAACATTTATTTATCCATTCAACAAATTTTTAAAGTAAATGGTACTGTTCAAGGAGTTTGTGATACAATCATGCAACAGAAGAGGGGCCTTTCCAGAATTTCTATGTTGGCAAATATAGCCTCAAATATCTCCTAATAAGAATTTAACATAATAAATAAGAAATAGGATGATATATTACAATTATAAAATCTAAAGGGAGAAAAGTAAAGAATGTTGAAGGAGTTTAGAAATCCTGGTGAATTTATGAATTCCAGAGGGAAGCTTTATTGTCTAAGTGAGGTGATCTCTTAAATGTGATGGGCCTGCTTGGGCAGGTGACATTGATCTAGGAGTAAAGTCAGGTGAGTAGTTTGCCAATGAATATATTTGGAGGAAGCTTCTTCCAAGCAGAAAGGAAGATCATACAAGCACAAGGTTAAGAGTATGCTTGTCCTCTGAACCTAAGCTAGTACAGTTTGAGTCAAATGTGCAGGTATGACTCTGAGGGATGAGGTCTGAAAGGGAATAGGCATCCAGATCACACAGGGTCTTCAGACTTGGATAAAGATGCGATTTTCTCCTGAGTAAGAAAGAGAGCTACTATGCATGCACAAGGCCCTAGGTTCAATCCCCATCACAAAAAAAGAGAAAAAGAAAGAGAGCTACTAAAAGATTTAGAGTAGAAAAGTCCAATCTGACCGGAGTTTTAAGAGAGTCTTACTATCTGAAATGTGAGAATATATGGTAGGAGTAGGAAGGGTGGGTCAAGTGTAGAAGCAAGTACACCAGTTTGTATTTTACTACAGAAATCAGAATGAGGATAATGACTGTAAACTCAACACATCCTATATAAAATGATAATTTCTCTCCCACCATCTCCACTCTGCCCTTGGGTCAATACTTTTTCTGCAGACCTCTGTATCTCAGTAAATAGTAATTTTGGTCTTATAAGCTTAGGTCAAAACTTCACATTCTTCTGTAATCACTCAGGGAGGAGAACTCAGAGATCTTGTCAACACATGGCTCTTCCTGTAGCTTGCTTTGGAGGCCCAGTTGCATTCTGGCCTATCTCAGTTTTGTTTGATCAGCCATTTTAACAATTATGCATGAAAATGCAATATTCTCCCAGCAGTTTATCCATATATTGAAGCTAGTTCACACTGAGTTTCTATTACTAGAATACGTTTTATGACCAAAGGTATTTAGCATTATATTTAATTATAGGTTATTAATACTTATAAACTTGATATAAAATATAGTTTCTATTAATTGGCCATATGTAGCACCTACTGAATTCAATCATAATTCAGACCTTAAAAACAGGAGCACTGGGTTGACTTTTTTCTCTCTTTAGAAATAAAGTGAAATTTCCCTCAGTACTTTTGATGATTTTATCACACAAATATTATTTCAACAAATAAGAGCATAATATGCACACAATATTGTATTGTTTAAAAATTGGAAAGGTAAAATTGGTTTTGCATAATATTAGTTTCCTGAATTCTGTTTTGTGTCTTAGGGGTGACATAAATATCAAATGCATCCATCCAAAAACATATCTATTGGTTTCAATATTTCTAGTGTAAACTATTAATAGTAATACTTTCTTTTCTATTTTATTAATAGTCATAACTTCTTATTCTCCTGTTTCCCAGGAGTACAATTTATAAATTTAAAACTTAACCATAAATATCTACAATGGTATCCAAATATTAATTTTATATTGAATATTAATTAAATATTAATTTTATATTAATTCATTTTACATTCATTTATTAGGGAATAATTTTTAATGGACAAATGTAAATAATAATCAATTTAGGATATGAAAAATAATTTAATATAAGCCCCCAATCTATCTGGATCTACTTCACATTTTATTTTCATTGTTTTCTTATTTGTACTTTTATAAAATGGCAATTATGTTACTGGATATGTAAATGATAAATAGGTGACAATGATTTCAAAATACTACTACTTAAACACATTTAAGTCATCAGTGTCAACAAATTCAATTTTTATCTACAGTAACCTTCCTTAAGACACTAATTTATTCCTATTTGATTATTGATTCCCCACATGTTTAGATTTACAAATACTCAAAACAACAAAATTACTTTGTTCATTACTTTTTTGTACTACTTATTTAGAGAAAATATGTACACTTTGTATATATGATGAATGGATATATAATGTAAATTATTTAAGTCAAATTTATAGATACATAGATTACATATGTCTCATATGATGAATTTTATACAAAAAATAAGAAGAGGTTCACATATATATAAGAAGGATAGAAGAGGAAAAGTTGTGGAAAGGGAAAAAGAGAGATAAAGGGAGTGAAAAGGAAAGATAAAACTGATTAACTCTTGAATTAACCCAAAGTGAATAATATAACAGTTAACTCAGATTAACATTTACTAAACTTTTTATCTAAAAATTACTCATGGTTTACATATGTAAACTCTATTACCACTTAATTGCTTCTATGATTATTTCATCAAAATAGAGTGTTCAAATCAAGCTTATGAATATATTTTAAAAGCAAATACAAGATGTTACATCATGTATAAACCAACCTGACATAGCATTGCTCATCTATAAACCACTGAGATTTGGATAACTGATTCAAACTGAAATTCCAAAGGTTGAAAGATTCAGACTCCTTTTATTTAATGTATAGGCTCATTTGTCTGGAGTGTCAATAATGATTATGGCTCCTCTGGAACTCAGCCTAGGCTTTTAGCGTCTTTATCATTCTTTCCCAGCAGAGAGAAGAATGGGCTTGAATCTACCATTAAATCAGTTGCAGGGCACAGAGTATGTCATAACAGTTCTTGCATATAATCAAGGGTAGTGCTATAGAGACCTAAGTCTAATAGAAGAAAAAGTAGGCCCAAATGATTGCTGTCTTTAAGTCTATTGATGTGATGACTTACATTTATTGATTTCCATATGTTGAACCAACCTTGCATCTCTGGGATGAACTCCACTTGATTGTGGTACAATATATTTTTAATGTTTATGTATGCAATTTAACAGAATTTTAATGATATTTTTTGTACCTATGTTCATCAGGGATATTAGTATGAGTAATTGTATTACATTTGTTTATCTATACCACATTTTCTTTATCCATTCATCATTCAATGGTTATTTTGTTTCCAATTCTGGTCTATTGTGAAGTACATGGCAATGAGCATGGAATTGCAGCTCTCTCAGGGAAGTCTATATTTAAAAGGGGGAAGAGCTAATGGATAAGTAGATTGGTAGATTTAATGGTGAAACCATGTGCAAATTATTTTCTGATCTTCTATTTCTTCATGAAATATGCCATAGTGTCATCAGCTGGGAGTGAGGAAGATGCATCAGTGGGTGGATACTTAAGCATAAGGGGAAAGAATACTGAGAGTGAGAACCAACTTGCATGGTATCCACTGAGAGTTCATTAAAGTGCTGATTATCAAGTATATCACCAGATTTTCATAACTCATGTTTTAACAATGTTTCCAATGGATTTGTTTGAGTATTACTCTGAGGAGTTCCAGTCTAATGGGGTAGATCAACAAGTGATAAGGGAAATGTGGTAAGGTTTTCCAGTGACAAATTGCCTCCTTGAAGTAGTTGTCCTAATTTTCATCTGAAGTATGTTTGCTGTTCACCAACCTTCATTAAACATCCTAATTAAGATCTCTTCTTGAATATCTTTTAGACACATCAAACTTAACAAATCCCAAACTAAATCTACTTCTCTACTGTTATCTCCATATAAATTTATGGTCCCCAAATCCCCTTTTCTACTCAAGCCCTACATCACAGAATCACTTTTGATTCCTTTAAGCCTCTCCCAACTATAGTCCAACATATTAGGAAGTTCTAGAGGCTTTACCACCAAAATTTATCCTGCATTTATTTATCATTTTCTGAGATATTTCTTCAGACAAACCTTCATCATCTCCTCCTGGGTGATTTCAACAGCCTCTTTTCTTTGTTCCAATTCTTGAAACCTTAAGATGAGGTGATATATTTTTTTTTCTAAGAACAATAAATGAGCTAACTGGAACAACCTAAAATTTTAAAAACAGTTTCAGCTGGGGCATAGAGAAATTTAGGAGGTTTCACTGGTGAAGATAAGCCTGGAACTTGAAAAGACAGTTTGATATCTAACTTCAACTAATCAAAGGGAAAATAATCACTAAAACTTTCTCATTACCCAAAAGTCTATCTTTGGGTGAGGTACTTGAAATAGAATATTACCATTTTTTAAAGTATTACTACATGACTGGGTGGATAGTGCACAGCTATCATCCCAGAGGCTGAGATAGGACTACTGCAAGTTCAAGGCCAGCTTCAGCAGCATAGCAAGATTCTTAGCAATTCAGTAAGAACCTTTCTAAAAATAATTTAAAAATAAATAAAAATTACTGGGTATATAGTTCAGTCATAAAGCATCTCTAGGTTCAATTCCTAGTACTTAAATAAACAATACTTCATGACAGTTTTCATTTAATCAAATTCCAAAGCCATGAAAATTAGAACTGTGACTAACAGAGAGATAAATAACTTTTAGTACAAAGCATGGGATTATTTGACTATGTTCTTGAATACCAATTGAAATACTGAAGTATAGTAGATGGCTATTATAGTCAGAAAAGTTGTGACAGGATTCAAGCATTAAGTGGATAAGTGGATTAGATTATGCCTACACTTTATAGCATCACTAGAAATTCCACATTTCTGTTTATTATTGAAATCTAAAATTCTTTGGCTTCCTAGAAATTGAGTGAATCTACATTTTAAGTAATGTGTATAACATTTCACAGGGTGGTATGTTAATTGGCTTTGCATCATATAACAAATACCTATAATAATTTTTTTAAAGAGAACGGTTTATTTTGGATCATAATTTCAGTGGTCTCAGTGTAGGATTGGTTACCCAACTCCTGCTTTTGACCTAGTGGGGAGGCAGCATATCATGTTAGGCATCATGAGATGGGCAAAGCTGCTCACCTCCTTGCCCAGAGTGAAATAGAGAAAAACCTTTCAAGGACACACAGCTACAGATCAGTAAACCTACCTCTAAGCCCCACTTCTTAGTTTATACACATTCTAATAGCGTTACTCTTGGAAACAAGTCTTTAAGACAAGGGTCATTGGGAGGCACTGAGTGGCTAAACTATACCATGTGGTAGGAAAATAAAATTTCTCTCATATCAAATTACTAGGGAGATGCAGAATGTCTGAAGTGTCAAGATCTGCCATGTATTTAACAACTCAGTAATGTATTTGATCATGTATTTAACAACTCAGTAATGAAATGGAAACTAATGAGAAAATAAAAGAGATCCTAACCCAATAAAGTCATTATACATATTAAAATATTTGTCAAAAATTATACAGCCAATAGAAGCTGCATTTTTCTCATAACTAGTTTATGTAATAATTCCATTATATCATAATCCTATACACTGGAATATTCCATTATACACACACAACTTTTTTTTTTTTAATCCTTGGATATTTTAACTTGCTAAAAGTAAAAGGTAAAGACAACCTTTTCCCCCCTGACTTCCAGACTCTAGCTTAAACATTTTGTTTCTGCAAATGTGCTTCCTTAAGATTCTACAGCAATAAATATGTTCTTTCTTTTGCTCAGACTGTGTTCACCTTCTCCATTTGACTCCCTCTTAACATTTGTAGTTCTGGGGAATCTCCACTTCTGCTAGGAAGCCTTTCTTCCATTGCTACTTTGAGATGAGCTACTTTATAATTGTAGTAAACCACAGTAAATAAATGTGACCTGTTTAATTGCCAGTTCCTCTGCTCCTTGATGGCAAAAATACTGCTTTGTTCATTTTCATAACTGCTAAATATCAAGTAGAGAAACTGACAAAAAGTAGAATTCAAAATTAGGTATGGAATCAATTATCATATGTTAAATCCATCTTTGAATTAACTTGAATTCACAACATTGTTTGCCAAATGAATTCCCAGGATTTAGGGATTTACAGTATGATAGAAATAGTCAAAGGAATGTTTGGGATTATGTAAAAGAGAAATTGGTACAATGCCCTGCCTCCTGTTTTAGGTAATAATATTTAATTGAACAAAGACAGCTATTAGAAAAGCATTAGTAAAATCCAAAGAATATCTCAGAAATACTTAACAAAATACATACAAATATCTTCAAAAATATTCAGCAACCATTTGAGGGATTATAAAATACATCAGTTTTGTTATTTCCTGAATTGTTATGTCTCTATTCATTAAATCATGCTACTTAACATTTAATGACACTGTTTTTTATTGCCTTTAATTGCTTTATGACTATAATTCTTTCCTCATCCAAAATGAAATTTTTACAGAGAAAACGGTCATGACTCAGAAAAGATAATTTGATGTATCCTGAATTATTGATCAACAGATTAATACTTAAGATTTTATTTATAACCTTTTTGAATACTGTATTTATATTAAATATCTTTAATTATATAATCAGATTTCCAAATTGAACTTTGCATGATTTAATCAGGAGCTGCTATGACAGAATTACAGAAAGTGTTTCAGAGAAAAAATAAGGAGAGGAAGAAATTATTTGAAAAATAAAAACATTAAATTTTGTAGTTTTATAAAATAGTTTTCAAATAACAAGATCTCTAGATCAGAAAGTTTTATTATATATACACATTGCAAGGGCATCAGTCTGTTCAAAATACATTACTGGGAAAAAAGAACAGAAAAAAAAGTGACAACAACAACAAAAATCTGAATAAAATATTTTCCAAAGTAAAATTAGGTATTGACCCATTCTACCTAAAATTGGTTTCAGATCTACAGTATGGAATGGAGGGCATGGTTGTATTCCATATATGCACACTTTTATAGAAAGTAATTGCAAAAGAATGTGTTTACCAAAATAAATGTGCATCCAAAGAGAATGTCATGGAATTAGGAAAACACGATATACGAGAAAAAATAAAATTTCCAAGATGATAACAAAAGAGAAATACTGGGATCATAGCTATGCAGTAGACCAAGAGAACACTTGTTTACACAGGAGAAAGAATATAGAAGACTTTCAGTTTTCTGTCTCCAAGAAATAAAATTAAACTAATGAATTAGTTGTAATGTCTAATTATATAAGAGGGATTTTATAATTCTATTACAGTTCAGGAAAAAAGGATATTTATTCAGATTATAGAACTATATCCTCAGTACAGACACATTACCAATCTTTAAGAGGTTTTGTGTAACTAGGGCAGTTGTTTTGTTTAGGGCAGTCGAGTTACTAGGGCAGTTTTTTTCATACCATTGTTCTATGATTTAAATGTTTTAATTCTGTGCTTTAGATGAATGTTATCATAAGTCAAGTTTACAAGTTTACAAGTCTTTCATGTCAAGTTTACAAGTCTGGGACTGCCTAGTTTGTACTATCTATTCATCAATAGTGTTATTGATTCCAGAAAAAGGGTTATTATCAAGATAAACACTTGTCCATTTCTTCAAACCTTCTCAATCAGCATAATTTCTTACACAAATCTTTTCTCCATTATTTTATGCAAGATGGAACATTTTGAAATCATGATTGCAGATAACATATGCTATAGCATTGATATGTAAAACAAAATAAAATGACCTTATTTTAATTTTTTTTTAATTTTAAGTATTATTAAATCATTGACCTCTCTATTTTATATTGTGAGTAGAACCATTAGATACATAGAAAAAGTATTAACTAGTCATCATTTGATTTATATAATATAAACAGTTGGTTCTCTTAATCTATGATTAATTAAGTATTTCATTCCAAATGTTACTTTAAGTAACTTTTTTAAAGAAAACAATTACATTTTCTAAAAATTTTAAAATATTGGCAATCTTAAAAATTCAACTGTTCAATGGATTTGCTTTTGATTGACATCATTATAAGTCTGTATGCTTAAATTCAGTTTCCTCACCATCTCCTCATCGGTAGGTAATTCGAAACTGGAGCCTTCCTAAATTAAAATAATGCTGACATAGTCTCTGCTCCTCATTAAGAAATGATATATTTATGATTATGTGTGTTTTTACAAAAGTGTAATAAAACAGCTTACTTTTTCATGTTAATTGAAATAATGTTTGTAAATCTATTGTAGGTTTGTTAAAGAAAGTGTGTATTATTATAATGACTTAGTAATAATTATGACTCTCTGCAGAGGACATATCCTTAGGGTATTAGTTTAACTACCCCATAAGCAGTTGAGTTCACCTCAGGACACTTTATACTGCTAAAGATTATGATCTATCTAGGCAAACATGTATTTCAAATAACCATAGTAAAGATACAGTACATATATTTTCTGTCTTCATTGAAAAGCTTCAGTATATAATACACATACCATTAAACTCGTTTGGTGTTGCAGAAAATGCAATGAAATGCAGAAAATAAATCATTTGAATTGTGTGCAGTAACCTCGGAAGTTATAAAGCCAGTTCCAAAATGCTATGATTTTGATGCATTTCACTTTCCCACACTCCCAATGATAATTTGGGGATCAAATCTGGCAGCTAACAATTTGCAATTAAACATTCTGTCGATAGATTGTTCTTTTTATAGCCTGTTACATTTCAAAAAAGTGATTGAGCTAATTAAACACAACTGTGATACTAAGCACAAATTTAATTAACATTCTTATATGGCTTTGGGAAGGACATTATTATTAAAAACAATGGATTTGAAATAACCCAAACCAGAGCTAAATTCATTAACCTAAGCCCTAAGCATTACTTACTGAAAGACACCTTTTATTTATACATATATTCTATTTATGCTTCTCACAAAATGTTTAGATTTGCATAGCCATATGGTAGACCTTTTGGAATTTAGACTCTGCTATGCAGTTAGAAAAGTATAAATTTAATGAGTAAATCTTTTTCTTGAAATGTTTAGTGTCTTATAAGTAAAATTCTTTTCTATGCTTTTACTTCTTTAAATGCTTAAAGTTTGTTATTAGAGTAAATACAATTGTATTATTTTCAAAATTCACCTAGTATAAAAGAGATAAAGTTAAAACAAAAATAAGAAAAAGGAAAACCTTACAGTAATGTTACCTATATATTTGGATCTCTTGGATTCCACAGATCAAAGGCCTGAATTTCAGCTGCAGCTTTACAAATTTCACTTGTAAACAATTCAACACGTAGGAAAACTCTACCTCTTGAAGTGTGCTTCAGCAGTATCATACAATTACTACTGATTGCTTGAGACTGTGGTACATGAGCCTTCCGGGGATTAATTTACTTGATTTCAGATTGGTACAGTTCAGTTTCTATTGCTTTACTCCTTTGAGAGCTGGTACTATAATTATCACATAAGGTACATGCTGTAGATTTTTCTTGACACTATTGTCGTCAGTTTTATTTGTGTCAAATTTTTAAATTCATATCAGATTTACTAATTGAAATGTCTTCATGTGTCTTTATTTCAGATATCAATTAACCATTATATTTCAACACCAGTTATAAATTTTCAAACCAAATAAAAATAATTAATATATAGCTAGAGCTGATATGATACTATTTGTGAACAAAACTAGTACACATAAAAATAATCTAACCATAAAGTAATGATAAATATTTGAGGAGATAGAATGGTTTACCCTGACTCAAACATTATATAATATATACATGTTTCAAAATATCAAATATCATTACAGTAATGATTTTTGATTTTTACATGAGTTAAAATTTTTTAAAGTCATTTCAATTTTTATAATGTGTTTTAAATGTTAATTATAATTGATTTTATGTCAAGTTTTATAATAATTTGATGTCATCAATAAAATAAATCTAGAATACTAATTTCATTTATTTTTCCTTTTCTGATACTTCATATATGGAAGTAAAATTTTGGCAAAGAAAAGATATTGAATGAAATTATACAATTTTTCTAAAATAGAAAATTTTATGACAAAACTACCTTATACTGTTATTCAAAATTTTATGACAAAATCACCTTATACTGTTATTCAAAGTTAATTTTTTAAAGATATTTTAGTGAAAGATTCAACAAGTCATGGAAAATACACAAACAAGAATCCAAGGTAAAAGCTCTGAAAGTTGCAATAAATGCTATACTTTTTTAACTAAGGATATAATTGGGAAGGAATTACTTTCAAAGCCTTGAAAAAAGTTTGTCTCAAGTCTGTCTCTGTCTCTGTCTCTCTTATACACATAAAGACACACACACACACACACACATAAGAAAAATCAGAGGAAAAAAACGTTTATTGATAAACTAGATCTCCCACTCCATTTACAGCTTATGGGCCACCCAGTGATTAACCTCATACTAAAAAATAAAACTACTAGACAAAGTGCGTAGTTTCACTTTATATATTAGACTCTCTCTCTATATATGACACTATGTGTGTGTATGTGTGTGTGTATATCTATATCTATATATACATATAGATATAGATATAGATATAGATATTAAACATTATATATTTTAGTTGTGGATGAACCTTTATTTTTATTTGTTTATTTATATGCAGCACTGAGAATTGAACCCAATGCCTAGTTTTAACTTTTTAAAGAGCAAAACAACTCTGAAAAGCAAAAGGTTATCTGTGGGAAGGACCATACTAATTCTGAAGTTTCAGGGATGTCTCGAAGCCTGTGTGTAAAGTTCTCTTACATGTGACAACATGAAGACAGATACCTCCTGACCCTTTATATAGAGTTTCTGCACAGGTGGACTATCTGTAACACCAGAGGAACTCACAGCAGGCATATTAATATTAAAGTACAGACAATAAAAGGTCAGTAACAGAAGAAAAAATATACCCATTGCACATAAATACTAAGATAATTGAAGATAAACTGATTCTACAGGAAATAGAAGACAAATAAAAACATAAAAATCATTCCAGCCAGGCACAATGACACATGCCTGTAATGCTAGCAGCTTGGGAGGCTAAGACAGGATGACCATGAGTTCAAAGCCAGCCTCAGCAACTGTGAGGCACTAAGCAGGTCAGTGAGACCCTGTCTCTAAATGAAATACAAAATAGGGCTGGCAATGTGGCTCAGTGATTGAATGCCTCTAAGTTCAATCCCTAGTATCCACCTCCTGAAAAAATTTATTCAAAACAATATATAAAGATTAAGAAACCACTGTATAAAAAATAAATTCTGAGAAATATGAATAAATTATGAGGCAATTAGAAGTTATGAAAATTAATGCTAGTATAAAAATGCATTATTAGAATTGAATATACTTATATAATATACTTTCTCATATCATGTACAAAAAAATGAAAAAAAAAAGAATTTATAAAAGATGAATACCACTAACAAAAGAGAAAGAGATTATTAGGTAAAAATTAAAAGAGAAATGGAAAAAAATCCTCTACCAGAGCTAAAATTCTTTTTGTGGTGAGTATTTCCTCAGCCAATTTTCTTTTTCAGTTTTGGGTTCATCTAGCTAAGACTAGTAGACACATTCTAGATAATGTATCATTCTCCCTGGGGAAAGTACTCTACAATTGAAGGTTTTTTATCTAAAGGATATCTACTGACATTTTAAAAGAAAAATATGAATATAGAATGTCTTGAAGTTTGTGAACATCACTTCTTTATTGGTCCTATGATATAAATAGATAAAAGCACCAAGTAATCTGATTTACCTTCCCCTCAAGAGTCATTTTAAAAATACTTATATAAGAATGACTTTTTCTAAGTATCACTTTTGGAGAGACACAGTATACAATTAAGATTAGAGATGATGAATTAAAAAAATACAAATATTTCCTGGCCCTTTATACCAAGACTCCATAAAATGAAAATGAAATTAAACCACTAATACAGACAGATTAGAGAGAAGCATAAAATTTTTTCTAGCAATATGGAAAATTTCCAAGGCCTGTAAAATCTTCTGATTGAAATGGAAAGGTAGGGCGGTTCTGCAACCTCATGGAGGAGGACATAGACAAGAAGCCACTTTCTCTCACAGAGGGTGGGCAGCCCAAAAGTGAGGTTGAGGAATGACTTCAAGTCAATCAACTTTTATTTCCTTTATTTTTTTCCAGTTTCATTGAGATTTAATTGACAAAATTGTACATATTTATAGCATATATATGTTTTGTTATAGATGTACATTATATTGAATGATCATCACAATCTACTAATTAACATATCTATTAGATCACACAATTTTCAATTTTGTGTTTGTGTGTGTGTGTGTGTGTGTGTGTGGCAATAACATTTAAGATGTACTATGCAAATTTAAGTATATGATGCAGTATTATAAACTGTAGTCACGAGGCTGTACAGGTTGCTCGTACTTATTCCTTCTGTACAACTAAAATTTTGTACCCTTGCACCACCAGATTTCTTCATTAGAAGTAATCTGAGAACCTGATCTAGAAAAACAGAAGAATACAGACAGAAGAAGTATGATAATGGGTTTTTGGAATAGCCAATCCCAACTTTGGGACATAAGGAAAGTCCCAACAAGGCCAAAACATAGCGCTAGGTTTTTAGAACACTGAACATCTTCCAGAGAATTAGAGATGGATAGGAGGAGAATCAAGGGAAATACTGCCCTATATGGCAAATCTTTTCCCATAGAGGAACACAAGAAAAATAGGATAGGATATGCCAGAAGCAGCTCTCTTTTTTCATGAAATTTTGGTACTGTTCAGTTATTAGAAAAACATGATTATTTCAGGATTGTTTTATGTTTGCTGGATTATTTTTCCAGTGTTTATTTCAAATTAATTCTAGAACTGATGATGTAGCTCCATGGTAGAACATGTGCCTAAGTTAATTCTAAAGAAGGAAACTTTTCAGACTCCATTTGAAATTCTGAACTTAAATCATTAGGTACATTTGATTTTAACATAAATTTTTATTTTTTTACAAAAAGCATTGTTATTATTGTTTTTTTTCTGAAATCTGAAATGAATGAGTGAAAATAACGTTATAGGATGAACATTTCTTTAACACAAACTAAAGTTCACCAAATATTTAGATCGATATTTTCCAGAATGTCAATCAAGCTGAGAAAGTACAACTGCTCAACACAATAAGCTAAAAATGCCTCAGAAATAAAAGCTGCAAGCAACTGTGGGCTTAATATTTAGAAGCAAAGTAGGTTCAGAACTGAATACCTCTGTGCCAGCTCTCAAGCAGCTATATTCATGCTGTTGTGCAACTCTCTTCAGACCTCACTACAGGCCATTTACTTTACTTTAGGGGATTGAGCAGTGCATTAAACACTGTAGAGAAACTTTTCAGTTACATACTCAGTTCTGTCTTTTAAAGCTCTTCCACTTCACACTGATCACAGGCATTGCATAATGATGCTGACATAACGTCTGTCATGGCCAGAAGCTAGCTATGATTTTCTGACAAAAAATAACCCCTTTTTCTCTATTTCTTTTGAGAGTTAGTTTAATCGTTCTGCAATAGGGAGGAGGTAGTTCAATCTTAGGTTCATAACATGAACTGCTAAAAGAAAAGAAAGGAAGTAATTGATCTCACACCCCAACGTTTGCTTTAGTCACATTCATGCGAAAAGTCTCAGGCTGAGGGCATTCTGCTATATTAATGTGGAGGATTATTCTGATCCAGAAGTGATTTTCTATGTCTAAATTGTCATAAATTTAGACATGGCTTAAAAATTTAGTACAAATACTACTTTATGAGATCTTTGAGTTACAGTGTTCTATGTTGCAAGAAGTGGAAAGAATTAATAATTACTTGTGCATAAACAAATGCACAGGTGTTTTTCTCAAATTTAAGAGAATCTATTAAGTCTTATGAAGCATATTTATATTGAGTCAGAGCATTTTCCAAATAAAACTTTAAACTTGAAAGTGTCTATTAAGAATAGAATTATGGAAGAGAATTTTCTTTCTGTTAATTTATAATGTTTTCAAAAGGTGTATCCCAATGAGAAATTTCATTTTAAAGTTATAAAACCACAGTAGAGAAAAGACAAAAATGGGATAGCACTTGCCTTGAGAACTGCCATACAAAAGTGTTCAACTATAGGTAATATTGCTTTTTTAATGAGATCTTTATGTTTACAGTAACATTACTATATGTGTTTCAGATGGTAAGCTTTCCCATATTTTGGTATGATAAATATGTAAAATGCAAATGAGAAATTCAGATTTTTAATTTCATTTCAGGAATACACTTTCTTCATAAAATGAACTACACCTACATTTTCTTCTCCAGATACAAACCAGTTAGTCATCATTTTACCCTTATCTGGTAAAGAAAGTATCTGAAAGATTTCAATTCCCTTCCTCTCTTGTGTTTTTCTAGAGATTTCCTGAATCTGAATTTATAATTAAAATCCTTCCAACTATTTTCAAACATATGGGCAATAAGAGAGAAAAGTCAGATATTTTAATATCTACCAAGATTCAATAGCATTTATTCCATTAAATTATAACTTAAAAGTTTACAGTTAATGGGAAAATGTGTTATTTTGGAATTGCATTTTTCTCATGCCTTTCACATAATGCACAGTGGGAAAAATGCAAAATAATAAAATATTTAACTTCAGAGTTTAAATAATTAAAAAACTAAATGAGTCCAATTGTCATTTCCTAAGCCTAAGTTTGTTATATTGATTTTACTTACATTTTGAGTATTTTGTCTTCACCTATGACAGCAAAACAAAATCCAAAATAAAAGCTAACTTTCTTTATACATTTGATATTTTTATCTGTTTTCCATTAACTGAATTCTTAGCTATTGACTAATTTTCTGTGATCTACATCTTAAAAAACTTTGATATTAAAAATAATAAATTTCAGAGTCATTTCACCTTATATTTTCTATGAGGTCATGAAACTGTTAGGTACTGAAAAATTCTAATCGAGTTAAAATTTTAATTGAGTGATCTAATAATTGGGGTCTCCAGGCAACATCTGATAGGTAATTGGTCAAAATAACTTTAAGCCCCAATCCATTTTGTTAATGAAAAAGCAGAAGAAAGCTATTAAGAATTAAAAAACCTATTTTAAACTCATAAATTTTCTAAAAATGATCACTTAAAGTGAATATGAATTAATAAACTGATTTAAATTGTACATTTCTAAATATAAATTTTGTATTTGAAATAGGTACCTCGATATATTAGTTTACTACTGTTACTTTAATAAATTAACACAAATTTAGCATTTATAATAAGTTACAGTTAGATTTATTTTTATTTACATTTATAAAAGTTATACTTTACCATTTTGTGGGTTGGAGGTCCCACTGGAATAAAATCAAGGTTATCTGGTGACAGGGCTGTTGCCATCTATCTATAGGCTCCAAAGGACAATCTGTTTCTTTTCTTTTATAGCTTCTAGAGGTCATGAATATTGTTTCATGGTCTCCATCCACCTTCAGAGTCAATTATGTAGCAATTTGTGTCTGTCTTCCTTGGCTACATCTTTGACCGACTACACTTTTATAACCTACCTGATTCTATTGGGATCATCTGAAGGTTCCAGGACACTCTATTCTATATTATCAGCAGCTGATTAGCAACCTTTTTTAAAATATCTGTATTTTATTTATTTACTTATTTTATATGGTGCTGAGAATCAAACTCAGTGCCTCACACATGCTTGGCAGTCACTCTATCATTGAGCCACAACCCCAGCATTTAGCAACCTTAATTTTGTCTACAACCTTCAATCCCTTTTTTTTCTATGAAACCCAACATATTTTAAAGATTAGGATGTGTGTTCTGCCAATACCTGTTAAGGTATAGAATATTTAAGTTTTAAAAGAAAGTGTTTTCATTTCAATAATTTATTTTGGGCAATAAACTGAAGAAACTTTATTTTGAGACTGGGAATCATGAGACAGAGGAGGAAGGCACACCAATCCAAGTCTACACTATCTGGCTAATCACCTGTGGCTGGTTAGAGCTTAATTGTATTTGGGACCTTTGATAGGAGCATGTCGAATTTAAATTAGAAATGTCTGCCCAAGAAGTGGAAGAGAAATGTATTTATGAAGCAGCTTTATTTTTCTGGGTGCTCACCATATGTCCTGACAGACTTGTATCTGTTTCCTATTGGTTAATCACATTCCTGTAAGAAATCCTATTCTTGGCAGAGAAGCATTTGAACATCAAGTGACAGTTACACAATGCAGTGGGGATGAGTTGCCATTGGGTTAATTATACTTGTAACCAGTGCTGGTTAAAAGATGGACTTACATTTCTTTGTCATTTAAGTTATGTACAAAAATGAAATGGTCAGTGAAGTAAGATATGTTGAAAATAGTGCAATCAGAGATGAAGAAGTTTGAATCGTACTTTGGAGACTGATGCCTGTCTCTTGGTATAATCTATAAAGGAAAGATGAAATGAATGGGAAGGTACACAATAGACATAAATAAATAGGTTATGACTTAACTGATAAATTATTCATAATAGTATTATAACTCAGACAAATGAAAACCAATTTTAGGAGTCTAGTTGGTATCCATTATGGACAAAAAAAATCAGGAAGGTAATGGTAATATGTTCTGGTGATAGGTCTATTCAAGGCAGAATATTATTATTACCCCAGATCTAGGAGATGTTATAGAGAAGGGAAGCTTTAACTAAAGAAGAAGTTAAAATTAATCCAGTTCATTAAAATGGTAGTGGGAAGCAACAAGAAGTAGAGCTGGGGGAGGTCCACATCATCTGACTTGGATGCTGATGCTCATGATGGCAGTGAATACTGGCTTTCTCTGTTATTCTTTGCAGTGATGACTCTGCTTTTCAGGCCTGACTTCTTTTACAGTGTGATATAGTTTATTTAATGTTTACATGTTATTTTTGGATATATATATATATATATATATATATATATATATATATATATATATAGTAAATGTATAAAACACAAGAAATACAAATTCTAAATTCAAGATCATGTTATTCTATGGTAGAGGGCAAGTACAGTGCTCTCAGGGAAGGACACCTTAGGAGACTTAAATTACATAACTGATACTTTATTTCTTTTAAAATGTTTTTAGTGCATTTTGATTATACATAGTAGTGGGGTTCATTTTGACATAATTATGTATGCATAAGATACAATTTGTCCCATTTCAGTCCCCAGTACTTCCTCTTTCTTTCCTCTCCCTTCCTTTTCACTCCTGGACTTCCCCCTATTTATTTATAGTTTTTTAATGAGTGATTTATATATAAACATAATGGTGGAAATCACTGTGGTATATTCATACATGTACATAGCAACCTTGTTAAACTAAAGATCTTGTCATAGACTTACAGCGCAGTACAATATGATACAGATTGTATTTCTTCACCTCTCTGTGTCTATGCCCTCTCCTATGTAATTCTGTAGCTCCTCTACTTTGGAGTGTGTTTCTCTACTCCATTATGTTTATCTCAGCTAAGTAATTTGTTTGTCCAGTGGAAAAGATATGGAGAGAATTATGTGTGAATGCTAAAGTATGCTTCTCTTGGCCTTTTTTGTATTTTGTATTTTTGTTATATTCATTAGAAAAATCAGGTAATCCCCATGAACCTGTTGGTTTCAGAGGAATAAGAGGCACATGAAGCAGGCCTGACCAAGCCCAGGTGAGATACACATGTATTAACTCTTTGCAGGTGACCCACAAACCAGTAACTATGAGAATAACTGGTTCTTTTAAGACACTGAGATTTCCAGTGGTTTGTATAACCAATGGAAATAGAGGAGTCTTCAAAGTTTCACAGCAATAACTGATAAATAAGTGATTTCTCAGAATATTTTTATCATCAATTTGGTTTTCAATAAACCAATTTAAAAACTAAGTGGTTGTTATAAGGCATTTAGGATGCATGGTTCACTTCACCTTTTATCTTACCCACTGTGATTAATGGCACAAACATAGGCCCACATCTAAACCTAGTCAGATGTGACATTTTTTTCTTCATTTCCCAGTAGCACCTGATAAAATTCCTTTGAAAAGACTATGTGATGTAACCTTTCCTTCTCAATATCCAAAACCCATGCTCTAGATCTTGTTTCTCATAATCAAATTATTCTATTAGAGAATCTGACTCTTTGATATTATTTTCAATAGTTTATCTCACCCTATAGGCATCATCCAACATCAGTGGCATTATCAATATATTCTATCCTTTTCTCATTTTCCTTTCCCTCTTCATTTCATACATTCATTCATACTTCCATAGTCACTTAATAAAACCTTACATGCAGTAACTCCATGACATTCAGGATACAGGTTGGGCTATAAGGAAACTGTCTTCAAGGTGACAATCATGTTACTTCTACAACTTACATCATGTTGGGGTCTCTCAACAAAGCTAATAATAATAAAAAATTATAATGCCTTTCTTCTCAACAAAAAAACTATTAAAATTATTGTGAGAAAATTGATTAAAGAGTTAAGTATCTCCACTACTTCTTTTTTTATTTTGTTTCTTTTTTATCATGGAGGGAGAATAGCAGTATCTTATCCTACACACGATATTCCACATGAATAGTTAAGCCATTGTAAGACTTGGGACTAAACTTTTAGAGTTACAAGTCTTATTATTTTTTGTTTTTATCACACAGATATGTCTTTTTTAATGTCTTGATTTGTTTTCTCTTTAATAAACATAGCATATTACAGGGACATGGCCACATCAATGTTTGCAGCAGCATAATTCACAATAGCTAAACTGTGGAGCCAACCTAGATGCCCTTCAGTGGATGAATGGATAAAAAAAAATGTGGCATATATACACAATGGAATATTACTCAGCAATAAAAGAGAATAAAATAATGGCATTTGCAGGTAAATGGATGGCATTGGAGAAGATAATGCTAAGTGAAGTCAGCCAATTCCAAAAATAACAAATGCCTAATGTTTTCTCTTATATAAGGAGGCTGACTCATAGTGGGGTAGGGAGGGGGAACATGGGACGAATAGATGAATTCTAGATAGGGAAGAGGGAAAAGAAGGAGGCAGGGGATCAGCAAGGATGGTGGAATGTGATGGATATCATTATCCAAAGTACATGTATGAAGATACGAATTGGGTGTCAACCTACTTTATATACAAACAGAGATATGAAAAATTGTGGTATATATGAATAATAATAATTGTAATGCAAAAAAACAAGTATATGTATAAAGACATGAATTGGCGTGAACATACTTTATACAAAGATATGAAAAATTGTGCTCTGTATGTGCAATAAGAATTGTAATACATTCTGTTGTTTTGTATTTAAAATATAAAATCAATAATAAATAAATAAGAATTTAAAAATAAAATAAACACAGTCCATCTACAACTATATATTTAAAAAAAGGATAATGTAAGAAAATCCAAGGGTAAACTAAGTAAGGCCAAACAATTCTGGGTAGTAGACTGTCAGTCAATAATGAGCAGAACATATATAAACTTAATTTTTTGTGCCCTCTGACTTGCCTACAACAGGGTTCTTGGTTTATTATATTCTTAGGGTCACAGCACAGCACTGAAAACATTCTATAACCTTTCCTTTCTTTTTTTTTTTTAATCATGCTGAAAGGTGATTAAAAATTCAAAATTCTCTTAGGGTTATTGACCCTAAGAGAATTCAAAATTCTCTTAGGGTTATTGACCCTCTTTGTAAAAGTTCTTTTTTTTTTATTGGTTGTTCACAACATTACAAAGCTCTTGACATATCATATTTCATACATTAGATTCAAGTGGGTTATGAACTCCCAATTTTACCCCAAATGCAGATTGCAGAATCACGTCGGTTACACATCCACAATTTTACATAATGCCCTATTAGTAATTGTTGTATTCTGCTACCTTTCCTATAAAAGTTCTTTTTTAAAGTTTTCTTTTAAGTATTTTTTAGTTTTCAATGGACCTTTTTTTTTACGTATTTATATGCGGTGCTGAGAATCAAACCCAGTGTGCCGGGCAAACACTAGCACATTGAGCCACAATCCCAGCCCTTTATAAAATTTCTTTATGTGACACAGTTTATTCTGACAACTCTATATCCACCATTGGTGAAAATATAAAGCTGATACTTTCAGATTTCACATTATAGGAAACGTTTAAATTTAAGTAATGACTGTATTAGTGTGAGGTGAGGATGAAATTAATAAATTCAAGAGAACCTTGGGATGACATGGACAGAAACCCTTAGTTCTACACTGAGGTGGGAATTAAGATGTGCAAAGGGAGATCAGGGAACAATTATGATAAGTGTTAGTAGGGATATTGGTTTACAATAAGTGATCTTTCAAGAGAACATAGGAAGACTGTACATAACTGAAGTGGATTAAGCACCTGTTTACTATTGAATTATTTAATTTATCTCTTACAACATTCACACTTTATAATTACCTCCACTTCAAAAATTAGAAAATAATGAATAAGTTAATCCTGTTATCTAACATTACCTAACAACTGAATGGTGAACTGAGATTTGAATTTCAACCCTTTGCCCCACATTCCTTTGCTTTCTTTATTCTAAGCATTGGGAATCACAGGCAAAAGAATTATGTAAAGAGGTCTGGGACTGTAGCTCAGTGGCAGAGCACTTGCCTAGCATGTGAGGCACTGAGTTCGATCTTCAGCACCACATTAAAAACAAACAAACAAATAAACAAAAAACTAAACAAATAAAGGCATGATGTTCATCTAAAGCCATATAAAAAAAGAATAATATAAGAAAATCCAAGGGTAAAATAAGTAAAGGCCAAACAATTCTGGGTAGTATACTATCAGTCAAGTGGTAAAAATATGAATGTTATTGAAGAATTTGTTAGATGTTCTTTATATGGGAAATTGATATTGTCCAAAAAAAAAAAAAAAGAATGAAAGAAAAGGAAAAAAGATCAGAATTTGTCTTTTTGCATCTCATGTATTATTGAGTAAGTATTTAAAAACTTATGTTTGATAAAAATATTTCATTTCTCAGTGAATCTATACTGGAAAATTATGAGGATAAAGGAAGACATTTTACTTCCAAAAAATCCAAAGAGTTTGATATACAAATAATAATTTTTGGAAATGTTAATTTTTATATAATATATATATGGTTTGAACACTTACTTAAATATCTTATTGTTATATATTCAAGAACTGAGAAGAAATTATAAAATTTCTAATATATCCTAATTTTGATAAAAGAATGTGTTGTAAAAATTATGATAACATTCATCCCTTGGGATTTATTAAGGACTGCTTTGTGGCCTGGAATGCATTCAATTTCTAAAATAAACCACATGTTCTCAGAAAAATGGACATTAGGTATTCTTCTTATTCTAAGTAGGGTAGAAGATAAATAGAGGACAGTTAGATCAATAGATAGTAGATGAACATATGGACATAGAAGGTAATGTCAACATCAATCCTTTCTCTTCTGTTAAACTTATTATTTGCATATTCAATTACATAGATTTATCCTATTATTCAGTTTCTCTTCTGAGTCCCAGGAATTTCTACTATCTAGTTTTGTGATTTTTTGTTCATGTTTCTTATTTTCTCTTCCTCTGCTTCCACTGTATTAATATCTTGTTCAATTATCCCATCTATACTGGCCAAGAAGTTATAAACACACTGTCTAAACTTTTATTGTACATTTATTCATATATTTTTATTAGAGTTTTTAAGTTATATATAGTAGTTGAGTTCATCCTGACAAACTCATACATGCATGGAATTCATTTTCGGTTTATGATTTCTCCCTTTTCCCTCTACTACTCCCTCCCCTCTCACATTCACCTTTTGCTTATCTATTACTTTATATTTGATTAGTTCAGGGTTCAGAAAAAAGGTACATGTGTTTATATTTTTAAGACACATGAAGCTAAGGAAATTTTGAAGTTTTTGTAAAAAAAATATAACTTGTTAGAGAATTACATTATTATATATTAAAACACACAACACAAACACTAACCCCCAAATTTAATATTGACACAGAGGTCGAAACATAGGTAAATGAGGCACAATAGAATGCTTAGAAAATAGAAACAGTATATATGGAATATTACTATTTCAAAAATTCTACTTTAATGCATGGGGAAATGATGGTATATTTTTCTTGTTCAACAGAAGAAATACAAAATATCAAATAGTTTACAGCATACATGCACAAAAATTAGTTTAATCCTATTCCAAATATATTAAACATCTAAGTATCAACGAAAATGAAACAAACACAATGGAAAAAATAACACATGAACAAAAAAAAAACACAACTCATATCATGTTGGAAATGAAATCCAAAATCTCTAGGGAAAAATAATAGGAATCCTTGGTTATGTAAAATTTTGCATTGATTTTTGTAAGGCAAATGATAAAATCAATAAATGACAAATCAAATGACAAATTATACAGTGTGAAAATTATGTACAACACATACAATAAATATAATGTTAGCATATATTTCTTTATTTGAAATTTATATTTAACAAGATTATTTGAAGATTATTTTAGACTTAACTACACATGAATGCTTTATTATAAATCACTGCTCATAAAAAGGGAAACTATAGGCAAAAATGCATAGAAATTTTAAATATTTTATTACAAAAAATATTCAAAATCTGTTTTCTCAGAATCACTTTTTGAACTGAGTTTTTGGTATCCATATTTTCTGTATAATATTATTTTCTATGACAACACAAGCATTGATCATAGAGATTTTCTTTATGTGTTTTTTTTTATTACTTGCTAAAGACAATACAATAATCTTGACATTTCATACATTTAATTCAAATGGGGTATGAATTCTCATTTTGGAAGGAGAGTGTTAGAGTCTGTAAACAAGTTGGAATGGCGCCTGGCATTTTGCCAGAGGGAGTGGTTAATGTTAAGGTCTGTAAACAAGTCTGGATGGCGCCTGGCATTTTGCCAGAGGGAGTGGTTTGTGAAGTAACGCCAGCAAGCCATTAAGTGTGGAAATTCCTTATTGGTTGACTGCTGTATCTAGTTTATGTTAAGATAAGCGGTGTGGAGTGTATATATACCCCTCCTGTCCTACAATAAACGGCTCCCACTCCTGCTGTATCAATGTACACAAGTTGTTCGTTACCCCCTGGTTAGTTTGCTGCAGCCGGACTGGAGCAGAGACCCTCATCGTTATACAAAATTACATACATGATGGTGTGAGACTTTCTTTAAAAAAAAACAAAACTAAGAGCCATTAGTTCTGGTTCTTGTGAAATCCTTGGAATTTGGTAAAGACTTAACAAAGCTTTTCAATTTAAAAACAAAAACTTTTTTTTTTCTGAAATTTTGAAAAAAATTAGAAAAAGAACAACTTAATATTTTAAAATAAATATACCTCCCCCCTCCCATCAGCAGCCAAAACAAAACCTGTCTAGCCAGCGCTGGGGGGGGGGCAAGCAGAAAAAATCAAAACCATAGAGTGCCGGGGATCCCAAAAGCCAACTGTGTGACCCCGGAGATCCAGGCTGTCTGATTCACACAGCCTGCCCTGCGGCTACAGAAGGCGTCGTGCCGCAGGAAGGGATTAACTAGCAAGCAGGGAGATAAGTGGCTGCGACATGGTGGAATCCCGCCAGCCAAGCCTGCACTGACCCCCGGGCTGAGTACGGGATTTCAGATGGGGAAGGAAGCAGTACAGTTCTATCCCCCACAAGGGAAACAAAACAATAGAGTGCCGGGGTTCCCAATAGCCATCCTCCACACCCAACAAACGGCAGTCCAGAGTACAGTTTGAACTGCTGAGAACCATCACTCAGGGGAAATCTGGTCTAGCAGGAGAAACCAAAACTAGCAGGAGAAACCAGGGGACTAGAGGCAAGGCCCTCGCGACTGGGCGGCTGGAAACTGCAGGCCCGCCGGCAACAGTTCACCCACTGCCCGTGTAACTGGGCGGTAGGAGAACACCCGCCCACTGGCGACTGATCACCTGCCCGCGGCCTGTGATACTGGGCGGCTGGAGACCGCCCGCCTGCCACGACCAGGAGCTGAAACCAAACAGAGACAGTCCAGTCACACACCCCCATTAGGACACCCCAGCAAGGAGACTGGGGCCCGTCATAGCAGAGTAGTGTCGTCACTGGAGCTCGGACGTCGGAATTCCTTCCCAGCGGAATCCACGTTAGCAGGCATAGTTTAACAACACAAAGGAGAGACATCAGAGTAATACAGAAACAAATCTATAGAAGAGAGCAGAAACACGACAATCAAATAGAGCTGGAAAGTAACGTGGACAACATGAGAAAACAAGGGAAAAAAGGATTACAAACAATGCAAGACAACTTAATTCTACAGGAGGACATAGAAACATCAGAAGCAGGGATAGGGAAAGAACTCAAGGCATACCTAACTCTAATGGAAAGGAATATTAGAGAAGACATGAGACAGCAAGTCCAAGAAATAAAAGTATATTTTGAAAATGAATTAAACAAACAAATTCAAATGGCAAAGAACGAGCTCTACCAGGAGATAGAGATCTTAAAAAAAAATCAAACAATAATCCTAGAATTGCAGGAAACTATAAACCAAATTAAAAACTCAAACGAGAATACTACAAATAGACTTGATCAAGTAGAAGTCAGAACATCAGATAATGAAGACAAGGTTTATCAACTTGAAAAGAATATAGTCAACACAGAAAAGATGCTTAAATCCCACGAGCAATCTATTCAAGAGATATGGGATGTCATAAAAAAACAAATTTGAGAGTCATAGGGATAGAAGAAGGCACAGAGATTCAAACCAAAAGAACGGACAGCATATTAAATGAAATAATTCTAGAAAACTTCCCAGAGATGAAAGATGGAATAGATTGCCAAATCCTGGAAGCCTACAGGACCCCAAACATTCAAAACCATAATAGATCAACTCCAAGGCATATAATTATGAAGATAGCCAACGTACAGAACAAGGAGAGAATATTAAAAGCTACGAGAGAAAAGAGGCAGATTACATTCAGGGGTAAACCAATTAGGTTAATGACCGATTTCTCATCACAGACTTTGAAAGCGAGAAGATCCTGGAACAATGTATTTCAAACGCTGAAAAATAATGGATTCCAACCAAGAATACTGTATCCAGCAAAATTGAGCTTCAAATTTGACAATGAAATTAAAATCTTTCACGATAAACAAAAGCTAAAAGAATTCGCAGCAAGAAAACCAGCTCTGCAAAGCATTTTGAGCAAAACACTACAAGAAGAGGAATTGAAAAATAGTGCCCAAAACTAACAGCAGGAGGTATCTCAATAAATGGGGAGGAAAATAACCAAAAAGTAAAACTAGCCAAACTAAAATAAATAAATAAAGAAGCATGACTTGAAGTACAAATCATATCTCAATTGTAAACTTAAATGTTAATGGCCTAAACTCACCAATCAAGAGACATAGGCTAGTAACCTGGATCAAAAAAACAAATCCAACAATATGCTGCCTTCAGGAAACTCATATGATAGGAAAAGACATACACAGGCTGAAGGTAAAAGGTTGGGAAAAATCATACCACTCACATGGCCCTCGGAAGCAAGCAGGAGTGGCCATACTCATATCGAATAAAATCAACTTCAAACCTAAGTTAATCAAGAAGGATAAAGAAGGCCACTATATACTGTTAAAAGGAACCATCCACCAACAAGACATAACAATCATCAATTTGTATGCACCAAACAATGGAGCTGCAACGTTCATAAAACAAGCTCTCCTCAAGTTCAAGAGTCAAATAGACCACAACACAATAATTATGGGTGACTTCAACACACCGCTCTCACCATTAGACAGATCCTCTAGACAAAAACTGAATAAAGAAACTATAGAACTCAACAGCACAATCAATAACCTAGACTTAACCAACATATATAGAATATATCAACCATCATCAAGTGGATACACGTTCTTCTCAGCAGCACATGGATCCTACTCAAAGATAGACCATATATTATGCCATAAGGCAACTCTTAGTAAATATAAAGGCATGGAGATAATACCATGCACCATATCTGATCATAATGGAATTAAATTGGAAATCAATGATAAAATAAGGAAGGAAAAATCCTACATCACATGGAAAATGAACAATATGTTATTGAATGATCAATGGGTTATAGAAGACATAAAGGAGGAGATGAAAAAATTCTTAGAGTCAAATGATAATACAGACACAACATACCGGAATCTATGGGACACAATGAAAGCAGTTTTAAGAGGGAAATTCATTTATTAGAGTTCTTACCTCAAAAAAAAGAAAAAAACCAACAAATAAATGAACTCACACAACACCTCAAAAAACCTAGAAAAGGAAGAGCAAAACAACAGCAAATGTAGTAGAAGACAAGAAATAATTAAAATTAGAGCAGAAATCAACGAAATTAAAACAAAAGAAACCATTGAAAAAATTGATAAAACTAAAAGTTGGTTCTTTGAAAAAATAAATAAGATAGACATGACCTTAGCCATGCTAACAAAAAGAAGAAGAGAGAGAACTCAAATTACTAACATATGGGATGAAGAAGGCAATATCACAACAGACGCTACAGAAATACAGAAGAGAATTAGAAAGTATTTTGAAACCCTACATTCCAATAAAATAGAAGATAGTGAAGATATCGATAAATTTCTTAAGGCATATGATTTGCCCAGATTGAGACAGGAAGACACACACAATTTAAACAGACCAATAACCAAGGAAGAAATAGAAGAAGCCATCAAAAGACTGCCAACCAAGAAAAGCCCTGGACCGGATTGGTATACAGCAGAGTTCTACAAAACCTTCAAAGAAGAATTAATACCAATACTTTTCAAGCTATTTCAAGAAATAGAAAAAGAAGGAGCTCTTCCAAATTCATTCTATGAGGCCAACATCACTTTGATCCCAAAACCAGACAAAGATACTTCAAAGAAAGAAAATTACAGACCAATATCTCTAATGAACTTGGATGCAAAAATTCTCAATAAAATTCTGGCGAATCGAATACAAAAACATATCAGAAAACTTGTGCACCATGATCAAGTAGGATTCATTCCTGGGATGCAAGGCTGGTTCAATATACGGAAATCAATAAATGCTATTCACCACATCAATAGACTTAAAGACAAGAACCATATGATCATCTCGATAGATGCAGAAAAAGCATTTGACAAAGTACAGCATCCCTTTATGTTCAAAACGCTAGAAAAACTAGGGATAACAGGAACTTATCTCAACATTGTAAAAGCTATATATGCTAAACCTCAGGCTAGCATCATCCTAAATGGAGAAAAACTGAAGGCATTCCCTCTAAATTCTGGAACAAGACAGGGATGCCCTCTATCACCACTTCTATTCAATTTAGTTCTCGAAGTACTAGCCAGAGCAATTAGACAGACAAAAGAAATTAAAGGCATAAAAATAGGAAAAGAAGAAATTAAATTATCGTTATTTGTGGATGACATGTTAATATACTTAACAGACCCAAAAGGGTCTACAAAGAAGCTGCTAGAGTTAATAAATGAATTCAGCAAAGTGGCAGGTTATAAAATCAACACGCAAAAATCAAAGGCATTCCTGTATATCAGCAACAAAACCTCTGAAATGGAAATAAGGAAAACCACTCCATTCACGATATCCTCAAAGAAAATAAGATACTTGGGAATCAACCTAACAAAAGAGGTGAAAGATTTATACAATGAAAACTACAGAACCCTAAAGAGAGAGATAGAAGAAGATCTCAGAAGATGGAAAAATGTACCCTGCTCATGGATAGGCAGAACTAACATCATCAAAATGGCGATATTACCCAAAGTTCTCTACAGGTTTAATGCGATGCCGATCAAAATCCCAACGGCATTTCTTGTAGAAATAGACAAAGCAATCATGAAATTCATATGGAAAAACAAAAGACCCAGAATAGCAAAAGCAATTCTAAGCAGGAAGTGTGAATCTGGAGGTATAGCAATACCAGAGGTCAAACTGTACTACAAAGCAATAGTAACAAAAACAGCATGGTACTGGTACCAAAACAGGCAGGTGGACCAATGGTACAGAATAGAGGACACAGAGACTAATCCACAAAGTTACAACTATCTTATATTTGATAAAGGGGCTAAAAACATGCAATGGAGGAAGGATAGCATCTTCAACAAATGGTGCTGGGAAAACTGGAAATCCATATGCAACAAAATGAAATTGAATCCCTTTCTCTTGCCATCCACAAAAATTAACTCAAAATGGATCAAGGAGCTAGATATCAAATCAGAGACACTGCATCTGATAGAAGAAAAAGTTGGCTACGATCTACATATTGTGGGGTCGGGCTCCAAATTCCTTAATAGAACACCCATAGCCCAAGAGTTAATAACAAGAATAAACAAATGGGACTTACTTAAACTAAAAAGTTTTTTTCTCAGCAAGAGAAACAATAATGTATTTTATTCTTCTTAATGTGTGTCACCAAATAATAAATCTCTAGTTTAAAACTTAAAAAAAAAAAAAAGAGGTAAATAGAGAGCCTACATCCTGGGAACAAATTTTTACCCCCCACACCTCAGATAGAGCCCTAATATCCAGAATGTACAAAGAACTCAAAAAATTAAACAATAAGATAACAAATAACCCAATCAACAAATGGGCCAAGGACCTGAACAGACACTTCTCAGAGGAGGACATACAATCAATCAACAAGTACATGAAAAAATGCTCACCATCTCTAGCAATCAGAGAAATGCAAATCAAAACCACCCTAAGATACCATCTCACTCCAGTAAGATTGGCAGCCATTATGAAGTCAAACAACAATAAGTGTTGGCGGGGATGTGGGGAAAAGGGTACACTTGTACACTGCTGGTGGGACTGCAAAATGGTGAGGCCAATTTGGAAAGCAGTATGGAGATTCCTGGGAAAGCTGGGAATGGATCCACCATTTGACCCAGCTATCGCCCTTCTCGGACTATTCCCTGAGGACCTTAAAAGAGCGCTCTATAGGGATACGGCTGCATCAGTGATTATAGCGGCACAATTCACAATAGCTAGACTGTGGAACCAACCTAGATGCCCCTCAATAGATGAATGGATAAAAAAAATGTGGCATCTATACACAATGGAGTATTATGCAGCACTAAGAAATGACAAAATCATATAATTTGCAGGGAAATGGATGGCATTAGAGCAGATTATGCTAAGTGAAGCTAGCCAAGCCCTAAAAAACAAATGCCAAATGTCTGCTTTGATATAAAGAGAGCAACTAAGAAAGAACAGGAAGGAAGAGCATGAGGAAAAGACTACAGTAAACAAAGACGAATGGGGGGAGAGAAACGGAGAGAGAAGAGAAAGCATATGGAAATGGTAGGAGACCTTCAATGATACATAAAATTATAAGAGGTTATGAGGGGCAAGGGGGAGGGTAAAAAAAGGGAGAGAATTGAACAACAGCAGAGGAGGTAGAGAGGGAAGATGGGAGGGGAGGGGAAGGGAGGGGGGATAGTAGGGGATAGGAAAGGTAGCAGAATACAACAGTCACTAATATGCCATTATGTAAAAATATGAATATGTAACAGATGTGATTCTGCAATCTGTATTTGGGGTGAAAATGGGAGTTCAAAACCCAATTTGAGTCAAATGTATGAAAGATAATATATCATGAGCTATGTAATGTTTTAAATAATCAATAAAAAAAATAAAGTAGAAGAGAAACCAAAAAAAAGAAAATAAATAAATAAAATAAATATACCTATTAAATTTTGCTATATCCAGATATAGCATATTACAAACACCTCTCAATCCTGACCTATTTATTATAAATTAAAGTATATTATGAACAGCTCAGATTCTGGACAATTTACAAATTAAAGTGTTATAAATAGACAAATATTTGGCTGAAATCTGAAAGAAATATAAATACAAATAGGCAATTCACTGACAAGGGAATTTTAATGGCTTATGTGTAAAATTCTTTTTGATTCTTAGTTCATATCAAGGAAATTCATGTAACAATAAAATATAGTTTTTCAAATTCAGTTTTATAAAAATAAGGAGAAATGCCTACTCTTGTTGGGAATTTAGTATATATCTGTCCATTCATATTTTACCATTAAGAATTGTAATTATTTACAGATTTTTAGAAAATAAACATATTTGTATTTTCTCTAAAATGTTGCATAATCATGCACCTTAAAACCAGTTCTTGCAGTCTATGTTTGACATATTTAGCTACCAGAGAAATGCAATCAAAACCAAATTGAGATTCCATTTCACTTCTGTCAGAATCGCGATCAACAAGAATACAAATAGCAATAAATATTGGTGAGCATGTAGGTGAAAAGGAATTTGTGTACACTGTCATTGGGAATGTCAATTAGTAGTCACTATGGAAATCAGTATGGAAATCCCTTCAAAAACTAAAAATGGAACTACCATAGGATTCAGTTATAAACACTCCTTGGTGTTTATCCAAAACAATTAAAGACAGCATACTTTAGAGATACCTACATACCCATGTTCCTTGCAGCACAATTCACAGTTGCCTTGCCATAAATTCTAATGTAATTTCCTGTAATGGCTTTACATTTGAATTTTTATTTGCATTTGCCTGTTGAATGAGCTCCTGTGTTACAGCATGTCAGGATCAGATTTTATGTTGATTTTTCATCTGAGGGTTTCACTCCATTAGGGCAGTGTGAAAAGTCTCAACACCTGTGTATGTACGGTGTTAGGTTGGCTTTCTACTTTTTTTAATTATGTTTTGGGTCATTTACAGCTCAGAAGGTCTCAAGTAAAGGGCATGTTGCCTGGTTGCATTCTGAAAAATGGAGAAGTAGCTTTTCAATTTCCCATATTTACAAATGGGTTATTATATCTTAATTCTTTATTTTTTTTCAAGAATATCATTTGTAGTTTGTTGCTTCAAATGGCAGTATCCTTGATGACTGTCACCATACACTATCAGACCCTTAGTTCTAGGAGTACAGTTTAATAATTACCATGCTCATTCGGGCCATTCAGTTTTCTGCTCCCTTTTCCTATGCCACACTCCCATTTTGATGTTGATTCTTGTAGCTTTCTCAATCTTAGATTTCCTCATTGCTGTATATTAGAAATTGTGTTTTTTCCCAATTTCATGTTTATAGTGGAGATAAGGCTTTGTATATTAGATCTTATCATATGGGTAAGAAATCTGAATCTGATAAAAAATCTCATCTATAGAAAATATTTTGCTTGTATCCTAATAAAATATACAATAAAGAAACAAATACAAAATTATGAATAATTTCTATTTAGAATTGAATAGGTCTTTGGATCTTCAAAATGACCAGATTACCAATTTGTTTTTCTTAAGTGTTGTACATAATTTGCAATTATGTAAAATATACAAATATCAATAAATTAATAAATACCAGAAACACATGGAGATGGTCATTTTTTGTTGGAGTTACCATTTGGGTGCTGCTATATTCATTTTTAGAAGATGAAACTTAATATTACTCTTAACTAAAGTCTCCAGAAAACCAAATGTGACAGTAAATAATCTTTCATTCTGTTTTCAGCATTTATACCAACTAGGGAATGTTCTTTTTAAATCTAGTTTTTCCATATGGTATATTTAGATAAGCTTGTTTTGGCTATAGTTCGTAAAATCATTTTTATTTCTTATTTTATTTATACAATACATCTAGTCAGCTTAAGAAATTTTTAATCATTTTTAATTTTCAAAAGATACTCATAATTTTTAATTCTAGAATTCTACGTTATTTAAATATTTTTAATTTCCCTTTTAATTTTTCCAATGGCTATTGACGGCTTGAGAGTATGATGTTTAATTTCCATGTACCTGAATTTTCTTTAATTAATGCTTCTCAATCTTGATTTCTATTTTCTTACTATTGTAGTTGGAAAAGATAATATTGACACTCATTAATTCTTCTTAAATTAGTTGAGATATATTTTGTGGCCAGACATATTTTATATCTTGTTAAATGTTTCATGTTCATTTGAGAACAGTACTTATTCTCATGCTTTTGGATGGAAAGTTCTGTATTATCTCTTAGATTCACTTAGCCTAGAAAGTACTTGAAGTCTAATTTTTTTGTATTGCATTATTCCTTTTCCTAGTATTGATCATTCTCAAACTCTTGCAAAAATTAAGAAAGAAATATTTTTTAAATATTTATTTTTTTAGTTATATTTGGACACAACATCTTCATTTTACTTATTTATTTTTATGTGGTGCTGAGGACTGAACCCAGGCCTCACATGTGCTAGGCAAGCACTCTACTGCTGAACCACAACCCCACCCCAGAAAGAAATACTTTTAAATTCATTTTATAATGCTACCATTACACTGATCTCAAAGCCAGTCATAGTTTCTGCAATAAAAAAAAATTATAGGGCAATAACCTTAATGAAGATAGTCACAAAAATTCCCAACAAAATACAAGCAAACCAAATACAGCACTATGTGCAAAAAATGTTTCACAATTAAGCGAGATTTATCCCTGGGATGCAAGGATGGGTCAACATACACAAGTATAAAAGTGTGAGGCATTAAAAGAATGAAGGGGGAAATTATAATATCATCTCAAGAGGTGAATAAAAGTCATTGATAAAATTTAATATTTTTTCAATGGGAAAACCTCTCAATAAATTAATATAAAAATATTTTTCCTTAACACAGAAAATACCACATGTGACAAAACCATAGCTAAAATATCATACTCAATAGTGAAAATTTGAAAGCTTTTCCTTTATGTTTCTTTTCATATGAGATCCAAAATCCAAGGATGGACAACTTTTACCATTTTTATCCAATATCTTACTGGATGTCATAGCTAAAGAAATTAGGCAAGAGAAAGAGATAATAGGCTGGCAAACTGGAAAGAAAGAAGTTAATTTGTCTTTAGTTTCCAATGACATAGTATTTTACATAGAAAACACTAAATACTACCTAAAATCATTTGGAATTAAACAATAAATTTTAGTAAGGATGTAGGATGTAAAATAGACACATAAAAATCAGTAGTGTTGTTGTACAATATCAATAAGCTATCTGGAAAACAAATCAAGAAAATAATATGCTCAGAACAGATACAAAATTAATGAAATATTTAGGAATAAATTTTAAATCCACACACTGAAAACCATAACACATTGAAAAATTACAGGAGACACAAATAAATGGAAGGATATTGTGGGTTCATGGATTACAAATCTTAATACTGTTAAAATGATCATATTGCTTAAAAAGAAATACAGATTTGATGTGCTTTTTCCAAACTTTCAGTGATTTGATGTTTGTCTCAGAAACAGAAAAATAAACATAAAATCTGGACAGTCACAAATAGCCTAATTAGCAAAAGGATTCTTCAGCAAATAAAATAAAGCTGAGGCATCACATTATCTAATTTCAAACTCTACAAGAGAAGTAATAGTACTCATATCATCCTGGTTCTCACATAAATACAGACAAATAGAAAATGGATCAGAATTAAAAGCTTAGAAATAAGCCCATATATTCACAGTCAACAGATTTTTGACAGAAGAAACAAGAAAACAATGTGGAAAGGACAATCTTTCAATAAATCATGGTGAAGGCAATTGGATATCCAGAGGGGAAAAAGAAAAACTAGACCTCATCTCACACCATATACAAAAATCAACTCAAAATGAATTAAAGAATTGACTGTAGGTCCTGAAACTGTAACACTACTAGACAAAAACAAGAGAAAAGCTCCATGTTGTTGGTCTGAATGGAACCCTTGAACACTGTTGGTTGGAATATAAAGTTTTATAGTCACTATGGAAAACTGCCTTTCTGGAAGTTACTAAATAGATTGAAAAAAAAAGTAGAACTATCATATCATCCAACAATCCCATTATTGTACATATATCCAAAGAAAATGAAATTAATATCTTAAAGAGATATTCCCATTTTCATGTTTATTGAAGCACTTTTTGCAATAGACAAGAAATGAAATCAATCTAAGTGTCTATTAACTAATGAATGAATGAAGAAAATATGATACACATACACACACACACACACACACACACACACACACAAACAAACAAACATACAAACCTGGAATCCTGGAATATTATCATCCTTAAATGTGTAGAAAATCCTCACATTCGTGGTACCATAAATGACCTAGAGGACATTCTGTGACATTTACTGAAAATAAGCAAGGCAGGGAAAGACATTCTTTCTGATTTCACATGTGCGGAACCTAAAGAAGTCAAACTTGGAAATACAGAGTACAATGTAGGTTACCAGTGGCTGAAGATGAAAGTGGCTTGGGGAAATGTTGGAGAAAGAATTCTAAATTTCAATGAGATAAAGAAGTAAATTCAAGAGATCTCTTTTACAACATGATGAAAAAGTTAATGACAATGTACTGTATTCTGAAAATTGCTGAGATTTTAAGTGTTATTACAAAAAAGAAATATATGAAGTAATAAATGTGCTGATTAGCTCCATTAAGACATTTTCCAATGTATATATATTTCAAAACATGTTATTACAGATGTATACATTTTTGTCAATTAAAAATAAATAAACAATACTAATGAGACTCATCATGAAAAATTATTTAATATCTGGAAAAACTCAAATATGTCCTTTGACATCCTTCATGCTTATAAAAATAATTAAAATAAAAATAAATAATAGCTTATAGAACTTTGATATAGTGAGACATAAGAGAACATTTAAACATCATATATCAAATAATTGCAAGTTGTCTGAAAACATGAAAGTTGCTCAATCTCACTCTAGAGGAGACATATTTTTTATTTCTATATACTGAAAGCTCATTTCTCACCTAACAGAGTGGTAAGGCATAATAGTTCTCATAACATGCTCTGTTGGCAAAAATGTGATAAAAGGTGCATTCTAATACCCAGATAGTGAGACTGATAAATGGGAGGGAACTTGACCATTTCTAGCAAAATTATCTATTCAGTCACCTTTGAGCCAGCAACCTCACTTCTAGAAATACATACATAAAGTACCAAAACATTAAGTGACATATATACACATTTTTTTATTCTAGTATGTTATTTATAATAATAAAAGACCTCAAGAACACAACTGTTCATTACCAGAGACCTGCAATATCTATACAATAACGTATAATTCACTTGTAAAAACAGAATAAGAAAGACACTGATACCAAATTGAAATGATCTATGTGTGTGAAAGAAATTAAAATAAGTGCAGATTGATTTGAACACAGCTAAATTATGTATAAGAAAGGAAAATATTATTATGTATATTCATATTCTCTGTGTTTGTTTATATTTATAATACTAAACACTAAAGTGGAAAATCAAAGATAAAGGAATGATTTTCTATAGGAAAAAATGTGATTAAAATGGAAGATTCCTTAAACATACGTGATTATGTAGCTTCTGACTTGAAATAAAATCCATAGGGAAAATCCCACAAATCTGTGAACAAATCACCAATTTAAAACCAGCATAGTGCAAAAAGAATTGCACACACAAACACATATCTAAAAACAAGAAACAAATAATCAAATCTGCCTTACATGTCTTTAAAGCACAGTATATGCAGAATTAAGAAAGCTGCAAAGGATATATAATGGGCTTTAAATACATTTAGTAAGTAGTAATATTAGTGTGGTTAATTTTAACCCTTTTTAGCAGAATATAAAACTCAGTAAAAATCAAGATATTTGGCACATAAACTGAAATTAGTAAAAAAAAACACTGTAATCAAAAATTTATATTAAATATAACAATAACAAAAAGTCTTACAGATATATAATTTCCTGTAAGTTTTCTCCCACTTGGAGTTATTAGATATTCACTTTAGACCAGTATAAAACAAATATCTTACATCCAACTCAGGTCTGATATCCTCTAATTTCTCTCTTCCCCAGTAAGGTCTGGAACTTCAGGGGCCTGGGAGAGTTGGGAAGCAGAGGGTTGGCTCTATGATAAGGTCTCTCACACCAATGAGTGAAGTCACTGGGCAGTAGCTATGACACTGGCCTCTCCCAGAGTTAGCAGAATTCTCACTTTTGGAGCTGTTTGGAGCTATCTGGGAAGAAGTCAAGTTTATATTTTACTTCACTGTCTTAGCAATTTTATCTCTTTGGTTCTCTGCCATTTTTCTCTTTGTACTGATGGCCAATGCCTGTATAGAGAATGTGGAAGCACCGGATTTTGCTTTGGATTCAAATAGCATTTTGAGAGGAACAATCTAGGTGAGGTGTATTTTAACCTTTTTCAGCCCCAGCACCTCCAGGTGTCCACCCTTTCAGTTTCTTTTTCTTCAATAATTATTCGATTCTATTAGATCAGATTCAGTAAAATGACTCTTCACTGTCCATTCCACCCACAGTAAATGTCTGAGAGCTTGATGGCTTAGTCTTTAGTTCTCTAACTTACCTTGTCCTCTGTTCTCTTTCTCCATTCTCAGCCTCAAGAAACATCAAGGAGGACAATAAGATACTTAAATTGAGGTCAAGAGCCAGGTTTCTCTCCTAGCCATCTCCCTTTTACTAGTGATTCTCCCAGTGCCCATGCCAGTTCACCTCTTCCTCCTCCCTCTGGTATTACTTTATGGTAGAGAAGATTGTCACTTTTGTGAGGAATCTATCTGTTGACAATTGACTCTGTGTTTCCTTAAATAAAATAGGTTCTGAAAAACACTGTGTCTTTTTATTTTATGTTCTTGAAGACAATTCTTCCTGGATAGAATTAAAAGTCATATTCTACAGTCTCTTAGAATGTATGAGGATAATTTAAAAAACAAAAACAAAAACAAACCCCTGAGTTTGAATGAAAACATTTAGGAATGTAGTTATTGAAGGCAATGTATATAAAAACAAAGTTCAATTTTATATTAAGAAACTATGAAGCCTGATTGACAAAATAGTATTTGAAATTGGAACTACTAATTTTCAGTAAAGAGAAAATATTTGTGCCCAGTAAAGGCATAGCTGAGATAAAAGCTTAAATACTCCAGTGAAAATTACTGTAATCAAATTCAACAAGGTGTGAGGGTTAAGAGCAAAAGCAGATTTAAAATAGAAAGTTTTTTTTATTGTGTTTTTAAAAACCAAGAGTAATGGAACACTTCCTTATGTGGTTTATAATGGAAAAATATTAGAGAGGATAATGTGTAATAAATTTTACTTCATAAGATATGCTGATAGAAACCTCAGTTGTAAATTAAATTTTGTTTATTGTATAATTGCCTCTAGAAATTTTCTACTCTGTCCTCTTTTCTGCTTTTAAATAATATGAGCACTGTTCTATATTGAGATAAAAATATATATTTTGATATATTTAGAAATCAATGTTTTCATGAACTATTTTTAAATCACAGGAATAGTTCTAACTTTCCTACTTCTTCACCAAAGATAAAGGACACTTTGAGTTCCTGAACTTCCAACTAAGCCCAGAATTTGAATCATTATTTTTGTATTGTCTGATCATGGAAACTTTATAGTTCAGATATAATGAAATCTTTAAAATGTATTCTAGTAGACAAAAGGTGAAAAAAAAAGTTCAATGTGTCTTACAATGATCTTAATTAAGGTCATAGGAAAAGAACCTTTCCAGGATTCCACTGTATATTGTTTTGTGCTAAAGGCAATTATGTCCTGAGACAGTATCAGCCATTACCTCTGAGTTCAAAGAGACCAAGTCACTTTATTTTAAAGAAATTAGGCCCTTTTAGTAATCATTTTCTTATCATTATTTCATCCTATCAAGATTAGTTCTTAACCTATAATTCTTGAGGTTTATTTTAAGAGTTTTTATCACCACTCTTGCCATGGATTTGCCAGGAGAACAGACCAAAAAATCTTAAGTTATTGATTCACCTAATCAGCCTATTCATGTAAGCCTCCTGCACACACCCCCCCCACCTTTCTTCCTCTCCAATGCACTTCTAAATACCACTGGAAAAGGAGTTGAGCCAAAAGGAGAGTTATAATGACGCTGATGAAACGCTCTTCACGGAATATCATATAGAGGAATAATTTCTAACTGGTTTCTGAAATAGTTTTCTAGAATGAATCTTTGTTAAATCTGTGTTAATTTTCACATTTAAAAAAATTTCTTTCATAGAAAATATTAGAGGAAATTTCATCCCTGCCACACAACCAGGAAGATGAGGGGAGTTGATGGTATTGTTTGTAGGAGTCAAAGATAACCTTAAAGATTAGATTCAAGCAAATATTAAAGAGACTACAATGTTTCAAATGTAGTAAACAAAAGTTTAATACAATAATAAACACTATTGAATAAGAAATTTAACAACCAGGAGTATATACAATCATTGATTAAATAAAACATGTGAGTGGCTTCTATGTGAAAGTTCCTATAGTTTTGTTTTTGTCAATAAACAAGAATCTATCACATTATCCAAAATTAAATTATTATAAATTAGTTGTATTTGATGCTTCATGCTACTATCTTATATTTTCCTACTGATTACATATACAGTGTATTTTAAATGTTGTTAATTTTTAATTAATTTCAGGAATTGAGAACACACACAACATTACTGAAGAAAAGAGTTGCATGTACTGACATATACTGGCTTGATAACTAAATAAAGGATTTCAACTATCTTAAAAATTGAAATAAATTATTGTGAAAACATGATGTCCTTGTTTTCTAATTTTCCCTTTTTTATGACCCAGACTTCTCAGATGATAAATGGTACATTAAGGGACTCCACACATCCTGTAATAGAAAAACATGAGAGAATGTGCTGGATAGACCACTAGCTGTGTCACAGCATTGCTGTGCTCCAGTAAGATGTTACTTGGTTTGAGCAGCTGTATTTATATCCATAATTTATTAGTGAATTGCTGTTGGAAAAAATGCTGTGTATGAAGTCACTCTGCCAGATAATCCTCAAAGGAATCTTTACTGGGAACTATTACTTTAATGAACAAAGGTTTCCTGTAGAGCATAACTGTGAGGTACAGAATAGTACTTCATTCCTCTTCATTATCAAGTAGCTTTGTGACACAATAATGAAAGAACTGTTTACTTGAATTTAACATTTTAGGTATACTTTGCTATTTTAAATGCACATTTTCAAACTGATACTATTAAAACATTGAAAAATTAGTGGGAAAAATGTACTGTTCTCACACTTCAAAATATATGTACTTATTACCTATCATCAAAAATATTGACTACTGCTTAAGGTAACAACACCTTTATTGAAAGATACAGTTCTAGAGAAATAGTATAGAGATAATAATATAATGTTTTGTCTATAATAACCAAAACAATAGCCAAAATAGAATAAAAACAATGGTTGGTTTTTCAATTTTTTAAGGGTCTGAGTGCTACTGAAAGTCATTCATGCTCCCACACTACAAGGCACAAATACTCATGGACATGTACACATGACCAAACAGCACCACCAACTCTCATTTGGCTGCTTTACTATAGTAGATATTGATTATGTTTGTACCTCAAAGGGAATGTAGTGACATAGCAATCACACCCATCATGGATAGAACACAGCCTGAGGCAGATGTGGGAATTTTTGTGATGTATCTAAGTGAGGTTAGGAAATAAACTACATTTTATATTATCTTTCAGTCACCATTTTCAAAGGCTTATGGATTATAATTGATTCTGAGTTGCAGGAATGTGATAAATATAATTGTAAAATTGTATTAAGTTTTAGAAATACCTACAGAATCTTGGGAAAGCAACTTTCATGCAATTTCTATATGTTTAAATATAATTAAAGTCCTCAGTTATTAAATTAAAGGTAGACAAATGCATTTGCATGTATTTCATGATAGTGTAATTAAGTGCATTTCTGTTTCTGTGTGTGTGTGTGTGTGTGTGTGTGTGCGTGCATGTATGGGTGATGTGTCTTTGTTCCCCCCACCCTAAATATCTCCATATAGTTTAAATCATGTCTTCATTAATTTACACTTTCAGGGTCTGGCATACTTTGGATATTTAAATGTATACTTGCTTAATAGATTATGTTCTACTCCAAAGAACGTATTCAAATGTCTAAGAATTTTCAATTACATTGAAGAATCATATACTATTACAACTGAAAGGACTGACTATTGAAGCTCATAGTGCTTATTATAAAGATAAGTAAAATCAGACACAACAAGATAATTTTTTCTGATGTTACACAGTACTTAGTTGTAATATGTTTGAAATAACTTGGTGAAAGACATCATGTGAGTAACTGAAATGTGCTCTATAGTACAATTCCTCAAAAATACATCATTCCAATTAATTCTTAGGTTACAAGTGACATTTGAGTTCATGCCATTCATTTTTTCTTATCTCTAATCTTGCTAGCTTTCATGGTTGCCAGCTGAGTCTACTCAATTTTTCACTTATGAGCCTTGTCCCTGTCATCTGCTACCATACTTCTTGCCTGCTCACGTCATATATTGTTTCGGGATCAATAATGTTTAAAAATCACAACATCACAAGGACTTAATTGTTCCCTCTGACTTTTTCTTAAGATAAGTCATTCCAACTTAAGATCTTGTCATTTTTTTCCATAAAGTTCTCTAAAGAGCTGACTATCATCTGTCTATTCTATTTTTGATATTGATCTAGGTCTCTGAAAAATTAATGGGATTTTAATTACTTTATGCTTTGGTTTTATAAGCATTACATTTAGTGCAATAGTTCCCTGGATTCAGTTTCTTTGCATGTATACCATTCCTTGCTTTGTTCTGGACTTTTCATGAAGAGTAGACCTCAGGTATTCTGGCTCTAGCCTAACAACTCAGCCACCAAGGACAGATGTTTCACTTCTCACATTGTTGTCCTTCTTGATATTTAGGCTGCATGGTACAGACATGTAACTGTACTCTTACTATCCCTGCTCTCCAGTTATACTCTCACACTGTTTTCCAGAATTTATATCTATGTGTGTGTGTGATGTTAACAGTGAGTTTTCATGGGATAACAAAGATCTTCATTGATGAGAAACACAAAAGCGATTTTCAGTGAAACACACAGACCCTACTTTTTGGCATTCATCTTTTCTCTACTTCAGAAATGCTAACTATAGCCATTACTATTATTTTTGATCTCAGATAAGCTCATTCCTTTATATGCTTATTCCACAAGTATTTGCTGGATGCCTATTGTATGCCTATCACTATTTTATCAGCTGACACTAAAAAGATCTTATACAATAGAGATACAGAAAATTGAACAAAAAAATAAGTAGCTTGTTTAGGGAATCAGATGGTAAGATATTAACTACAAGCAGGAAAAGGACAGGGAGTATTGGGTAATGTAGATGTGTGTGGCTTCACTTAGCATGATGTTCTTCAGTTCCCATCTATTTATTTCTTAATTCATTCATCTATTAACAGGTACCTGGGCTGCTTCCATATCTTGGCTATTATGAATTGCACTGCTATAAATAAACATTGATGTTACTATATCACTACATTATGCTGGTTTTGGATCTTCTATTAAATACCAAAGAGTGGGTAGCTGGGTCATATGGTGGTTCCATTCCTAGTTTTTTGAAGAATCTCTGTACTGTTTTCCAAAGCAGTTGTACTAACTTATAGTCCAACTGACAATGTATGAGTGTACCTTTTCCCCCATATCCTTGCCACAATTTATTATATTTGTACTCTTGATCATTGCCATTCTGATCGGAGTAAGAATAAATGCCAATGTAGTTTTGTTTTGCATTCCCTGATTGCTAGAATTTGAATATTTTTTTCAGGTATTTGCTGGGAATTTGTATTTCTTATTTTGAGAAGTGTCTCATCAGTTATTTTGCTCATGTATAAATTAGGTAATTTTTTTGGTGTCAAGTTTTGTGAGGATCAAATATTTTTCTCAAATGCAGAATTTATATCAAAATAAAGAGGAAAAAATGGAGGGAATCTCAAGAAAATATAATAGAGATTGGTGGAGTAGAGGAAGAGGGTTGAAGGGAAAGGAGAAGGGACAAGAAAAGGGAGGAATGGTGTAATAAAACTGTCCAAACTACCCTATGCAGATATGTGATTATAGAACAGTGAATTTCTTCTTTATGTATATCTATAAAACACTAATTTAAAAAGCTGTAATTATATAAGAAAAAAAAAGTGGAGTAAATGAAAGGGAATATGGGGAAGGAGCAGGAGAGAGAAGGGGGAAGTACTGGGGACTGAATTGGAGCAAATTCTAGTTCATATTTTCATAATTATGTCAAAAGTAGGTGCAATTATAATGCACTTATAAAAATATAAATATAAAAAGGTTTTTTAGTTCTCACTGGTAAGGTAAACCTTAGCAATAGTGTTTAAGTGTGAGCCACCATGTGACACCCACAGTAGAATGTTTCACACAGTGGAATTGTAGATACAAATTCCCTATTTTGGGAATTGAGTTTTGGTTTTGATCTGTCATTGAGTTGACTTATAGTAGGAAGGTCAGATTTAATCAAAGGCAGGTAGAGGAAGAGAAGAATAAAATGTGATCAGAGTAAAAATAAGGGCCAAGATCAGGTCAAGTTAAAAGATCTTCAACTCTGAGGAAAAAAAAAATGGAATTCACTAGAGAATTTAAGAAAAGAAGTGACAGAAACTGATTTAGGATTGTTGTGATAAAAAAAATATCCTTAGTAGTAGCAAGTAGGACAATGGTGAATGCTTAGGGAACAAACAGAAATTCACTGCAAAAATAAAGGGAAATAATGGCACCTAACCAAAGGAGGTGATTGGAAATGAAAAAATTCTAATATGCTTTAAGTGTAGAGATGTAATATTCTGCTGGATGACTGGAAATGATACATAAGAAAAAGAGAAATGAACAATGAATACAGAGCTTTTGGGCTGCTCTACTCATAGTAGGAAGTGTGAAATAGCAATTTACAGAGATGGGAGGACAAAAGGAGATGCAGACCCTGCAGAAAAAGCATAAGTTTGATTCTAGAAATGTTACTTTTGAGATAACTAATATTTTTTTAGGTTGAGTGGGAAACTGAATATATAAATCTGGAATTTAAGTAGAAATCTGGAATAACAAATATGGGAGTCACCCACGATAATATTTCAAGTCAAGAAAGTGAGGTTGCATAGAAAATATGAGTGATCTAGGGACGGTGCATGGCTGGCCTTCAGTGCTAAGGGGTCTGGGAAAGAGCCATTAAAAGAGAAAGAGAAAGAATGGCTAATTTTGGAGAACAAAAAGCATGACAAAATGATTTCCTGTAAACAAAACAAACAAAAAATAAGTTTTGAAAAATTATGTTGTTTTTCAGTGAAGTGAATATAAGGGTTAAGTATTTTTCAAGAGCAAAAAGACCATTTGGATTTAGCAAATTTCAATGACAGGAAACTTTGAAAGATATCATCTAGTAGTAAGGCAAACATTGTTTTCTGGAGAAGAGAGAAATGTATTGCTGGAGTGATGAACCTGAGATAATAATGCATGGTATTGTGGAAAATGATCACTGAATACAAACAAGATAAAACTGTCAAATCACCAAATTATTTCTACTAATATTGTATCTAATATGAACATGACAACATGTTTGTCCATCCAAGTTCTTAATTTGGAAATAATGATAGACCCATTTCTCCTAGATTTCACACTTTACCCAGGAAGACATAGAACTGTGGAGAAGTTCTGTATCTGTGCCAAAATTTCATTTAACACCTGCACAATTTTTGCAGATTTTTAAGAGCATATTTCCAAGTTCATCTGCATGGGGGGTAGTCTTTCCAGTGTCGAGTTATTTTGGAGAGAAAAGATAAGTATCTTTCATCCAGTTTCCCTTGTGCCATGGGGTCTGAACTCCTCTAGCATGGCCTGGATCCTCCCCTATGTTCTATTTCCATAGCACTCTCTGCTTCTTATTCAGTGAATTTCCTTATATAGGATTTTATTCTTAATAACACCAAACCACCTCTTTTGCACTTAAAAAAAAACTCTAGTAGTTTCTAAAATCTGGGAGAGCTTGTCTGATATTTTCCCACTCCCTCTGCAGCTAGAATTGTGAGCATCTGACCTGCCTCTATGCTAGCATCTTCGCTTCTTCAGTCTATATCTTCATAGCACTATATTGTCCTTTCTCCCACCGGACTACATAAGTATATTTACATCATGACTTCTTCAGTGGTAGCTTGCTGTGAGACCATAAACATTAATACTGTATTAAACCCTCAAATTTTAATTACATTAGATCTGAGAAATATACAAAAATCTAAAGACAAAATTTAATTTTGACATAGATGTCAGGCATCAAATAATATTTACATGACAAATTTAGAAAATAGTAAAATAGGTAATGACTGAATTAATATGCTAGATAAATCTATAACAATATATAATTGAAATAAAAATTACTAATTGAAAAACTAAAATGCGATATACTCAAATAGTAAATTATTTGCATCATAGTACTTCCCTTTTGTATAGTGACTTAGAAATCACCCAATGTTTTTTTTTTTTTTTATCATAAACTGGACTTACAATTAGTAATGCCTGGGACTGTTGCAAATATGAGGAAAATGGACTTTGGGTTGTGTGTGGTCTAGGATGTTTGGTATAGTGTGTTCAAAATATAGACAGGATGTGAAATCCATGTAGAATGATTAAATAATGATTTAATCAAGAGGTTATACATGACCAATTTAGAAATCCAAGACATCATATCAAACTCATTAAATTAAAAATTCATGATCTTAAAACATTTTCTATTTCAATAGTGATATAATCTATAACCAGTAAAAGGTGGGGTAAAAGGGAGAATACCTGTCTTTGGAGCCACTGTTAAAATTTCTTATTTCCTTACACCTAATATAATAAGCCCTATGTATTTAATGTTCTAAGTGTCTCTTTTATCTATCACAAAATTGCATTACCACAATCATTTGAAAAAGTAGAAATTTAACAGCAATGTAAAGGAAAAAACAGAAATAAAAGATGAAGGGAAGATACACTAATAAGAAAACTGTACACTTGTTACTCCATTCCTCTCCACATTTTCAATTTTTACTATCTCTTTTTGCATTTTTATATATTACCTATTAAATAGTAATGTAGTATTTTTATTTTAAATTGTTCTGTATTTTTTATTTTATACCAAATATATAAATGGTTTACATATCATGCTTACACTATTAAAGCATTCTGAATTTGTTTGTATAATCACACTTACAGTGAGTTTTAATACTTCCCATGTTTTCTTGCTTATTGGTATATCATTTAAATTTAAAGACTTTCTTTTAGCATTCTGTAGAATTCACCTGGTTGAGATGTATTCTCTCAGCCTTTGCTTATCTGGGAATGTCTTTATTTCCTCTTCATTTCTTAAGGATGGTCATAGTATTCTTGGTTTACTGTTAAGTGCTCTGAAAATCTCATGCTACTCTTTTCTGGCCTGTGAAGTTTCTGCTGAGAATTCCACTCTGGTAAATTGGAACACCTTTATGTGTTATTTTGTTCCGTGTTGTCTTGCAGGTTTCTGAGTTTTTATTTTCCACTTTTGAGTGCCTGATTATAAGGTGCTGTGTGTAGACTTTTTTTTTAATTGATTGTGCAAAACATTACAGAGCTCATGATATATCATCTTTCATACATTTGACTCAATTGGGTTTTGAACTCCCATTTTTGCTGAGGGCCATTGCCAAGTAGGAATGACGCATGGAAATTTCCTTGCCAGCGTACCCCATGTTAAATGGACTTGCCTTGGAATTTCGCTGTTGACCTTGCTTGTGTGTTTGAGAAAGGTGACCCTGCTCAAGGACGAGGGTGGATCCAGGATTAGGGTGTATCCTGCAGGTTTGAGGAAGTATCCCCCTCCTTGGGTTTAGGGCATTCCCGGTTTAAGACAAGTTTAAGGCGTTCCCAGTTTAAGACAATATGGGTTTTAGGGAAGTTCGATGTTGAAGATTATTGCTGCTGGGAATAGGGCATTTCTGCTGCTTGAATTCCCGTTGAGTTCTCGGGAGATTCAGAAAGTGTTTTGGGAAAAAAGCCTCGTGGAGTAGGTGAATTGGGCGGCAGCAGAACTGGGATTGCCCCAGAACGTGTTTGTAGAAGCCGGTGTGAGTTCGGGAATAAAGAATTGCTGTTTGAATCTACAAGGTGTGTGGTGGCTCGTGATCTTGTGCCCAGCCAAGACATTGGCACATTTTTACCCCAAATACAGATTGCAGAATCACATCTGTTACACACTCACATTTTTACATAATGGCATATTAGTGACTGTTGTATTCTGCTACCGTTCCTATCCCCTACTATCCCCCTTCCCTTCCCCTCCCCTCCCATCTTCCCTCTCTACCTCCTCTGCTGTTGTTCAATTCTCTCCCCCTTTTTTTCCCTCCCCCTTGCCCCTCACAACCTCTTATAATTTTGTGTATCATTGAAGGTCTCCTACCATTTCCATATGCTTTCCCTTCTCTCTCCCTTTTTCTCCCCCAAACAGGAAGGAAGAGCATGTGTGTAGACTTTGATGATTTAAATCTGGCTGGTGACTTTTGACATTCCTTTACCTACATACCTATATCTTTCTCTACCTTTTAGAAGTATTCTGGCATTATTTATTTGAATAAGTTTTCCATCCATTTGGCATTCCCAAATGATTCCTGAATCCTAATTGCCCAAACATTTGTTTTATTAAAACAGACCAAAAGTTTGTGTAGGCTTTCCTTTTTGGTTTTGTGTGTGTTTGTGTGTGGTGTGGTGTGTGTGTGTGTGTGTGTATGTGTGTGTGTTACTAAAGATTTAATCCAGAGCCTTACTAAGCATCACTGTAACACTTAGCTATATTGCATACCTTTTATTTAATTTTGACAGTTATCCAGACTGGCTGTGACCTTGTGTTTCTCCTACTATTACTTGCTCAGTAGGAAGGTTTACAGTCATGCATCACTGCACCTGGGTTGCATAAGCTTTTTTCATTTCTCCTCATTCTTTTTTTTTCTCCTCCACCTGTGTGTTTTCAAATAATTTGCATTTGAATTTACTAATTCTTTCTTCTGCTTGATCTATCCTGTATTGATGCCTTCAAAATGATTTTATTTTTGCAGTTATTTTTCTGTTCAAGCATTTCCATTTGATTGTTTTTTTAATTGCTTTCATATCTTTGCTAAATTTCAATGTTAGGGTATTTAAATATTTCTTAATGTTTACTTCAAGCTCATTGCATTTCCTTAAAGTAACTGTTTTAAATTCTGTAAGAGTTTTCCCATGTTAATTATTGTATGGTCAATTTCTGGCCCATTGTTTTGAGTATTAGGTGATGTCATGGTTTCCTGAGAGCTCTTGATGCTTGTTGGCATGTGATGGCACCTGAATATTGAAAGATTACTTACTTATTCCAGTTTTTTTTAACATGATTATGCTTGTGCCTTTTTTTCTTTTCTTTTTAGAAATTCTAAGTAGGCTTACTTATTCTTGAAGCCTGTTGTCACTTGCACTATTCAACACTAGATGTTACTCAGGCTTAAGTTTGCCAGTCCGCTATTAGTACTTTTTCACTGTTTCAATACTAGAAGACAGACATTTAAGTCCAGGATTATCCCAAATACATTCTGGGTATTTTGTTCAGAATGAACCAGGAAAATACCTAGAAAGAATAGTCTTTCCCTACAAGCCTTTTCCTGGGGTTGGGTTAGGCTCAGCTGCCATGTACACAGTTATTGACCAGTGGTCAGGCATTGAAGGACTCTGCCTAGCTATGGGCAGAGTCAACATAAATGGATCACCCCAGGCTCTTACATCATGCTTGTATCCACAAACATCATCAAACTGTGTCATAACCTTAGTCAGCACATAGCTGACCAAGACTATTACTATACTGGGATAGAAGGAAGGTACAGACTGCCACAGATTGCCTATGTCTGATAAGAATCCATGGCCCCAAATCACCTTAACCAGCCAGGAGTAATGGTGTCTGGAATAAAAGTCTGAAGATGATGGTCATAGGTTTTCCTCTCAAACTGGCGTTGTTCCAGAGACTCTGACATCAAGCAGGCCTGTGATACTGGCTTTTAGGATCTGTCTATAATAGGTTATATCAGCCTGTAATAAATTCCACAGAAAAGTCTTGGGCTTACGCCCTATCCTATACAAAGTGAAGGGATCATATATTATGTTGATTCCTGAGGTTGGGCAGCATTGAAGCAGATGCCTGCTGCATGCTAACCTGGGTTGCACCTGAATCTCACAGCTGAAAAGATAAATACAGTTTATCAGGAGGAGGATGAACTTGTCCCAGACCCATTACAAGGCTGCAATGATACAGAGTGGAACTCAAGTTGGTTCCACTTACATACAAGTCTCTCCCTGATGCTGGGGCCATTCTAAAAGCCTGGATTTTGAACTCTGACATGTATACAGGGCCTTTTTTCTCTACTAGCTTTTGTACCCTACTCCCCTTTGAGTGGAGGGATCTTCCCAGGTCTGCTTCTGGATGGATGGTGTAGGAAGTCAGTTATCTGTTCCAACACAGTTCTGGGGGCTCAGTACTATAGGCCTGGCAGTAGAGGTCATAGAGCTTTATCCAGCACAATTGTTTCACCATGGCCAGCCTGACACTATTCCAAATCTAAGGCCTGGACAAATTCTCTCATTCTCCTCCAAGTGGTACATATCTTCACAATGGGTTGCTCCGATATAGAGGAAGGGGTAACAGAGCAATGCTTTCCTTCCTGCTTTCTTTAGTATGTTTTTTCCTTTTTTTATACTAGAAGTTGCTACTATGGTCTCTCACCTATTTCCTTAGCTCTTCTAAAGGTCATTTGGTGCATGAGGAGCTGTTTGACTTGGTGTGTCTGTGGGGAGATGAACCCAGAGAACATTAGCAAGATAGCCCACTTCTGCCAGTATCCTTCTTTTCTTCTTCAGATTTTTTTATGAGTACATTATAATTATACACCAATGCCTCTTTCTAATTCCTTGATTAGTCAAATTTCACCTTTTAATATTTTTCTAGTACTAAACTTGATTTTTTATTGCTGTGATAATTTAATTAATATTTTCTTCCCCGCTTGTTGATAGTTTCTCAAAACTAATTTTTGCAAGGTAGAAAAATTAAAATTTCAAAGATAGAAAAATAAAAAAATATTTAAGGTATAGGAATTGAGATTCAGAGAAGTTGATATTTCAATTAATTTTTGATTCTAGTTCTGTATTTATTTCACCATGTTATAGGTGTCTGAGTATAAATATCAGGTATCCCTTCTTATCAAAAAGTATAATGTATTTTTCTATATGTGGAGAAAAAGTTTAATTAAATTGAATAAACACAATAAACAACAGAGGAAATGTTAGATATATAACTCTCTACATCTAATTTCACCCTTAATTGCATTAATATTTTTACAAATAAGTCAAATTGGACTTCCTAGACAATTTCATATAGTCAGATTCAATTTTCTGAACAATTTTCAGATATTATTATAACTATTCTTTTGCTTATAAGGGATCTGAATAACTGTGACTATAAATAACCTAATAAATCTCACTAAGCCACCATACCAGAGTAAGAAATTTTATCCAACATTTCTGACACACTTCTTCCTTCCCATCATGTCTGCCTTCTCCATATGAAACATACACAGATCTCCTCCACTGAAATGCATTTTGGGATTTGCTAACATGTTGTTATACTGTGGTTATAGTTATGGTTTTAAAATTTAACTGCTCACATTAATTGAAAAGATTTGATTATTACTTGACCACATGAATATCAATCTAGTTCCTATGCTGAAGTTACTTTCTATTTTTTCTGAATGAAATTCTCCTATAATTCATTCTCTTGGATTAAAATCCTCAATGTATTCTAAAAATTCTAGTATAATTGAAAATAGGCAATGTGTTGTATTTATTTCTCATTAACACTTTGATGATAATGACATAATAGTAATAAGAAATCTAATGTGGAAGTGTCAAAAAATGGTTCTTAACAAGAGACATCCATTGCAATAACATGAAGACCTATTCCTTAATATAATAGCTTATTCCTGGAAATCATCTCCAAAACTTCTGTGCTTTAGACTTCAGGAGATTCTGATATCTAAATTTTCTGACTTTAATATTCTACTTCTACTTAAATAGATTCAGAAATTCATAATCTAACAAACTATAAGAAATTATGTAATAGAGAAGGCCAGTTCTGATAAGAAAAGGTGATTAAAATAGAATGATGAAGAACTGGCTGAGCAACCAAGGAAGGAAGGAGGAGAAACTAAATGATCAGATGAGACAGAGTCAAATACAAAAAATATTTAACAAGAATAGTAACTTTTTTTTACTGTGAATTAAACAACTCAGGGTTACTTTAACATGGAGCTTCATCCCCAGCCTTCTTCTTTTATTTTGAAACAGACTCTCATTAAGTTTCTGAGGATGTTGCAGATTTTCAGAAGCTGCCCTCAAATTTGTGATCCTTCTGCCTCAGCTTCCAGAGTCTCTGAGATTTTATAGGTATGTTGCCAACATGCCCAGCATAACTAAAACTTTCTTATTGGAGAAAAAAAACACCCTTATTCTTCAGTATGTACAATTTTGACAACACTCATATATAAATGATATATATTATCTAGTATATCATGTTGTTTATAATTAGCATGTTGATCATTGATGGCATATATAACCATGAACTAAATTTTTAAATAAAGTCAAGGATGTGATTATAACATACAAAATGCATGAAATGCAAGAGAAAACTCCTCTAATGAAGCTAAATTAAGTTGGATACATGCAATATTTTCGATTACAATTTAGATGGAAAAATAATTTATTCTAGGATTTGTGACACAGTCATGTTAATGATAATAATGAAAACCATAACTTCTATAGGTCTTGACTTTTCTATTTTTAAAGTTGCAGGATTAACATAGCATTAGCATATTTTGCCATTTAATTTAGAAGTGCATTTCTAAAGGTTGTAAATTGACATGACATTATTTCTTTTGCCTGGTGGAAACACCATGACTTCATGATAAGTGACTATTTAGCACTGAGAAAACAGGATTTTAAAAGAGGTCCGGGCTTCTAGGGTGCCTGCAAAATACTAATGCAGCAGTTGCCTGGAGCCTGCAGCCTTCTTTGGATTAAGGAGTAAAATAAAATTGAATGTGCATCTCCTCAGCCTTACTTAATGGCTTATAAATCATTTGTAATAGAAAACAAAAAAAAATACTCTGTTCTTTTATGCAACCAAGAATTATCCACTTTTATTTTTTTCCCTCTGTATTACTTTCTCTCAATAAAGATATTCCTTATATTCTTTTTAGTATTGGTAATCTGATATTTCTATGACAATCATAAAATTTAGAACTAGAAGTAACCTTACAAAACAGTGTTTGATACAATTTACTGACTTAGACATCAGCAAACTATACCCGGGGAGGTAAAATGATTCGTCCAAGATCACACAACTTGAGAAATACAAAGTCAGAATTATATCAATCTGTCATAATAGCCTGCTGCTGGTTTTCACTAAATATCCTGAGTTTGACAGGTACTGAAGACCAGTGTCTATGTTAAAGGAAATAAATTGTGAATGGAAAAAAATTAAAGGTAATAAGAATTTTTGTAAGGGTGCTTGGTTTTCTATTACTTACTGAACATTATTGGGCATATTTTGTTTTCATGTATATAGTTTGTTTTTTAGTTATATTTACTTTTTTATAAGAGTCAAACATTGTCCATTCTTAATAATAGACATTGCACAGATATTAATCATGTCTCAATTCACTTGATATTTTCAACTTTTAACAATGGTGCAATCCTCATCATTATTCTCACCATTATTATTCTAAAAGCAATTTTTAATTATTGATTTTACAGTACATTCTAAAAAGAAAGTGTCATTTCTGCAATAAAAATCTTCTTAATTTAAACTTATTTAACAGATACATAAAAACATAAAAACATACATACCTATTTATGTAGTACCCATAAAATCAATTTTTGAAATCTCTGGTCTCTTTGTTCTTCTTATCATTTTTATTCAGCTCTGCCATAATTATCTTTATTTAGCAATTATTTACTGAGATTCAACTATACACCAGCCTAATGTAAAGCCACATATATAAAGATGAATAAAATATACTCCCTACTCTACACAAATTGCCCTCTCATTCAATTAGTCAAAGTCACTTTTGCATAATTTTCCCAAGTTATGACACAAATAAGGACTGTGTCCACTTTAACTATAATAATTAGGCCATCCCCAGTCCCTTTGTCCTTGATTCTTGTGTCTTCCTCTTTTCTACCTAAGCAAAAGAGTGTATCATCATAGTGTTTAAGAACAAATCTTCAGAGCCAGACTTCCTGAATACATGTCTAACTCTTCCTTTCATAGACATTATCTGTGTGACCTCAGGAAGGACATTTAAGGCCTTTCAACTTTATTTTCTTCATCTGGAAAAAGAAACTATTAGATTCCACATCTTAGAATTTTGAGAGAATGGATTGAGTTATTATTTCTAAAATACATAGGTCAGAGTTTGTCTCCATTAATATTCTGTGCTGCATAAAATTTAGTTTTATATGTATATAAATGTATATATACACACACACACACACACACACACAACTACTAGTAATAAAATAAAATATAAAATGAATCAATAGGGCTAGGGTTGTAGTTTAGTGGTTGAATGCTTGCCTAGAATGTGTGAGGCCCTGTGTTCGATCCTCAGCACCACATAAAAATAAATAAATAAAATGAATGTATTGTGTCTGACTCTACCTAAAAAATAAATATTCACAAAAATGAATCAATAAAATGCAAAATGTAAATAATATGCAAAAATAAAGTATTAAAATTATTACTGAATAAATATTAGTGATTATTATATGAAAACTAAGAGCTAATTTCTTTCTATCCCCAAATATGAGAAATTCTCTTGGATTAATAGTTTTTATGACACATAATGCAGCTTATCTTTCTTGAAAAGCCATTAGATCATTTAACTGATATATTTATAGGATGTTTGTGCCATTATCTGTAATGTCTATATGTAGAAAATTAAATTGTTGTCTTTGCCTATTACAGCTTTGTTTTAATACATAGATCCTATTATCTCTGAGGTGAGGAATGTGTATAATATGATTCAAACACATGGAGATTTTTTTTCACTGAATAAAGTGATGAAATAAATCTCTATAACCTATGAACTTATTCAATTGTAATCCTTCTCCTTCCTTATTTCATTATAGTAATAATGAGGAAAACTCATTATTACTGTCTTGTTTTGGTCCATCACTACAACTATTTTGTACTGAAGATACTACAGTTATCTATTAATATTTAAACCTCATATCATTATAGTTATATTGATATATATGATGAGAGCCAATGTCAAAGACAGTGGTACACAGCACCTTCTTTTCCTTCCCTCAATGGACCTAAAACTTTAAAGGTGCTTATTTTTTTTAATAAATGATTTTTAGGCTTCACCAACCTATTCTCTTTGTTCCTTTTCTTCTTTCATTTCTTTTTACATTTCCTAATGAGTATCTCAAAAAGTTCACACACAGACACACACACACACACATAAACACATATACACACACTTTACACACATGCACTCACATAATGTAATTTTCATCTACCTACCTATTTGTATCTCTTTCCACACCACATTGCAAAGGTACAGAAGTTTAAGATTTTGTAGATGTTACATTTTTTGTTTGTTTGTTTTTCATTTTTTTGATACTGGGGATTGAACTCAGGGACACTCCACAACTGAACTACATCCCAGCGCTTTTTGATTTTGATAGAAGGTCTTAATAAATGACCTACGATGATCTCAAACTTGTGATCCTCCTGCCTCAGGCTCCCAGGTGGCTGGGATTTACAGGTGTGCTCCCATTGTGCCCTGTGGTGTAGGGCCTTTTTAGCATATGCATAATCAGGGATGATTCTGGCAGCAAGCCACACTATTAAGTCAAAGTCACTTTTCTAAAACAAAACTTTTCTAAAACAGGGATAGAATGTAAGTTGTCTGTTTGCACATGTCAATACTCAAGTTTTGTTTGTGAAACCAGCACTATTACACTCAGTCTTTATTCCATTTCTTAATTATCAGCCTCAAAGTAAAAAAAAAAAAAAAGAGGACTCTAAGGTATAAAAATTGTTCACAAAGCTCTTTAATGTTTTATCTCTGCAATCATCTATGCAAGGAAGGCAAGGAAACTAATGTGATGTTACAGGTGAGCTTGTGAGGCTCTACCACACAGGTCCAATGCTCATAACCACAAGTAAGTACTCAAGTTTAGCCAGGTCTGCTCATTTGGAATTCAGTGATGTGTTCACAAGTACAATGTTTCAGATACTCCTTAGAAACCTTCCTCTATTTTTTCATCTTCCACTAATGGCTTACTTTTCTGTGAGCATTAAAAATTAAAATATTTTAAAATATATTTGTGGAAGGGTATTTAAGTGTTAAGTGAAAAAATACATGTTGCAATCCAAAATGACCTATCCTATATTTGGAATATGATTCTTTTCTAGATGATAAGATTACAAAATATTTTTATCTTTTTCTCCCCATATTTTCCAAAATTTCAACCATTGACCTGTATTATGTTTCCATTCATCAAGAAATGGAACAAAGCAGACATTTGCACAAGAGAAGATTCAGAATATTATTGCTGATCTTAGTGTTAGATAGCTATTTTTGTTTTACTCTTTAGATATCTATGTCATGCTTAAAGGAAAATTTGTCTAGGGTTTTTATTAGCACATTAAATTATATGTTATAGTGGGATTCATGTGACTTATTCATACATGCCCATAATATAATTTGCTCAACAAAGGACAGACAGACAAGGATTGAAGGGAAAGAGAGGAAGGCAAGAAAACATTTCTTCACTATTTCTTGTGATATTTCATTTAAAATATACATCATTTTTGTTTCATTGTCTCAACAAAGGCAGTTACTATTTGGTCAGAATTTCTAGCCATGACCTACAAAGAACTACTGTAAAAAATATATTCAGGATAAAATTATATTTAGAAAAAAGAAGCTTTTGGATTAGACTCAGTTTTTAAAATTGTATGTTGTAGATAGCTGTAGAAGCATCTCCTCAATATAGTTATATCAAAACAAATTATGATAGATTATGGTAAATCTTAGTAAAAAAATGAGACTCAAACTTTGTTGGAACTTGACAAATTAAAAAGATGTTTATTTAGATTGTGTTAATTATAAGATGAATAAATTCACAAGTATTTTTGTATCTGTCCCTCACAAGTCTCTATCCATGACTGTGCTTATTGGCTAATGAATCACCATGAAGAGAGCAAAAGAAATTCTAATTTGGATTTTGCTTCTATGAGGGTTTGTGTTCTTGAAAAAGCTTGTCACCCATGTAATTAACTCCCAAGTATCATACTATATATATATATATATATATATATATATATATATATATATATGTGTGTGTGTGTGTGTGTGTGTGTGTGTGTATACATGTACACACATATGGATGTACATATATTTGTGATTATATATTTATATATTTGCTTGTTTGTTTGTTTATTTATTATTGCAGTGCTGGGAATTGAACCCAGAGACAGTTGATCACAGAGCCACATTCCCAGTACCTTTTACTTTTAATTTTGAGACAGGGTCTTGCTAAGTTGTTCAGACTGGCCTCAAATGATTATTCTGTCTTATGATTCTTCTGTCTCAACTTCCCAAGTTGCTGAGATAACAGGTGTGCACCACTGTACCCGGTCATACTAAATAAATTTAATTTTAATAAAATTATCTGCCCTGTAAATGCACTTATAATTCAGATTCAAACAGTTATAGACTAGTTCACTAGAAGAGCTATTCAAATTAACTACAGATAATAATTGCAAATATTTGTGTAATTCTTATTTCTTATGCACACTAAGAATAATAAGTTATCAGCATATTTTTAAAAATATAAAATATATGTCTTTATATATATATGTACACCTTCTAACATGAAATTATGAGTCTATTTGCATTATTTTTATTAAAAATAATATGATATTTTTAGAAATAACTAAATCATAGAAAATATAAATCAATGAAATGTTAAATTGAATAAAATATGTTTTGCAAGCTCTATTTTTTTTTCAGTAATTATGGTTCACACTTAAATTTGGACATGAGTCATCTGACCACCACAACAAAAGAGCCATATGTGTGTCACATATTTCTCAGTTAATACAAAAGGAAAGGATTCTACTGCCTCAGAGTTACCAAAGTTTTTCAAGCAATTTATTTTAAAGGAAAATTGTGGTTTGGACTTTATAAAAATGTAGGTGTTTTCAGCATCCCCTATGAAAATACTGAAAAATTAGATCTGTATCTAAAGCTGTTTTATAGTGTTTTTTCAATGAAAAATTGTGAAATTATACCAAATGTACAGCAATAGAATAGAAAAAAAGAAATTTTACTTCTGTGTATATGATATGCATACCAAATTTTTTATGTCAGCTGTGTAAGATTAGGTTAATTTATTTTATGCCATGAAAATATAAATTTGTGATTTTTTCATGGTGTGTCATACAAAATAAAGAAAGTCTAAGAAGACCTTGTACATGCTACTATGTCATTCAGGACTTCAAATCCTCCCTCTAGTATACATTGCTCATTGTTTTTCCTCAGAATCTGAAGCCCCTACATTTAAAACATTGAGAAAAATTTCTAATACTATGTTTATATTAGGAGAATATGATTCAGTAAACCATTCTATTTATTTCCTAGGTTGATTCTGAAATAAAAGAAATATCAAAATCAAAATGAATGGATAGAGGGTCCATAAATTAAACATTCATCATTTATGGCTAATAAAATGAAAAGTGTAAAGATGGATTTTACTGAATATTAATATTGACTTTCTCACCATCATCACACCCCAGCTGTTGGGTCTAAGCCAATCATTAATTCCATCTCCTTTTCTAATGATATCTTTAGAAGAGACATACACATGAACTAGCCAATGTGATGTGTCAGATGGTATACCAGGAATCTCCTGAGATGACTGCTTCACTGTACATAGGATTTTCCTTTCTTGATGTGATCTCTTATATTGACCTGAGAAGAAAACCAACACTAAGGATAGGAAACACTGAACAATAGGGAAAATAGGAAGACTCTGTATGGGGTCTACACCTTCATTGAGCCATGGAATCCAGTGTAGCTGAAGTCTCTTCTCTCTCTGGACTACTTATATAACAAAATTAATTTTCACTTGGAACTGGCTTTTTTCATTTACATCTCAAAATATCCTGACTAGTATCCAGATAAATGATTTTTCAAATAATATTATTAGTGCCCATCCATTCTTCTTCCCTCTGGGAAGTACTGAATGATATTTGTAGACTTCTAATGTAAAACCAGAAGTGTAACCATGAGAATCAACATGCAATGGAAAGACATGTGATATTTTACTTCCTCCATACAGAATTTACTTGGTTGTAGCTAATAATAAGAATGTTCCAATTTGTGTCTAAAATATTGCTTTTTTGGGTCATTTAATGAACAGATCTATTATTATTTTCCAAGTGATAGCCTCTATAAACAAAAAAGCTTAATTTTCTACTACATTATATGAATCCTTATTAATGGTTTAACAAGATGTGAAGCAATCACAACAACTATCAGATTTATAACCCCATTAACTGCTGATTGGTAGACAAATGCTAATTTGTATGCGACAATGAATTTTATCCTAGTACTAAAACATATTCATTAAACCACTGATACATTTGCGATCCTTTTAAGAATTTTTTGTTAGTATTTTACTCTCCAACATAAAAAAGGAAAAATTGGGAAATATTAACTATTCAAGGTTTTGTGGCTTATATAAATTTTTTAAAGGACACACTGAGATGTCCTCTCTAGACAGACACACATATGCACAAACACATAAACACTCATATAAAACCCTGTTAACCCAATTAGAGAGACAGAGAGAGACCTTTCTCATCTTATGTTAATTTAAATACATTTAATTATAAATACACAATATGTGTGATAGGCATTTAATATATTCATTTTTCATGTACAACACATAAATATACATACAATATTAAAAAGGATCAATTTGTGCTGCATAATAAAAGCATCAGTATTTGAAATAAATAATGATTATTTCAAATTCATTCCCATACAAT